>NC_139219.1:1987000-2494500 GCF_055691185.1 Crinia signifera
TCCTGGCAACTGTTGCTTGCCTCCAAAGCGGAATTGGGAGGGGCATGGCCCCATCAAGCCCCCAGCTATGCCCATGGTGGCCCTGGCAACTGTTGCTGACCTCCAAAGCGGAAGTGGGCGGGGCCTGTCCCCCTCAAGCCCCCAGCCATGCCCAGTGTGGCCCTTGCAACTGTTGTTTGCCTCCAAAGCGGAAGTGGGTTGGGCATGGCCCCCTCAAGCCCTCAGCCATGCCCAGGGTGGCCCTGGTCACTGTTGCAGGCCTCCAAAGCGGAAGTGGGTGGGGCCTGGCCCCCTCAAGCCCTCAGCCATGCCCAGGGTGGCCCTGGCAACTGTTGCTGGCCTCCAAAGCGGAAGTGTGCGGCTCCTGCCCCCCAAGCCCTCAGCCATGCCCAGTTTGGCCCTGGCAACTGTTGCTGGCCTCCAAAGCGGAAGTGGGCGGGGCTTGCCCCCCAAGCCCTCAGCCATGACCAGTGTGACCCTTGCAACTGTTGCTAGCCTCCAAAGCGGAAGTGGGCGGGGCCTGGCCCCCTCAAGCCCTCAGCCATGCCCAGGGTGGCCCTGGCAACTGTTGCTGGCCTCCAAAGCGGAAGTGGGCGGGGCCTGGCCCCCTCAAGCCCCCCAGCCATATCCAGGGTGGCCCTGGCAACTGTTGCTGGCCTCCAAAGCGTAAGTGGGCGGGGCCTGCCCCCTCAAGCCCCCCAGCCATATCCAGGGTGGCCCTGGCAACTGTTGCTTGCCTCCAAAGCGGAAGTGGGTGGGGCCTGTCCACCTCAAGCCCTCAGCCATGCCCAGGGTGGCCCTGGCAACTGTTGCTAGCCTCCAAAGCAGAAGTGGGCGGGGCCTGGCCCCCTCAAGCTCTCAGACATGCCCAGGGTGGCCCTGGCAACTGTTGCTGGCCTCCAAAGCGGAAGTGAGCGGGGCCTGTCCCCCTCAAGCCCCCAGCCATGCCCTGGGTGGCCCTTGCAACTGTTGCTGGCCTCCAAAGCGGAAGTGGGTTGGGCATTGCCCCCTCAAGCCCTCAGCCATGCCCAGTTTGGCCCTGGCAACTGTTGCTGGCCTCCAAAGCGGAAGTGGGCGGGGCCTGGCCCCCTAAAGCCCTCAGAAATGCCCAGGGTGGCCCTGGCAACTGTTGCTGGCCTCCAAAGCGGAAGTGGGCGGGGACTGGCCCCCTCAAGCCCTCAGACATGCCCAGGGTGGCCCTGGCAACTGTTGCTGGCCTCCAAAGCGGAAGTGGGCGGGGCCTGCCCCCCTCAAGCCCTCAGCCATGCCCAGGGTGGCCCTGGTCACTGTTGCTGGCCTCGAAAGCGGAAGTGCGCGGGGCTTGGCCCCCTCAAGCCCTCAGCCATCCTCAGGGTGGCTCTGGCAACTGTTGCTGGCCTCCAAAGCGGAAGTGGGCGGGGCCTGGCCCCTCAAGCCCTCAGCCATGCCCAGGGTGGCCCTGGTCACTGTTGAAGGCCTTTAAAGCGGAAGTGGGAGGGGCCTGGCCTCCACAAGCCCCCTGCCATGCCCAGGGTGGCCCTGGCAACTGTTGCTTGCCTTCAAAGCGGAATTGGGAGGGGCATGGCCCCATCAAGCCCCCAGCCATGCCCAGGGTGGCCCTGGCAACTGTTGCTTGCCTCCAAAGTGGAAGTGGGTGGGGCCTGTCCCCCTCAAGCCCTCAGCCATGCCCAGGGTGGCCCTGGCAACTGTTGCTAGCCTCCAAAGCGGAAGTGGGCGGGGCCTGGCCCCCTCAAGCCCTCAGACATGCCCAGGGTGGCCCTGGCAACTGTTGCTGGCCTCCAAAGCGGAAGTGGGCGAGGCCTGTCCCCCTCAAGCCCCCAGCCATGCCCAGGGTGGCCCTTGCAACTGTTGTTTGCCTCCAAAGTGGAAGGGGGTTGGGCATGGCCCCCTCAAGCCCTCAGCCATGCCCAGGGTGGCCCTGGCAACTGTTGCTGGCCTCCAAAGCGGAGGTGGGTTGGGCCTGGCCCCCTCAAGCCCTCAGCCATGCCCAGGGTGGCCCTGGCAACTGTTTCTAGCCTCCAAAGCGGAGGAGGGCGGGGCCTGGCCACCTCAAGGCCTCAGCCATGCCCAGGGTGGCCCTGGCAACTGTTGCTGGCCTCCAAAGCGGAAGTGTGCGGCTCCTGCCCCCCAAGCCCTCAGCCATTCCCAGTTTGGCCCTGGCAACTGTTGCTGGCCTCCAAAGCGGAGGAGGGCGGGGCCTGGGCACCTCAAGCCCTCAGCCATGCCCAGGGTGGCCCTGGCAACTGTTGCTGGCCTCCAAAGCGGAAGTGTGCGGCTCCTGCCCCCCAAGCCCTCAGCCATGCCCAGTTTGGCCCTGGCAACTGTTGCTGGCCTCCAAAGCGGAAGTGGGCGGGGCTTGCCCCCCAAGCCCTCAGCCATGACCAGTGTGACCCTTGCAACTGTTGCTAGCCTCCAAAGCGGAAGTGGGCGGGGCCTGGCCCCCTCAAGCCCTCAGCCATATCCAGGGTGGCCCTGGCAACTGTTGCTGGCCTCCAAAGCGGAAGTGGGCGGGGCCTGGCCCCCTCAAGCCCCCCAGCCATATCCAGGGTGGCCCTGGCAACTGTTGCTGGCCTCCAAAGCGGAAGTGGGCGGGGCCTGCCCCCTCAAGCCCTCAGCCATGCCCAGGGTGGCCCTGGCAACTGTTGCTGGCCTCGAAAGCGGAAGTGGGCGGGGCCTGGCCCCCTCAAGCCGTCAGACATGCCCACGGTGTCCCTGGCAACTGTTGCTGGCCTCCAAAGCGGAAGTGGGCGGGGCCTGGCCCCCTCAAGCCCTCAGCCATGCCCAGGGTGGCCCTGGCAACTGTTGCTGACCTCCAAAGCGGAAGTGGGCGGGGCCTGGCCACCACAAGCCCCCTGCCATGCCCAGGGTGGCCCTGGCAACTGTTGCTTGCCTCCAAAGCGGAATTGGGAGGGGCATGGCCCCATCAAGCCCCCAGCCATGAACAGGGTGGCCCTGGCAACTGTTGCTTGCCTCCAAAGCGGAAGTGGGTAGGGCCTGTCCACCTCAAGCCTTCAGCCATGCCCACGGTGGCCCTGGCAACTGTTGCTAGCCTCCAAAGCAGAAGTGGGCGGGGCCTGGCCCCCTCAAGCCCTCAGACATGCCCAGGGTGGCCCTGGCAACTGTTGCTGGCCTCCAAAGCGGAAGTGGGCGGGGCCTGTCCCCCTCAAGCCCCCAGCCATGCCCTGGGTGGCCCTTGCAACTGTTGCTGGCCTCCAAAGCGGAAGTGGGTTGGGCATTGCCCCCTCAAGCCCTCAGCCATGCCCAGGGTGGCCCTGGCAACTGTTGATGGCCTCCAAAGCGGAGGTGGGCGGGGCCTGGCCCCCCCTCAAGCCCTCAGCCATGCCCACGGTGGCCCTGGCAACTGTTGCTGGCCTCCAAAGCGGAAGTGTGCGGCTCCTGCCCCCAAGCCCTCAGCCATGCCCAGTTTGGCCCTGGCAACTGTTGCTGGCCTCCAAAGCGGAAGTGGGCGGGGCCTGGCCCCCTCAAGCCCTCAGCCATGCCCAGGATGGCCCTGGTCACTGATGCTGGCCTCGAAAGCGGAAGTGGGTGGGGCCTGGCCCCCTCAAGCCCTCAGCCATCCTCAGGGTGGCTCTGGCAACTGTTGCTGGCCTCCAAAGCGGAAGTGGATGGGGCCTGGCCCCCTCAAGCCCTCAGCCATGCCCAGGGTGGCCCTGGTCACTGTTGCAGGCCTTTAAAGCGGAAGTGGGAGGGGCCTGGCCTCCACAAGCCCCCTGCCATACCCAGGGTGGCCCTGGCAACTGTTGCTTGCCTCCAAAGCGGAATTGGGAGGGGCATGGCCCTATCAAGCCCCCAGCCATGCCCAGGGTGGCCCTGGCAACTGTTGCTGGCCTCCAAAGAGGAAGTGGGCGGGGCCTGGCCCCCTCAAGCCCTCAGACATGCCCAGGGTGGCCCTGGCAACTGTTGCTGGCCTCCAAAGCGGAAGTGGGCGGGGCCTGGCCCCCTCAAGCCCTCAGACATGCCCAGGGTGGCCCTGGCAACTGTTGCTTGCCTCCAAAGTGGAAGTGGGTGGGGCCTGTCCCCCTCAAGCCCTCAACCATGCCCAGGGTGGCCCTGGCAACTGTTGCTTGCCTCCAAAGCGGAATTGGGAGGAGCATGGCCCCCTCAAGCCCTCAGCCATGCCCAGGGTGGCCCTGGCAACTGTTGCTGGCCTCCAAAGCGGAAGTGGGCGAAGCCTGGCCCCCTCAAGCCCCCCAGCCATCTCCAGGGTGGCCCTGGCAACTGTTGCTGGCCTCCAAAGCGGAAGTGGGTGGGGCCTGGCCCCCTCAAGCCCTCAGCCATGCCCAGGGTGGCCCTGGCAACTGTTGCTGGCCTCCAAAGCGGAAGTGGGCGGGGCCTGGCCCCCTCAAGCCTTTAACCATGCCCCGGGTGGCCCTGGCAACTGTTGCTGGCCTCCAAAGCTGAAGTGGGTGGGGCCTGCCCCCCACAAGCCCCCTGCCATGCCCAGGGTGGCCCTGGCAACTGTTGCTTGCCTCCAAAGCGGAAGTTGGCGGGGCATGGCCCCATCAAGCCCCCAGCTATGCCCATGGTGGCCCTGGCAACTGTTGCTGACCTCCAAAGCGGAAGTGGGCGGGGCCTGTCCCCCTCAAGCCCCCAGCCATGCCCAGGGTGGCCCTTGCAACTGTTGTTTGCCTCCAAAGCGGAAGTGGGTTGGGCATGGCCCCCTCAAGCCCTCAGCCATGCCCAGGGTGGCCCTGGCAACTGTTGCTGGCCTCCAAAGCGGAAGTGTGCGGCTCCTGCCCCCCAAGCCCTCAGCCATGCCCAGTTTGGCCCTGGCAACTGTTGCTGGCCTCCAAAGCGGAGGAGGGCGGGGCCTGGCCACCTCAAGCCCTCAGCCATGCCCAGGGTGGCCCTGGCAACTGTTGCTGGCCTCCAAAGCGGAAGTGTGCGGCTCCTGCCCCCCAAGCCCTCAGCCATGCCCAGTTTGGCCCTGGTAACTGTTGCTGGCCTCCAAAGCGGAAGTGGGCGGGGCTTGCCCCCCAAGCCCTCAGCCATGACCAGTGTGACCCTTGCAACTGTTGCTAGCCTCCAAAGCGGAAGTGGGCGGGGCCTGGCCCCCTCAAGCCCTCAGCCATGCCCAGGGTGGCCCTGGCAACTGTTGCTGGCCTCCAAAGCGGAAGTGGGCTGGGCCTGGCCCCCTCAAGCCCCCCAGCCATATCCAGGGTGGCCCTGGCAACTGTTGCTGGCCTCCAAAGCGGAAGTGGGCGGGGCCTGCCCCCTCAAGCCCTCAGCCATGCCCAGGGTGGCCCTGGCAACTGTTGCTGGCCTCGAAAGCGGAAGTGGGCGGGGCCTGGCCCCCTCAAGCCGTCAGACATGCCCACGGTGTCCCTGGCAACTGTTGCTGGCCTCCAAAGCGGAAGTGGGCGGGGCCTGGCCCCCTCAAGCCCTCAGCCATGCCCAGGGTGGCCCTGGCAACTGTTGCTGACCTCCAAAGCGGAAGTGGGCGGGGCCTGGCCTCCACAAGCCCCCTGCCATGCCCAGGGTGGCCCTGGCAACTGTTGCTTGCCTCCAAAGCGGAATTGGGAGGGGCATGGCCCCATCAAGCCCCCAGCCATGCCCTGGGTGGCCCTTGCAACTGTTGCTGGCCTCCAAAGCGGAAGTGGGTTGGGCATTGCCCCCTCAAGCCCTCAGCCATGCCCAGTTTGGCCCTGGCAACTGTTGCTGGCCTCCAAAGCGGAAGTGGGCGGGGCCTGGCCCCCTAAAGCCCTCAGACATGCCCAGGGTGGCCCTGGCAACTGTTGCTGGCCTCCAAAGCGGAAGTGGGCGGGGACTGGCCCCCTCAAGCCCTCAGACATGCCCAGGGTGGCCCTGGCAACTGTTGCTGGCCTCCAAAGCGGAAGTGGGCGGGGCCTGCCCCCCTCAAGCCCTCAGCCATGCCCAGGGTGGCCCTGGTCACTGTTGCTGGCCTCGAAAGCGGAAGTGCGCGGGGCTTGGCCCCCTCAAGCCCTCAGCCATCCTCAGGGTGGCTCTGGCAACTGTTGCTGGCCTCCAAAGCGGAAGTGGGCGGGGCCTGGCCCCCTCAAGCCCTCAGCCATGCCCAGGGTGGCCCTGGTCACTGTTGAAGGCCTTTAAAGCGGAAGTGGGAGGGGCCTGGCCTCCACAAGCCCCCTGCCATGCCCAGGGTGGCCCTGGCAACTGTTGCTTGCCTTCAAAGCGGAATTGGGAGGGGCATGGCCCCATCAAGCCCCCAGCCATGCCCAGGGTGGCCCTGGCAACTGTTGCTTGCCTCCAAAGTGGAAGTGGGTGGGGCCTGTCCCCCTCAAGCCCTCAGCCATGCCCAGGGTGGCCCTGGCAACTGTTGCTAGCCTCCAAAGCGGAAGTGGGCGGGGCCTGGCCCCCTCAAGCCCTCAGACATGCCCAGGGTGGCCCTGGCAACTGTTGCTGGCCTCCAAAGCGGAAGTGGGCGAGGCCTGTCCCCCTCAAGCCCCCAGCCATGCCCAGGGTGGCCCTTGCAACTGTTGTTTGCCTCCAAAGTGGAAGGGGGTTGGGCATGGCCCCCTCAAGCCCTCAGCCATGCCCAGGGTGGCCCTGGCAACTGTTGCTGGCCTCCAAAGCGGAGGTGGGTTGGGCCTGGCCCCCTCAAGCCCTCAGCCATGCCCAGGGTGGCCCTGGCAACTGTTTCTAGCCTCCAAAGCGGAGGAGGGCGGGGCCTGGCCACCTCAAGGCCTCAGCCATGCCCAGGGTGGCCCTGGCAACTGTTGCTGGCCTCCAAAGCGGAAGTGTGCGGCTCCTGCCCCCCAAGCCCTCAGCCATTCCCAGTTTGGCCCTGGCAACTGTTGCTGGCCTCCAAAGCGGAGGAGGGCGGGGCCTGGGCACCTCAAGCCCTCAGCCATGCCCAGGGTGGCCCTGGCAACTGTTGCTGGCCTCCAAAGCGGAAGTGTGCGGCTCCTGCCCCCCAAGCCCTCAGCCATGCCCAGTTTGGCCCTGGCAACTGTTGCTGGCCTCCAAAGCGGAAGTGGGCGGGGCTTGCCCCCCAAGCCCTCAGCCATGACCAGTGTGACCCTTGCAACTGTTGCTAGCCTCCAAAGCGGAAGTGGGCGGGGCCTGGCCCCCTCAAGCCCTCAGCCATATCCAGGGTGGCCCTGGCAACTGTTGCTGGCCTCCAAAGCGGAAGTGGGCGGGGCCTGGCCCCCTCAAGCCCCCCAGCCATATCCAGGGTGGCCCTGGCAACTGTTGCTGGCCTCCAAAGCGGAAGTGGGCGGGGCCTGCCCCCTTAAGCCCTCAGCCATGCCCAGGGTGGCCCTGGCAACTGTTGCTGGCCTCGAAAGCGGAAGTGGGCGGGGCCTGGCCCCCTCAAGCCGTCAGACATGCCCACGGTGTCCCTGGCAACTGTTGCTGGCCTCCAAAGCGGAAGTGGGCGGGGCCTGGCCCCCTCAAGCCCTCAGCCATGCCCAGGGTGGCCCTGGCAACTGTTGCTGACCTCCAAAGCGGAAGTGGGCGGGGCCTGGCCACCACAAGCCCCCTGCCATGCCCAGGGTGGCCCTGGCAACTGTTGCTTGCCTCCAAAGCGGAATTGGGAGGGGCATGGCCCCATCAAGCCCCCAGCCATGAACAGGGTGGCCCTGGCAACTGTTGCTTGCCTCCAAAGCGGAAGTGGGTAGGGCCTGTCCACCTCAAGCCTTCAGCCATGCCCACGGTGGCCCTGGCAACTGTTGCTAGCCTCCAAAGCAGAAGTGGGCGGGGCCTGGCCCCCTCAAGCCCTCAGACATGCCCAGGGTGGCCCTGGCAACTGTTGCTGGCCTCCAAAGCGGAAGTGGGCGGGGCCTGTCCCCCTCAAGCCCCCAGCCATGCCCTGGGTGGCCCTTGCAACTGTTGCTGGCCTCCAAAGCGGAAGTGGGTTGGGCATTGCCCCCTCAAGCCCTCAGCCATGCCCAGGGTGGCCCTGGCAACTGTTGATGGCCTCCAAAGCGGAGGTGGGCGGGGCCTGGCCCCCCCTCAAGCCCTCAGCCATGCCCACGGTGGCCCTGGCAACTGTTGCTGGCCTCCAAAGCGGAAGTGTGCGGCTCCTGCCCCCAAGCCCTCAGCCATGCCCAGTTTGGCCCTGGCAACTGTTGCTGGCCTCCAAAGCGGAAGTGGGCGGGGCCTGGCCCCCTCAAGCCCTCAGCCATGCCCAGGATGGCCCTGGTCACTGATGCTGGCCTCGAAAGCGGAAGTGGGTGGGGCCTGGCCCCCTCAAGCCCTCAGCCATCCTCAGGGTGGCTCTGGCAACTGTTGCTGGCCTCCAAAGCGGAAGTGGATGGGGCCTGGCCCCCTCAAGCCCTCAGCCATGCCCAGGGTGGCCCTGGTCACTGTTGCAGGCCTTTAAAGCGGAAGTGGGAGGGGCCTGGCCTCCACAAGCCCCCTGCCATACCCAGGGTGGCCCTGGCAACTGTTGCTTGCCTCCAAAGCGGAATTGGGAGGGGCATGGCCCTATCAAGCCCCCAGCCATGCCCAGGGTGGCCCTGGCAACTGTTGCTGGCCTCCAAAGAGGAAGTGGGCGGGGCCTGGCCCCCTCAAGCCCTCAGACATGCCCAGGGTGGCCCTGGCAACTGTTGCTGGCCTCCAAAGCGGAAGTGGGCGGGGCCTGGCCCCCTCAAGCCCTCAGACATGCCCAGGGTGGCCCTGGCAACTGTTGCTTGCCTCCAAAGTGGAAGTGGGTGGGGCCTGTCCCCCTCAAGCCCTCAACCATGCCCAGGGTGGCCCTGGCAACTGTTGCTTGCCTCCAAAGCGGAATTGGGAGGAGCATGGCCCCCTCAAGCCCTCAGCCATGCCCAGGGTGGCCCTGGCAACTGTTGCTGGCCTCCAAAGCGGAAGTGGGCGAAGCCTGGCCCCCTCAAGCCCCCCAGCCATCTCCAGGGTGGCCCTGGCAACTGTTGCTGGCCTCCAAAGCGGAAGTGGGTGGGGCCTGGCCCCCTCAAGCCCTCAGCCATGCCCAGGGTGGCCCTGGCAACTGTTGCTGGCCTCCAAAGCGGAAGTGGGCGGGGCCTGGCCCCCTCAAGCCTTTAACCATGCCCCGGGTGGCCCTGGCAACTGTTGCTGGCCTCCAAAGCTGAAGTGGGTGGGGCCTGCCCCCCACAAGCCCCCTGCCATGCCCAGGGTGGCCCTGGCAACTGTTGCTTGCCTCCAAAGCGGAAGTTGGCGGGGCATGGCCCCATCAAGCCCCCAGCTATGCCCATGGTGGCCCTGGCAACTGTTGCTGACCTCCAAAGCGGAAGTGGGCGGGGCCTGTCCCCCTCAAGCCCCCAGCCATGCCCAGGGTGGCCCTTGCAACTGTTGTTTGCCTCCAAAGCGGAAGTGGGTTGGGCATGGCCCCCTCAAGCCCTCAGCCATGCCCAGGGTGGCCCTGGCAACTGTTGCTGGCCTCCAAAGCGGAAGTGTGCGGCTCCTGCCCCCCAAGCCCTCAGCCATGCCCAGTTTGGCCCTGGCAACTGTTGCTGGCCTCCAAAGCGGAGGAGGGCGGGGCCTGGCCACCTCAAGCCCTCAGCCATGCCCAGGGTGGCCCTGGCAACTGTTGCTGGCCTCCAAAGCGGAAGTGTGCGGCTCCTGCCCCCCAAGCCCTCAGCCATGCCCAGTTTGGCCCTGGTAACTGTTGCTGGCCTCCAAAGCGGAAGTGGGCGGGGCTTGCCCCCCAAGCCCTCAGCCATGACCAGTGTGACCCTTGCAACTGTTGCTAGCCTCCAAAGCGGAAGTGGGCGGGGCCTGGCCCCCTCAAGCCCTCAGCCATGCCCAGGGTGGCCCTGGCAACTGTTGCTGGCCTCCAAAGCGGAAGTGGGCTGGGCCTGGCCCCCTCAAGCCCCCCAGCCATATCCAGGGTGGCCCTGGCAACTGTTGCTGGCCTCCAAAGCGGAAGTGGGCGGGGCCTGCCCCTCAAGCCCTCAGCCATGCCCAGGGTGGCCCTGGCAACTGTTGCTGGCCTCGAAAGCGGAAGTGGGCGGGGCCTGGCCCCCTCAAGCCGTCAGACATGCCCACGGTGTCCCTGGCAACTGTTGCTGGCCTCCAAAGCGGAAGTGGGCGGGGCCTGGCCCCCTCAAGCCCTCAGCCATGCCCAGGGTGGCCCTGGCAACTGTTGCTGACCTCCAAAGCGGAAGTGGGCGGGGCCTGGCCTCCACAAGCCCCCTGCCATGCCCAGGGTGGCCCTGGCAACTGTTGCTTGCCTCCAAAGCGGAATTGGGAGGGGCATGGCCCCATCAAGCCCCCAGCCATGCCCTGGGTGGCCCTTGCAACTGTTGCTGGCCTCCAAAGCGGAAGTGGGTTGGGCATTGCCCCCTCAAGCCCTCAGCCATGCCCAGTTTGGCCCTGGCAACTGTTGCTGGCCTCCAAAGCGGAAGTGGGCGGGGCCTGGCCCCCTAAAGCCCTCAGACATGCCCAGGGTGGCCCTGGCAACTGTTGCTGGCCTCCAAAGCGGAAGTGGGCGGGGACTGGCCCCCTCAAGCCCTCAGACATGCCCAGGGTGGCCCTGGCAACTGTTGCTGGCCTCCAAAGCGGAAGTGGGCGGGGCCTGCCCCCCTCAAGCCCTCAGCCATGCCCAGGGTGGCCCTGGTCACTGTTGCTGGCCTCGAAAGCGGAAGTGGGCGGGGCTTGGCCCCTCAAGCCCTCAGCCATCCTCAGGGTGGCTCTGGCAACTGTTGCTGGCCTCCAAAGCGGAAGTGGGCGGGGCCTGGCCCCCTCAAGCCCTCAGCCATGCCCAGGGTGGCCCTGGTCACTGTTGAAGGCCTTTAAAGCGGAAGTGGGAGGGGCCTGGCCTCCACAAGCCCCCTGCCATGCCCAGGGTGGCCCTGGCAACTGTTGCTTGCCTTCAAAGCGGAATTGGGAGGGGCATGGCCCCATCAAGCCCCCAGCCATGCCCAGGGTGGCCCTGGCAACTGTTGCTTGCCTCCAAAGTGGAAGTGGGTGGGGCCTGTCCCCCTCAAGCCCTCAGCCATGCCCAGGGTGGCCCTGGCAACTGTTGCTAGCCTCCAAAGCGGAAGTGGGCGGGGCCTGGCCCCCTCAAGCCCTCAGACATGCCCAGGGTGGCCCTGGCAACTGTTGCTGGCCTCCAAAGCGGAAGTGGGCGGGGCCTGTCCCCCTCAAGCCCCCAGCCATGCCCAGGGTGGCCCTTGCAACTGTTGTTTGCCTCCAAAGTGGAAGTGGGTTGGGCATGGCCCCCTCAAGCCCTCAGCCATGCCCAGGGTGGCCCTGGCAACTGTTGCTGGCCTCCAAAGCGGAGGTGGGTTGGGCCTGGCCCCCTCAAGCCCTCAGCCATGCCCAGGGTGGCCCTGGCAACTGTTGCTAGCCTCCAAAGCGGAGGAGGGCGGGGCCTGGCCACCTCAAGGCCTCAGCCATGCCCAGGGTGGCCCTGGCAACTGTTGCTTGCCTCCAAAGCGGAATTGGGAGGGGCATGGCCCCATCAAGCCCCAGCCATGAACAGGGTGGCCCTGGCAACTGTTGCTTGCCTCCAAAGCGGAAGTGGGTGGGGCCTGTCCACCTCAAGCCCTCAGCCATGCCCAGGGTGGCCCTGGCAACTGTTGCTAGCCTCCAAAGCAGAAGTGGGCGGGGCCTGGCCACCTCAAGCCCTCAGACATGCCCAGGGTGGCCCTGGCAACTGTTGCTGGCCTCCAAAGCGGAAGAGGGCGGGGCCTGTCCCCCTCAAGCCCCCAGCCATGCCCTGGGTGGCCCTTGCAACTGTTGCTGGCCTCCAAAGCGGAAGTGGGTTGGGCATTGCCCCCTCAAGCCCTCAGCCATGCCCAGTTTGGCCCTGGCAACTGTTGCTGGCGTCCAAAGCGGAAGTGGGCGGGGCCTGGCCCCCTCAAGCCCTCAGACATGCCTAGGGTGGCCCTGGCAACTGTTGCTGGCCTCCAAAGCGGAAGTGGGCGGGGCCTGTCCCCCTCAAGCCCTCAGCCATGCCCAGGGTGGCCCTGGCAACTGTTGCTAGCCTCCAAAGCGGAGAAGGGCGGGGCCTGGCCACCTCAAGCCCTCAGCCATGCCCAGGGTGGCCCTGGCAACTGTTGCTGGCCTCCAAAGCGGAAGTGTGCGGCTCCTGCCCCCCAAGCCCTCAGCCATGCCCAGTTTGGCCCTGGCAACTGTTGCTGGCCTCCAAAGCGGAGGAGGGCGGGGCCTGGCCACCTCAAGCCCTCAGCCATGCCCAGGGTGGCCTTGGCAACTGTTGCTGGCCTCCAAAGCGGAAGTGTGCGGCTCCTGCCCCCCAAGCCCTCAGCCATGCCCAGGGTGGCCCTGGCAACTGTTGCTGGCCTCCAAAGCGGAAGTGGGCTGGGCCTGGCCCCCTCAAGCCCCCCAGCCATATACAGGGTGGCCCTGGCAACTGTTGCTGGCCTCCAAAGCGGAAGTGGGCGGGGCCTGCCCCCTCAAGCCCTCAGCCATGCCCAGGGTGGCCCTGGCAACTGTTGCTGGCCTCGAAAGCGGAAGTGGGCGGGGCCTGGCCCCCTCAAGCCGTCAGACATGCCCACGGTGTCCCTGGCAACTGTTGCTGACCTCCAAAGCGGAAGTGGGCGGGGCCTGGCCACCACAAGCCCCCTGCCATGCCCAGGGTGGCCCTGGCAACTGTTGCTTGCCTCCAAAGCGGAATTGGGAGGGGCATGGCCCCATCAAGCCCCCAGCCATGATTAGGGTGGCCCTGGCAACTGTTGCTTGCCTCCAAAGCGGAAGTGGGTGGGGCCTGTCCACCTCAAGCCCTCAGCCATGCCCAGGGTGGCCCTGGCAACTGTTGCTAGCCTCCAAAGCAGAAGTGGGCGGGGCCTGGCCACCTCAAGCCCTCAGACATGCCCAGGGTGGCCCTGGCAACTGTTGCTGGCCTCCAAAGCGGAAGAGGGCGGGGCCTGTCCCCCTCAAGCCCCCAGCCATGCCCTGGGTGGCCCTTGCAACTGTTGCTGGCCTCCAAAGCGGAAGTGGGTTGGGCATTGCCCCCTCAAGCCCTCAGCCATGCCCAGTTTGGCCCTGGCAACTGTTGCTGGCGTCCAAAGCGGAAGTGGGCGGGGCCTGGCCCCCTCAAGCCCTCAGACATGCCCAGGGTGGCCCTGGCAACTGTTGCTGGCCTCCAAAGCGGAAGTGGGCGGGGCCTGTCCCCCTCAAGCCCTCAGCCATGCCCAGGGTGGCCCTGGCAACTGTTGCTGGCCTCCAAAGCGGAGGTGGGTTGGGCCTGGCCCCCTCAAGCCCTCAGCCATGCCCAGGGTGGCCCTGGCAACTGTTGCTAGCCTCCAAAGCGGAGGAGGGCGGGGCCTGGCCACCTCAAGGCCTCAGCCATGCCCAGGGTGGCCCTGGCAACTGTTGCTGGCCTCCAAAGCGGAAGTGTGCGGCTCCTGCCCCCCAAGCCCTCAGCCATTCCCAGTTTGGCCCTGGCAACTGTTGCTGGCCTCCAAAGCGGAGGAGGGCGGGGCCTGGCCACCTCAAGCCCTCAGCCATGCCCAGGGTGGCCCTGGCAACTGTTGCTGGCCTCCAAAGCGGAAGTGTGCGGCTCCTGCCCCCCAAGCCCTCAGCCATGCCCAGTTTGGCCCTGGCAACTGTTGCTGGCCTCCAAAGCGGAAGTGGGCGGGGCTTGCCCCCCAAGCCCTCAGCCATGACCAGTGTGACCCTTGCAACTGTTGCTAGCCTCCAAAGCGGAAGTGGGCGGGGCCTGGCCCCCTCAAGCCCTCAGCCATGCCCAGGGTGGCCCTGGCAACTGTTGCTGGCCTCCAAAGCGGAAGTGGGCGGGGCCTGGCCCCCTCAAGCCCCCCAGCCATATCCAGGGTGGCCCTGGCAACTGTTGCTGGCCTCCAAAGCGGAAGTGGGCGGGGCCTGCCCCCTCAAGCCCTCAGCCATGCCCAGGGTGGCCCTGGCAACTGTTGCTGGCCTCGAAAGCGGAAGTGGGCGGGCCCTGGCCCCCTCAAGCCGTCAGACATGCCCAGGGTGGCCCTGGCAACTGTTGCTGACCTCCAAAGCGGAAGTGGGCGGGGCCTGGCCACCACAAGCCCCCTGCCATGCCCAGGGTGGCCCTGGCAACTGTTGCTTGCCTCCAAAGCGGAATTGGGAGGGGCATGGCCCCATCAAGCCCCCAGCCATGAACAGGGTGGCCCTGGCAACTGTTGCTTGCCTCCAAAGCGGAAGTGGGTAGGGCCTGTCCACCTCAAGCCTTCAGCCATGCCCACGGTGGCCCTGGCAACTGTTGCTAGCCTCCAAAGCAGAAGTGGGCGGGGCCTGGCCCCCTCAAGCCCTCAGACATGCCCAGGGTGGCCCTGGCAACTGTTGCTGGCCTCCAAAGCGGAAGTGGGCGGGGCCTGTCCCCCTCAAGCCCCCAGCCATGCCCTGGGTGGCCCTTGCAACTGTTGCTGGCCTCCAAAGCGGAAGTGGGTTGGGCATTGCCCCCTCAAGCCCTCAGCCATGCCCAGGGTGGCCCTGGCAACTGTTGATGGCCTCCAAAGCGGAGGTGGGCGGGGCCTGGCCCCCTCAAGCCCTCAGCCATGCCCACGGTGGCCCTGGCAACTGTTGCTGGCCTCCAAAGCGGAAGTGTGCGGCTCCTGCCCCCAAGCCCTCAGCCATGCCCAGTTTGGCCCTGGCAACTGTTGCTGGCCTCCAAAGCGGAAGTGGGCGGGGCCTGGCCCCCTCAAGCCCTCAGACATGCCCAGGGTGGCCCTGGCAACTGTTGCTGGCCTCCAAAGCGGAAGTGGGCGGGGCCTGGCCCCCTCAAGCCCTCAGCCATGCCCAGGATGGCCCTGGTCACTGATGCTGGCCTCGAAAGCGGAAGTGGGCGGGGCCTGGCCCCCTCAAGCCCTCAGCCATCCTCAGGGTGGCTCTGGCAAATGTTGCTGGCCTCCAAAGCGGAAGTGGGCGGGGCCTGGCCCCCTCAAGCCCTCAGCCATGCCCAGGGTGGCCCTGGTCACTGTTGCAGGCCTTTAAAGCGGAAGTGGGAGGGGCCTGGCCTCCACAAGCCCCCTGCCATACCCAGGGTGGCCCTGGCAACTGTTGCTTGCCTCCAAAGCGGAATTGGGAGGGGCATGGCCCTATCAAGCCCCCAGCCATGCCCAGGGTGGCCCTGGCAACTGTTGCTGGCCTCCAAAGCGGAAGTGGGCGGGGCCTGGCCCCCTCAAGCCCTCAGACATGCCCAGGGTGGCCCTGCAACTGTTGCTGGCCTCCAAAGCGGAAGTGGGCGGGGCCTGGCCCCCTCAAGCCCTCAGACATGCCCAGGGTGGCCCTGGCAACTGTTGCTTGCCTCCAAAGTGGAAGTGGGTGGGGCCTGTCCCCCTCAAGCCCTCAACCATGCCCAGGGTGGCCCTGGCAACTGTTGCTTGCCTCCAAAGCGGAATTGGGAGGAGCATGGCCCCCTCAAGCCCTCAGCCATGCCCAGGGTGGCCCTGGCAACTGTTGCTGGCCTCCAAAGCGGAAGTGGGCGAAGCCTGGCCCCCTCAAGCCCCCCAGCCATCTCCAGGGTGGCCCTGGCAACTGTTGCTGGCCTCCAAAGCGGAAGTGGGCGGGGCCTGGCCCCCTCAAGCCCTCAGCCATGCCCAGGGTGGCCCTGGCAACTGTTGCTCACCTCCAAAGCGGAAGTGGGCGGGGCCTGGCCCCCTCAAGCCTTTAACCATGCCCCGGGTGGCCCTGGCAACTGTTGCTGGCCTCCAAAGCTGAAGTGGGTGGGGCCTGCCCCCCACAAGCCCCTGCCATGCCCAGGGTGGCCCTGGCAACTGTTGCTTGCCTCCAAAGCGGAAGTTGGCGGGGCATGGCCCCATCAAGCCCCCAGCTATGCCCATGGTGGCCCTGGCAACTGTTGCTGACCTCCAAAGCGGAAATGGGCGGGGCCTGTCCCCCTCAAGCCCCCAGCCATGCCCAGGTGGCCCTTGCAACTGTTGTTTGCCTCCAAAGCGGAAGTGGGTTGGGCATGGCCCCCTCAAGCCCTCAGCCATGCCCAGGGTGGCCCTGGCAACTGTTGCTGGCCTCCAAAGCGGAAGTGTGCGGCTCCTGCCCCCCAAGCCCTCAGCCATGCCCAGTTTGGCCCTGGCAACTGTTGCTGGCCTCCCAAAGCGGAAGTGGGCGGGGCTTGCCCCCCAAGCCCTCAGCCATGACCAGTGTGACCCTTGCAACTGTTGCTAGCCTCCAAAGCGGAAGTGGGCGGGGCCTGGCCCCCTCAAGCCCTCAGCCATGCCCAGGGTGGCCCTGGCAACTGTTGCTGGCCTCCAAAGCGGAAGTGGGCGGGGCCTGGCCCCCTCAAGCCCCCCAGCCATATCCAGGGTGGCCCTGGCAACTGTTGCTGGCCTCCAAAGCGGAAGTGGGCGGGGCCTGCCCCCTCAAGCCCTCAGCCATGCCCAGGGTGGCCCTGGCAACTGTTGCTGGCCTCGAAAGCGGAAGTGGGCGGGCCCTGGCCCCCTCAAGCCGTCAGACATGCCCAGGGTGGCCCTGGCAACTGTTGCTGACCTCCAAAGCGGAATTGGGAGGGGCATGGCCCCATCAAGCCCCCAGCCATGAACAGGGTGGCCCTGGCAACTGTTGCTTGCCTCCAAAGCGGAAGTGGGTAGGGCCTGTCCACCTCAAGCCTTCAGCCATGCCCACGGTGGCCCTGGCAACTGTTGCTAGCCTCCAAAGCAGAAGTGGGCGGGGCCTGGCCCCCTCAAGCCCTCAGACATGCCCAGGGTGGCCCTGGCAACTGTTGCTGGCCTCCAAAGCGGAAGTGGGCGGGTCCTGTCCCCCTCAAGCCCCCAGCCATGCCCTGGGTGGCCCTTGCAACTGTTGCTGGCCTCCAAAGCGGAAGTGGGTTGGGCATTGCCCCCTCAAGCCCTCAGCCATGCCCAGGGTGGCCCTGGCAACTGTTGATGGCCTCCAAAGCGGAGGTGGGCGGGGCCTGGCCCCCTCAAGCCCTCAGCCATGCCCACGGTGGCCCTGGCAACTGTTGCTGGCCTCCAAAGCGGAAGTGTGCGGCTCCTGCCCCCAAGCCCTCAGCCATGCCCAGTTTGGCCCTGGCAACTGTTGCTGGCCTCCAAAGCGGAAGTGGGCGGGGCCTGGCCCCCTCAAGCCCTCAGACATGCCCAGGGTGGCCCTGGCAACTGTTGCTGGCCTCCAAAGCGGAAGTGGGCGGGGCCTGGCCCCCTCAAGCCCTCAGCCATGCCCAGGATGGCCCTGGTCACTGATGCTGGCCTCGAAAGCGGAAGTGGGCGGGGCCTGGCCCCCTCAAGCCCTCAGCCATCCTCAGGGTGGCTCTGGCAAATGTTGCTGGCCTCCAAAGCGGAAGTGGGTGGGGCCTGGCCCCCTCAAGCCCTCAGCCATGCCCAGGGTGGCCCTGGTCACTGTTGCAGGCCTTTAAAGCGGAAGTGGGAGGGGCCTGGCCTCCACAAGCCCCCTGCCATACCCAGGGTGGCCCTGGCAACTGTTGCTTGCCTCCAAAGCGGAATTGGGAGGGGCATGGCCCTATCAAGCCCCCAGCCATGCCCAGGGTGGCCCTGGCAACTGTTGCTGGCCTCCAAAGCGGAAGTGGGCGGGGCCTGGCCCCCTCAAGCCCTCAGACATGCCCAGGGTGGCCCTGGCAACTGTTGCTGGCCTCCAAAGCGGAAGTGGGCGGGGCCTGGCCCCCTCAAGCCCTCAGACATGCCCAGGGTGGCCCTGGCAACTGTTGCTTGCCTCCAAAGTGGAAGTGGGTGGGGCCTGTCCCCCTCAAGCCCTCAACCATGCCCAGGGTGGCCCTGGCAACTGTTGCTTGCCTCCAAAGCGGAATTGGGAGGAGCATGGCCCCCTCAAGCCCTCAGCCATGCCCAGGGTGGCCCTGGCAACTGTTGCTGGCCTCCAAAGCGGAAGTGGGCGAAGCCTGGCCCCCTCAAGCCCCCCAGCCATCTCCAGGGTGGCCCTGGCAACTGTTGCTGGCCTCCAAAGCGGAAGTGGGCGGGGCCTGGCCCCCTCAAGCCCTCAGCCATGCCCAGGGTGGCCCTGGCAACTGTTGCTCACCTCCAAAGCGGAAGTGGGCGGGGCCTGGCCCCCTCAAGCCTTTAACCATGCCCCGGGTGGCCCTGGCAACTGTTGCTGGCCTCCAAAGCTGAAGTGGGTGGGGCCTGCCCCCCACAAGCCCCCTGCCATGCCCAGGGTGGCCCTGGCAACTGTTGCTTGCCTCCAAAGCGGAAGTTGGCGGGGCATGGCCCCATCAAGCCCCCAGCTATGCCCATGGTGGCCCTGGCAACTGTTGCTGACCTCCAAAGCGGAAATGGGCGGGGCCTGTCCCCCTCAAGCCCCCAGCCATGCCCAGGGTGGCCCTTGCAACTGTTGTTTGCCTCCAAAGCGGAAGTGGGTTGGGCATGGCCCCCTCAAGCCCTCAGCCATGCCCAGGGTGGCCCTGGCAACTGTTGCTGGCCTCCAAAGCGGAAGTGTGCGGCTCCTGCCCCCCAAGCCCTCAGCCATGCCCAGTTTGGCCCTGGCAACTGTTGCTGGCCTCCAAAGCGGAGGAGGGCGGGGCCTGGCCACATCAAGCCCTCAGCCATGCCCAGGGTGGCCTTGGCAACTGTTGCTGGCCTCCAAAGCGGAAGTGTGCGGCTCCTGCCCCCCAAGACCTCAGCCATGCCCAGTTTGGCCCTGGTAACTGTTGCTGGCCTCCAAAGCGGAAGTGGGCGGGGCTTGCCCCCCAAGCCCTCAGCCATGACCAGTGTGACCCTTGCAACTGTTGCTAGCCTCCAAAGCGGAAGTGGGCGGGGCCTGGCCCCCTCAAGCCCTCAGCCATGCCCAGGGTGGCCCTGGCAACTGTTGCTGGCCTCCAAAGCGGAAGTGGGCTGGGCCTGGCCCCCTCAAGCCCCCCAGCCATATCCAGGGTGGCCCTGGCAACTGTTGCTGGCCTCCAAAGCGGAAGTGGGCGGGGCCTGCCCCCTCAAGCCCTCAGCCATGCCCAGGGTGGCCCTGGCAACTGTTGCTGGCCTCGAAAGCGGAAGTGGGCGAAGCCTGGCCCCCTCAAGCCGTCAGACATGCCCACGGTGTCCCTGGCAACTGTTGCTGGCCTCCAAAGCGGAAGTGGGCGGGGCCTGGCCCCCTCAAGCCCTCAGCCATGCCCAGGGTGGCCTGGCAACTGTTGCTGACCTCCAAAGCGGAAGTGGGCGGGGCCTGGCCTCCACAAGCCCCCTGCCATGCCCAGGGTGGCCCTGGCAACTGTTGCTTGCCTCCAAAGCGGAATTGGGAGGGGCATGGCCCCATCAAGCCCCCAGCCATGAACAGGGTGGCCCTGGCAACTGTTGCTTGCCTCCAAAGCGGAAGTGGGTGGGGCCTGTCCACCTCAAGCCCTCAGCCATGCCCAGGGTGGCCCTGGCAACTGTTGCTAGCCTCCAAAGCAGAAGTGGGCGGGGCCTGGCCACCTCAAGCCCTCAGACATGCCCAGGGTGGCCCTGGCAACTGTTGCTGGCCTCCAAAGCGGAAGAGGGCGGGGCCTGTCCCCCTCAAGCCCCCAGCCATGCCCTGGGTGGCCCTTGCAACTGTTGCTGGCCTCCAAAGCGGAAGTGGGTTGGGCATTGCCCCCTCAAGCCCTCAGCCATGCCCAGTTTGGCCCTGGCAACTGTTGCTGGCGTCCAAAGCGGAAGTGGGCTGGGCCTGGCCCCCTCAAGCCCTCAGACATGCCCAGGGTGGCCCTGGCAACTGTTGCTGGCCTCCAAAGCGGAAGTGGGCGGGGCCTGTCCCCCTCAAGCCCTCAGCCATGCCCAGGGTGGCCCTGGCAACTGTTGCTAGCCTCCAAAGCGGAGGAGGGCGGGGCCTGGCCACCTCAAGCCCTCAGCCATGCCCAGGGTGGCCCTGGCAACTGTTGCTGGCCTCCAAAGCGGAAGTGTGCGGCTCCTGCCCCCCAAGCCCTCAGCCATGCCCAGTTTGGCCCTGGCAACTGTTGCTGGCCTCCAAAGCGGAGGAGGGCGGGGCCTGGCCACCTCAAGCCCTCAGCCATGCCCAGGGTGGCCTTGGCAACTGTTGCTGGCCTCCAAAGCGGAAGTGTGCGGCTCCTGCCCCCCAAGCCCTCAGCCATGCCCAGGGTGGCCCTGGCAACTGTTGCTGGCCTCCAAAGCGGAAGTGGGCTGGGCCTGGCCCCCTCAAGCCCCCCAGCCATATACAGGGTGGCCCTGGCAACTGTTGCTGGCCTCCAAAGCGGAAGTGGGCGGGGCCTGCCCCCTCAAGCCCTCAGACATGCCCACGGTGTCCCTGGCAACTGTTGCTGACCTCCAAAGCGGAAGTGGGCGGGGCCTGGCCACCACAAGCCCCCTGCCATGCCCAGGGTGGCCCTGGCAACTGTTGCTTGCCTCCAAAGCGGAATTGGGAGGGGCATGGCCCCATCAAGCCCCCAGCCATGAACAGGGTGGCCCTGGCAACTGTTGCTTGCCTCCAAAGCGGAAGTGGGTGGGGCCTGTCCACCTCAAGCCCTCAGCCATGCCCAGGGTGGCCCTGGCAACTGTTGCTAGCCTCCAAAGCAGAAGTGGGCGGGGCCTGGCCACCTCAAGCCCTCAGACATGCCCAGGGTGGCCCTGGCAACTGTTGCTGGCCTCCAAAGCGGAAGAGGGCGGGGCCTGTCCCCCTCAAGCCCCCAGCCATGCCCTGGGTGGCCCTTGCAACTGTTGCTGGCCTCCAAAGCGGAAGTGGGTTGGGCATTGCCCCCTCAAGCCCTCAGCCATGCCCAGTTTGGCCCTGGCAACTGTTGCTGGCGTCCAAAGCGGAAGTGGGCGGGGCCTGGCCCCCTCAAGCCCTCAGACATGCCCAGGGTGGCCCTGGCAACTGTTGCTGGCCTCCAAAGCGGAAGTGGGCGGGGCCTGTCCCCCTCAAGCCCTCAGCCATGCCCAGGGTGGCCCTGGCAACTGTTGCTAGCCTCCAAAGCGGAGGAGGGCGGGGCCTGGCCACCTCAAGCCCTCAGCCATGCCCAGGGTGGCCCTGGCAACTGTTGCTGGCCTCCAAAGCGGAAGTGTGCGGCTCCTGCCCCCCAAGCCCTCAGCCATGCCCAGTTTGGCCCTGGCAACTGTTGCTGGCCTCCAAAGCGGAGGAGGGCGGGGCCTGGCCACCTCAAGCCCTCAGCCATGCCCAGGGTGGCCTTGGCAACTGTTGCTGGCCTCCAAAGCGGAAGTGTGCAACTCCTGCCCCCCAAGCCCTCAGCCATGCCCAGGGTGGCCCTGGCAACTGTTGCTGGCCTCCAAAGCGGAAGTGGGCTGGGCCTGGCCCCCTCAAGCCCCCCAGCCATATACAGGGTGGCCCTGGCAACTGTTGCTGGCCTCCAAAGCGGAAGTGGGCGGGGCCTGCCCCCTCAAGCCTCAGCCATGCCCAGGGTGGCCCTGGCAACTGTTGCTGGCCTCGAAAGCGGAAGTGGGCGGGGCCTGGCCCCCTCAAGCCGTCAGACATGCCCACGGTGTCCCTGGCAACTGTTGCTGACCTCCAAAGCGGAAGTGGGCGGGGCCTGGCCACCACAAGCCCCCTGCCATGCCCAGGGTGGCCCTGGCAACTGTTGCTTGCCTCCAAAGCGGAATTGGGAGGGGCATGGCCCCATCAAGCCCCCAGCCATGAACAGGGTGGCCCTGGCAACTGTTGCTTGCCTCCAAAGCGGAAGTGGGTGGGGCCTGTCCACCTCAAGCCCTCAGCCATGCCCAGGGTGGCCCTGGCAACTGTTGCTAGCCTCCAAAGCAGAAGTGGGCGGGGCCTGGCCACCTCAAGCCCTCAGACATGCCCAGGGTGGCCCTGGCAACTGTTGCTGGCCTCCAAAGCGGAAGAGGGCGGGGCCTGTCCCCCTCAAGCCCCCAGCCATGCCCTGGGTGGCCCTTGCAACTGTTGCTGGCCTCCAAAGCGGAAGTGGGTTGGGCATTGCCCCCTCAAGCCCTCAGCCATGCCCAGTTTGGCCCTGGCAACTGTGCTGGCGTCTAAAGCGGAAGTGGGCGGGGCCTGGCCCCCTCAAGCCCTCAGACATGCCCAGGGTGGCCCTGGCAACTGTTGCTGGCCTCCAAAGCGGAAGTGGGCGGGGCCTGTCCCCCTCAAGCCCTCAGCCATGCCCAGGGTGGCCCTGGCAACTGTTGCTAGCCTCCAAAGAGGAGGAGGGCGGGGCCTGGCCACCTCAAGCCCTCAGCCATGCCCAGGGTGGCCCTGGCAACTGTTGCTGGCCTCCAAAGCGGAAGTGTGCGGCTCCTGCCCCCCCAAGCCCTCAGCCATGCCCAGTTTGGCCCTGGCAACTGTTGCTGGCCTCCAAAGCGGAGGAGGGCGGGGCCTGGCCACCTCAAGCCCTCAGCCATGCCCAGGGTGGCCTTGGCAACTGTTGCTGGCCTCCAAAGCGGAATTGTGCGGCTCCTGCCCCCCAAGCCCTCAGCCATGCCCAGGGTGGCCCTGGCAACTGTTGCTTGCCTCCAAAGTGGAAGTGGGTGGGGCCTGTCCCCCTCAAGCCCTCAACCATGCCCAGGGTGGCCCTGGCAACTGTTGCTTGCCTCCAAAGCGGAATTGGGAGGAGCATGGCCCCCTCAAGCCCTCAGCCATGCCCAGGGTGGCCCTGGCAACTGTTGCTGGCCTCCAAAGCGGAAGTGGGCGGGGCCTGGCCCCCTCAAGCCTTTAACCATGCCCCGGGTGGCCCTGGCAACTGTTGCTGGCCTCCAAAGCTGAAGTGGGTGGGGCCTGCCCCCCACAAGCCCCCTGCCATGCCCAGGGTGGCCCTGGCAACTGTTGCTTGCCTCCAAAGCGGAAGTTGGCGGGGCATGGCCCCATCAAGCACCCAGCTATGCCCATGGTGGCCCTGGCAACTGTTGCTGACCTCCAAAGCGGAAGTGGGCGGGGCCTGTCCCCCTCAAGCCCCCAGCCATGCCCAGGGTGGCCCTTGCAACTGTTGTTTGCCTCCAAAGCGGAAGTGGGTTGGGCATGGCCCCCTCAAGCCCTCAGCCATGCCCAGGGTGGCCCTGGCAACTGTTGCTGGCCTCCAAAGCGGAAGTGTGCGGCTCCTGCCCCCCAAGCCCTCAGCCATGCCCAGTTTGGCCCTGGCAACTGTTGCTGGCCTCCAAAGCGGAGGAGGGCGGGGCCTGGCCACCTCAAGCCCTCAGCCATGCCCAGGGTGGCCCTGGCAACTGTTGCTGGCCTCCAAAGAGGAAGTGTGCGGCTCCTGCCCCCTAAGCCCTCAGCCATGCCCAGTTTGGCCCTGGTAACTGTTGCTGGCCTCCAAAGCGGAAGTGGGCGGGGCTTGCCCCCCAAGCCCTCAGCCATGACCAGTGTGACCCTTGCAACTGTTGCTAGCCTCCAAAGCGGAAGTGGGCGGGGCCTGGCCCCCTCAAGCCCTCAGCCATGCCCAGGGTGGCCCTGGCAACTGTTGCTGGCCTCCAAAGCGGAAGTGGGCTGGGCCTGGCCCCCTCAAGCCCCCCAGCCATATCCAGGGTGGCCCTGGCAACTGTTGCTGGCCTCCAAAGCGGAAGTGGGCGGGGCCTGCCCCCTCAAGCCCTCAGCCATGCCCAGGGTGGCCCTGGCAACTGTTGCTGGCCTCGAAAGCGGAAGTGGGCGGGGCCTGGCCCCCTCAAGCCGTCAGACATGCCCACGGTGTCCCTGGCAACTGTTGCTGGCCTCCAAAGCGGAAGTGGGCGGGGCCTGGCCCCCTCAAGCCCTCAGCCATGCCCAGGGTGGCCCTGGCAACTGTTGCTGACCTCCAAAGCGGAAGTGGGCGGGGCCTGGCCTCCACAAGCCCCCTGCCATGCCCAGGGTGGCCCTGGCAACTGTTGCTTGCCTCCAAAGCGGAATTGGGAGGGGCATGGCCCCATCAAGCCCCCAGCCATGAACAGGGTGGCCCTGGCAACTGTTGCTTGCCTCCAAAGCGGAAGTGGGTGGGGCCTGTCCACCTCAAGCCCTCAGCCATGCCCAGGGTGGCCCTGGCAACTGTTGCTAGCCTCCAAAGCAGAAGTGGGCGGGGCCTGGCCCCCTCAAGCCCTCAGACATGCCCAGGGTGGCCCTGGCAACTGTTGCTGGCCTCCAAAGCGGAAGAGGGCGGGGCCTGTCCCCCTCAAGCCCCCAGCCATGACCTGGGTGGCCCTTGCAACTGTTGCTGGCCTCCAAAGCGGAAGTGGGTTGGGCATTGCCCCCTCAAGCCCTCAGCCATGCCCAGTTTGGCCCTGGCAACTGTTGCTGGCGTCCAAAGCGGAAGTGGGCGGGGCCTGGCCCCCTCAAGCCCTCAGACATGCCCAGGGTGGCCCTGGCAACTGTTGCTGGCCTCCAAAGCGGAAGTGGGCGGGGCCTGTCCCCCTCAAGCCCTCAGCCATGCCCAGGGTGGCCCTGGCAACTGTTGCTAGCCTCCAAAGCGGAGGAGGGCGGGGCCTGGCCACCTCAAGCCCTCAGCCATGCCCAGGGTGGCCCTGGCAACTGTTGCTGGCCTCCAAAGCGGAAGTGTGCGGCTCCTGCCCCCCAAGCCCTCAGCCATGCCCAGTTTGGCCCTGGCAACTGTTGCTGGCCTCCAAAGCGGAGGAGGGCGGGGCCTGGCCACCTCAAGCCCTCAGCCATGCCCAGGGTGCCCCTGGGAACTGTTGCTGGCCTCCAAAGCGGAAGTGTGTGGCTCCTGCCCCCCAAGCCCTCAGCCATGCCCAGTTTGGCCCTGGCAACTGTTGCTGGACTCCAAAGCGGAAGTGGGCGGGGCTTGCCCCCCAAGCCCTCAGCCATGACCAGTGTGACCCTTGCAACTGTTGCTAGCCTTCAAAGCGGAAGTGGGCGGGGCCTGGCCCCCTCAAGCCCTCAGCCATGCCCAGGGTGGCCCTGGCAACTGTTGCTGGCCTCCAAAGCGGAAGTGGGCGGGGCCTGGCCCCCTCAAGCCCCCCAGCCATATACAGGGTGGCCCTGGCAACTGTTGCTGGCCTCCAAAGCGGAAGTGGGCGGGGCCTGCCCCCTCAAGCCCTCAGCCATGCCCAGGGTGGCCCTGGCAACTGTTGCTGGCCTCGAAAGCGGAAGTGGGCGGGGCCTGGCCCCCTCAAGCCGTCAGACATGCCCACGGTGTCCCTGGCAACTGTTGCTGGCCTCCAAAGCGGAAGTGGGCGGGGCCTGGCCCCCTCAAGCCCTCAGCCATGCCCAGGGTGGCCCTGGCAACTGTTGCTGACCTCCAAAGCGGAAGTGGGCGGGGCCTGGCCACCACAAGCCCCCTGCCATGCCCAGGGTGGCCCTGGCAACTGTTGCTTGCCTCCAAAGCGGAATTGGGAGGGGCATGGCCCCATCAAGCCCCCAGCCATGAACAGGGTGGCCCTGGCAACTGTTGCTTGCCTCCAAAGCGGAAGTGGGTAGGGCCTGTCCACCTCAAGCCTTCAGCCATGCCCACGGTGGCCCTGGCAACTGTTGCTAGCCTCCAAAGCAGAAGTGGGCGGGGCCTGGCCCCCTCAAGCCCCCCAGCCATATCCAGGGTGGCCCTGGCAACTGTTGCTGGCCTCCAAAGCGGAAGTGGGCGGGGCCTGCCCCCTCAAGCCCTCAGCCATGCCCAGGGTGGCCCTGGCAACTGTTGCTGGCCTCGAAAGCGGAAGTGGGCGGGGCCTGGCCCCCTCAAGCCGTCAGACATGCCCACGGTGTCCCTGGCAACTGTTGCTGGCCTCCAAAGCGGAAGTGGGCGGGGCCTGGCCCCCTCAAGCCCTCAGCCATGCCCAGGGTGGCCCTGGCAACTGTTGCTGACCTCCAAAGCGGAAGTGGGCGGGGCCTGGCCTCCACAAGCCCCCTGCCATGCCCAGGGTGGCCCTGGCAACTGTTGCTTGCCTCCAAAGCGGAATTGGGAGGGGCATGGCCCCATCAAGCCCCCAGCCATGAACAGGGTGGCCCTGGCAACTGTTGCTTGCCTCCAAAGCGGAAGTGGGTGGGGCCTGTCCACCTCAAGCCCTCAGCCATGCCCAGGGTGGCCCTGGCAACTGTTGCTAGCCTCCAAAGCAGAAGTGGGCGGGGCCTGGCCCCCTCAAGCCCTCAGACATGCCCAGGGTGGCCCTGGCAACTGTTGCTGGCCTCCAAAGCGGAAGAGGGCGGGGCCTGTCCCCCTCAAGCCCCCAGCCATGACCTGGGTGGCCCTTGCAACTGTTGCTGGCCTCCAAAGCGGAAGTGGGTTGGGCATTGCCCCCTCAAGCCCTCAGCCATGCCCAGTTTGGCCCTGGCAACTGTTGCTGGCGTCCAAAGCGGAAGTGGGCGGGGCCTGGCCCCCTCAAGCCCTCAGACATGCCCAGGGTGGCCCTGGCAACTGTTGCTGGCCTCCAAATCGGAAGTGGGCGGGGCCTGTCCCCCTCAAGCCCTCAGCCATGCCCAGGGTGGCCCTGGCAACTGTTGCTAGCCTCCAAAGCGGAGGAGGGCGGGGCCTGGCCACCTCAAGCCCTCAGCCATGCCCAGGGTGGCCCTGGCAACTGTTGCTGGCCTCCAAAGCGGAAGTGTGCGGCTCCTGCCCCCCAAGCCCTCAGCCATGCCCAGTTTGGCCCTGGCAACTGTTGCTGGCCTCCAAAGCGGAGGAGGGCGGGGCCTGGCCACCTCAAGCCCTCAGCCATGCCCAGGGTGCCCCTGGGAACTGTTGCTGGCCTCCAAAGCGGAAGTGTGTGGCTCCTGCCCCCCAAGCCCTCAGCCATGCCCAGTTTGGCCCTGGCAACTGTTGCTGGACTCCAAAGCGGAAGTGGGCGGGGCTTGCCCCCCAAGCCCTCAGCCATGACCAGTGTGACCCTTGCAACTGTTGCTAGCCTTCAAAGCGGAAGTGGGCGGGGCCTGGCCCCCTCAAGCCCTCAGCCATGCCCAGGGTGGCCCTGGCAACTGTTGCTGGCCTCCAAAGCGGAAGTGGGCGGGGCCTGGCCCCCTCAAGCCCCCCAGCCATATACAGGGTGGCCCTGGCAACTGTTGCTGGCCTCCAAAGCGGAAGTGGGCGGGGCCTGCCCCCTCAAGCCCTCAGCCATGCCCAGGGTGGCCCTGGCAACTGTTGCTGGCCTCGAAAGCGGAAGTGGGCGGGGCCTGGCCCCCTCAAGCCGTCAGACATGCCCACGGTGTCCCTGGCAACTGTTGCTGGCCTCCAAAGCGGAAGTGGGCGGGGCCTGGCCCCCTCAAGCCCTCAGCCATGCCCAGGGTGGCCCTGGCAACTGTTGCTGACCTCCAAAGCGGAAGTGGGCGGGGCCTGGCCACCACAAGCCCCCTGCCATGCCCAGGGTGGCCCTGGCAACTGTTGCTTGCCTCCAAAGCGGAATTGGGAGGGGCATGGCCCCATCAAGCCCCCAGCCATGAACAGGGTGGCCCTGGCAACTGTTGCTTGCCTCCAAAGCGGAAGTGGGTAGGGCCTGTCCACCTCAAGCCTTCAGCCATGCCCACGGTGGCCCTGGCAACTGTTGCTAGCCTCCAAAGCAGAAGTGGGCGGGGCCTGGCCCCCTCAAGCCCTCAGACATGCCCAGGGTGGCCCTGGCAACTGTTGCTGGCCTCCAAAGCGGAAGTGGGCGGGGCCTGTCCCCCTCAAGCCCCCAGCCATGCCCTGGGTGGCCCTTGCAACTGTTGCTGGCCTCCAAAACGGAAGTGGGTTGGGCATTGCCCCCTCAAGCCCTCAGCCATGCCCAGGGTGGCCCTGGCAACTGTTGATGGCCTCCAAAGCGGAGGTGGGCGGGGCCTGGCCCCCTCAAGCCCTCAGCCATGCCCACGGTGGCCCTGGCAACTGTTGCTGGCCTCCAAAGCGGAAGTGTGCGGCTCCTGCCCCCAAGCCCTCAGCCATGCCCAGTTTGGCCCTGGCAACTGTTGCTGGCCTCCAAAGCTGAAGTGGGCGGGGCCTGGCCCCCTCAAGCCCTCAGACATGCCCAGGGTGGCCCTGGCAACTGTTGCTGGCCTCCAAAGCGGAAGTGGGCGGGGCCTGGCCCCCTCAAGCCCTCAGCCATGCCCAGGATGGCCCTGGTCACTGATGCTGGCCTCGAAAGCGGAAGTGGGCGGGGCCTGGCCCCCTCAAGCCCTCAGCCATCCTCAGGGTGGCTCTGGCAACTGTTGCTGGCCTCCAAAGCGGAAGTGGGCGGGGCCTGGCCCCATCAAGCCCTCAGCCATGCCCAGGGTGGCCCTGGTCACTGTTGCAGGCCTTTAAAGCGGAAGTGGGAGGGGCCTGGCCTCCACAAGCCCCCTGCCATACCCAGGGTGGCCCTGGCAACTGTTGCTTGCCTCCAAAGCGGAATTGGGAGGGGCATGGCCCTATCAAGCCCCCAGCCATGCCCAGGGTGGCCCTGGCAACTGTTGCTTGCCTCCAAAGTGGAAGTGGGTGGGGCCTGTCCCCCTCAAGCCCTCAGCCATGCCCAGGGTGGCCCTGGCAACTGTTGCTTGCCTCCAAAGCGGAATTGGGAGGAGCATGGCCCCCTCAAGCCCTCAGCCATGCCCAGGGTGGCCCTGGCAACTGTTGCTGGCCTCCAAAGCGGAAGTGGGCGAAGCCTGGCCCCCTCAAGCCCCCCAGCCATATCCAGGGTGGCCCTGGCAACTGTTGCTGGCCTCCAAAGCGGAAGTGGGCGGGGCCTGGCCCCCTCAAGCCCTCAGCCATGCCCAGGGTGGCCCTGGCAACTGTTGCTGGCCTCCAAAGCGGAAGTGGGCGGGGCCTGGCCCCCTCAAGCCTTTAACCATGCCCCGGGTGGCCCTGGCAACTGTTGCTGGCCTCCAAAGCTGAAGTGGGTGGGGCCTGCCCCCCACAAGCCCCCTGCCATGCCCAGGGTGGCCCTGGCAACTGTTGCTTGCCTCCAAAGCGGAAGTTGGCGGGGCATGGCCCCATCAAGACCCCAGCTATGCCCATGGTGGCCCTGGCAACTGTTGCTGACCTCCAAAGCGGAAGTGGGCGGGGCCTGTCCCCCTCAAGCCCCCAGCCATGCCCAGGGTGGCCCTTGCAACTGTTGTTTGCCTCCAAAGCGGTAGTGGGTTGGGCATGGCCCCCTCAAGCCCTCAGCCATGCCCAGGGTGGCCCTGGCAACTGTTGCTGGCCTCCAAAGCGGAAGTGTGCGGCTCCTGCCCCCCAAGCCCTCAGCCATGCCCAGTTTGGCCCTGGCAACTGTTGCTGGCCTCCAAAGCGGAGGAGAGCGGGGCCTGGCCACCTCAAGCCCTCAGCCATGCCCAGGGTGGCCCTGGCAACTGTTGCTGGCCTCCAAAGCGGAAGTGTGCGGCTCCTGCCCCCCAAGCCCTCAGCCATGCCCAGTTTGGCCCTGGTAACTGTTGCTGGCCTCCAAAGCGGAAGTGGGCGGGGCTTGCCCCCCAAGCCCTCAGCCATGACCAGTGTGACCCTTGCAACTGTTGCTAGCCTCCAAAGCGGAAGTGGGCGGGGCATGGCCCCCTCAAGCCCTCAGCCATGCCCAGGGTGGCCCTGGCAACTGTTGCTGGCCTCCAAAGCGGAAGTGGGCTGGGCCTGGCCCCCTCAAGCCCCCCAGCCATATCCAGGGTGGCCCTGGCAACTGTTGCTGGCCTCCAAAGCGGAAGTGGGCGGGGCCTGCCCCCTCAAGCCCTCAGCCATGCCCAGGGTGGCCCTGGCAACTGTTGCTGACCTCCAAAGCGGAAGTGGGCGGGGCCTGGCCTCCACAAGCCCCCTGCCATGCCCAGGGTGGCCCTGGCAACTGTTGCTTGCCTCCAAAGCGGAATTGGGAGGGGCATGGCCCCATCAAGCCCCCAGCCATGAACAGGGTGGCCCTGGCAACTGTTGCTTGCCTCCAAAGCGGAAGTGGGTGGGGCCTGGCCCCCTCAAGCCCTCAGACATGCCCAGGGTGGCCCTGGCAACTGTTGCTGGCCTCCAAAGCGGAAGAGGGCGGGGCCTGTCCCCCTCAAGCCCCCAGCCATGCCCTGGGTGGCCCTTGCAACTGTTGCTGGCCTCCAAAGCGGAAGTGTGCGGCTCCTGCCCCCCAAGCCCTCAGCCATGCCCAGTTTGGCCCTGGTAACTGTTGCTGGCCTCCAAAGCGGAAGTGGGCGGGGCTTGCCCCCCAAGCCCTCAGCCATGACCAGTGTGACCCTTGCAACTGTTGCTAGCCTCCAAAGCGGAAGTGGGCGGGGCATGGCACCCTCAAGCCCTCAGCCATGCCCAGGGTGGCCCTGGCAACTGTTGCTGGCCTCCAAAGCGGAAGTGGGCTGGGCCTGGCCCCCTCAAGCCCCCCATCCATATCCAGGGTGGCCCTGGCAACTGTTGCTGGCCTCCAAAGCGGAAGTGGGCGGGGCCTGCCCCCTCAAGCCCTCAGCCATGCCCAGGGTGGCCCTGGCAACTGTTGCTGACTTTCAAAGCGGAAGTGGGCGGGGCCTGGCCTCCACAAGCCCCCTGCCATGCCCAGGGTGGCCCTGGCAACTGTTGCTTGCCTCCAAAGCGGAATTGGGAGGGGCATGGCCCCATCAAGCCCCCAGCCATGAACAGGGTGGCCCTGGCAACTGTTGCTTGCCTCCAAAGCGGAAGTGGGTGGGGCCTGTCCACCTCAAGCCCTCAGCCATGCCCAGGGTGGCCCTGGCAACTGTTGCTAGCCTCCAAAGCAGAAGTGGGCGGGGCCTGGCCCCCTCAAGCCCTCAGACATGCCCAGGGTGGCCCTGGCAACTGTTGCTGGCCTCCAAAGCGGAAGAGGGCGGGGCCTGTCCCCCTCAAGCCCCCAGCCATGCCCTGGGTGGCCCTTGCAACTGTTGCTGGCCTCCAAAGCGGAAGTGGGTTGGGCATTGCCCCCTCAAGCCCTCAGCCATGCCCAGTTTGGCCCTGGCAACTGTTGCTGGCCTCCAAAGCGGAAGTGGGCGGGGCCTGGCCCCCTCAAGCCCTCAGACATGCCAAGGGTGGCCCTGGCAACTGTTGCTGGCCTCCAAAGCGGAAGTGGGCGGGGCCTGGCCCCCTCAAGCCCTCAGACATGCCCAGGGTGGCCCTGGCAACTGTTGCTGGCCTCCAAAGCGGAAGTGGGCGGGGCCTGGCCCCCTCAAGCCCTCAGCCATGCCCAGGGTGGCCCTGGTCACTGTTGCTGGCCTCGAAAGCGGAAGTGGGCGGGGCCTGGCCCCCTCAAGCCCTCAGCCATGCCCAGGGTGGCCCTGGCAACTGTTGCTGGCCTCCAAAGCGGAAGTGTGCGGCTCCTGCCCCCCAAGCCCTCAGCCATGCCCAGTTTGGCCCTGGTAACTGTTGCTGGCCTCCAAAGCGGAAGTGGGCGGGGCTTGCCCCCCAAGCCCTCAGCCATGACCAGTGTGACCCTTGCAACTGTTGCTAGCCTCCAAAGCGGAAGTGGGCGGGGCATGGCCCCCTCAAGCCCTCAGCCATGCCCAGGGTGGCCCTGGCAACTGTTGCTGGCCTCCAAAGCGGAAGTGGGCGGGGCCTTGCCCCCTTAAGCCCCCCAGCCATATACAGGGTGGCCCTGGCAACTGTTGCTGGCCTCCAAAGCGGAAGTGGGCGGGGCCTGCCCCCTCAAGCCCTCAGCCATGGCCAGGGTGGCCCTGGCAACTGTTGCTGGCCTCGAAAGCGGAAGTGGGCGGGGCCTGGCCCCCTCAAGCCGTCAGACATGCCCACGGTGTCCCTGGCAACTGTTGCTGGCCTCAAAAGCGGAAGTGGGCGGGGCCTGGCCCCCTCAAGCCCTCAGCCATGCCCAGGGTGGCCCTGGCAACTGTTGCTGACCTCCAAAGCGGAAGTGGGCGGGGCCTGGCCTCCACAAGCCCCCTGCCATGCCCAGGGTGGCCCTGGCAACTGTTGCTTGCCTCCAAAGCGGAATTGATAGGGGCATGGCCCCATCAAGCCCCCAGCCATGAACAGGGTGGCCCTGGCAAATGTTGCTTGCCTCCAAAGCGGAAGTGGGTGGGGCCTGTCCACCTCAAGCCCTCAGCCATGCCCAGGGTGGCCCTGGCAACTGTTGCTAGCCTCCAAAGCAGAAGTGGGCGGGGCCTGGCCCCCTCAAGCCCTCAGACATGCCCAGGGTGGCCCTGGCAACTGTTGCTGGCCTCCAAAGCGGAAGTGGGCGGGGCCTGGCCCCCTCAAGCCCTCAGACATGCCCAGGGTGGCCCTGGCAACTGTTGCTGGCCTCCAAAGCGGAAGTGGGCGGGGCCTGGCCCCCTCAAGCCCTCAGCCATGCCCAGGGTGGCCCTGGTCACTGTTGCTGGCCTCGAAAGCGGAAGTGGGCGGGGCCTGGCCCCCTCAAGCCCTCAGCCATCCTCAGGGTGGCTCTGGCAACTGTTGCTGGCCTCCAAAGCGGAAGTGGGCGGGGCCTGGCCCCCTCAAGCCCTCAGCCATGCCCAGGGTGGCCCTGGTCACTGTTGCAGGCCTTTAAAGCGGAAGTGGGAGGGGCCTGGCCTCCATAAGCCCCCTGCCATGCCCAGGGTGGCCCTGGCAACTGTTGCTTGCCTCCAAAGCGGAATTGGGAGGGGCATGGCCCCATCAAGCCCCCAGCCATGCCCAGGGTGGCCCTGGCAACTGTTGCTTGCCTCCAAAGTGGAAGTGGGTGGGGCCTGTCCCCCTCAAGCCCTCAGCCATGCCCAGGGTGGCCCTGGCAACTGTTGCTAGCCTCCAAAGCGGAAGTGGGCGGGGCCTGGCCCCCTCAAGCCCTCAGACATGCCCAGGGTGGCCCTGGCAACTGTTGCTGGCCTCCAAAGCGGAAGTGGGCGGGGCCTGTCCCCCTCAAGCCCCCAGCCATGCCCAGGGTGGCCCTTGCAACTGTTGTTTGCCTCCAAAGTGGAAGTGGGTTGGGCATGGCCCCCTCAAGCCCTCAGCCATGCCCAGGGTGGCCCTGGCAACTGTTGCTGGCCTCCAAAGCGGAGGTGGGTTGGGCCTGGCCCCCTCAAGCCCTCAGCCATGCCCAGGGTGGCCCTGGCAACTGTTGCTAGCCTCCAAAGCGGAGGAGGGCGGGGCCTGGCCACCTCAAGCCCTCAGCCATGCCCAGGGTGGCCCTGGCAACTGTTGCTGGCCTCCAAAGCGGAAGTGTGCGGCTCCTGCCCCCCAAGCCCTCAGCCATGCCCAGTTTGGCCCTGTTAACTGTTCCTGGCCTCCAAAGCGGAAGTGGGCGGGGCTTGGCCCCCTCAAGCCCTCAGCCATGCCCAGGGTGGCCCTGGCAACTGTTGCTGGCCTCCAAAGCGGAAGTGGGCGGGGCTTGGCCCCCTCAAGCCCTCAGACATGCCCAGGGTGTCCATGGCAACTGTTGCTGGCCTCCAAAGCGGAAGTGGGCGGGGCCTGGCCCCCTCAAGCCCTTAACCATGCCCAGGGTGGCCCTGGCAACTGTTGCTGGCCTCCAAAGCGGAAGTGGGCGGGGCTTGGCCCCCTCAAGCCCTCAGACATGCCCAGGGTGTCCCTGGCAACTGTTGCTGGCCTCCAAAGCGGAAGTGGGCGGGGCCTGGCCCCCTCAAGCCCTTAACCATGCCCAGGGTGGCCCTGGTCACTGTTGCTGGCCTCCAATGCGGAAGTGGGCGGGGCATGGCCCCATCAAGCCCCCAGCCATGAACAGGGTGGCCCTGGCAAATGTTGCTTGCCTCCAAAGCGGAAGTGGGTGGGGCCTGTCCACCTCAAGCCCTCAGCCATGCCCAGGGTGGCCCTGGCAACTGTTGCTAGCCTCCAAAGCAGAAGTGGGCGGGGCCTGGCCCCCTCAAGCCCTCAGACATGCCCAGGGTGGCCCTGGCAACTGTTGCTGGCCTCCAAAGCGGAAGTGGGCGGGGCCTGGCCCCCTCAAGCCCTCAGACATGCCCAGGGTGGCCCTGGCAACTGTTGCTGGCCTCCAAAGCGGAAGTGGTCGGGGCCTGGCCCCCTCAAGCCCTCAGCCATGCCCAGGGTGGCCCTGGTCACTGTTGCTGGCCTCGAAAGCGGAAGTGGGCGGGGCCTGGCCCCCTCAAGCCCTCAGCCATCCTCAGGGTGGCTCTGGCAACTGTTGCTGGCCTCCAAAGCGGAAGTGGGCGGGGCCTGGCCCCCTCAAGCCCTCAGCCATGCCCAGGGTGGCCCTGGTCACTGTTGCAGGCCTTTAAAGCGGAAGTGGGAGAGGCCTGGCCTCCACAATCCCCCTGCCATGCCCAGGGTGGCCCTGGCAACTGTTGCTTGCCTCCAAAGCGGAATTGGGAGGGGCATGGCCCCATCAAGCCCCCAGCCATGCCCAGGGTGGCCCTGGCAACTGTTGCTTGCCTCCAAAGTGGAAGTGGGTGGGGCCTGTCCCCCTCAAGCCCTCAGCCATGCCCAGGGTGGCCCTGGCAACTGTTGCTAGCCTCCAAAGCGGAAGTGGGCGGGGCCTGGCCCCCTCAAGCCCTCAGACATGCCCAGGGTGGCCCTGGCAACTGTTGCTGGCCTCCAAAGCGGAAGTGGGCGGGGCCTTTCCCCCTCAAGCCCCCAGCCATGCCCAGGGTGGCCCTTGCAACTGTTGTTTGCCTCCAAAGTAGAAGTGGGTTGGGCATGGCCCCCTCAAGCCCTCAGCCATGCCCAGGGTGGCCCTGGCAACTGTTGCTGGCCTCCAAAGCGGAGGTGGGTTGGGCCTGGCCCCCTCAAGCCCTCAGCCATGCCCAGGGTGGCCCTGGCAACTGTTGCTAGCCTCCAAAGCGGAGGAGGGCGGGGCCTGGCCACCTCAAGCCCTCAGCCATGCCCAGGGTGGCCCTGGCAACTGTTGCTGGCCTCCAAAGCGGAAGTGTGCGGCTCCTGCCCCCCAAGCCCTCAGCCATGCCCAGTTTGGCCCTGGTAACTGTTGCTGGCCTCCAAAGCGGAAGTGGGCGGGGCTTGCCCCCCAAGCCCTCAGCCATGACCAGTGTGACCCTTGTAACTGTTGCTGGCCTCCAAAGCGGAAGTGGGCGGGGCCTGGCCCCCTCAAGCCCTCAGCCATGCCCAGGGTGGCCCTGGTCACTGTTGCTGGCCTCGAAAGCGGAAGTGGGCGGGGCCTGGCCCCCTCAAGCCCTCAGCCATCCTCAGGGTGGCTCTGGCAACTGTTGCTGGCCTCCAAAGCGGAAGTGGGCGGGGCCTGGCCCCCTCAAGCCCTCAGCCATGCCCAGGGTGGCCCTGGTCACTGTTGCAGGCCTTTAAAGCGGAAGTGGGAGGGGCCTGGCCTCCACAAGCCCCCTGCCATGCCCAGGGTGGCCCTGGCAACTGTTGCTTGCCTCCAAAGCGGAATTGGGAGGGGCATGGCCCCATCAAGCCCCCAGCCATGCCCAGGGTGGCCCTGGCAACTGTTGCTTGCCTCCAAAGTGGAAGTGGGTGGGGCCTGTCCCCCTCAAGCCCTCAGCCATGCCCAGGGTGGCCCTGGCAACTGTTGCTAGCCTCCAAAGCGGAAGTGGGCGGGGCCTGGCCCCCTCAAGCCCTCAGACATGCCCAGGGTGGCCCTGGCAACTGTTGCTGGCCTCCAAAGCGGAAGTGGGCGGGGCCTGTCCCCCTCAAGCCCCCAGCCATGCCCAGGGTGGCCCTTGCAACTGTTGTTTGCCTCCAAAGTGGAAGTGGGTTGGGCATGGCCCCCTCAAGCCCTCAGCCATGCCCAGGGTGGCCCTGGCAACTGTTGCTGGCCTCCAAAGCGGAAGTGTGCGGCTCCTGCCCCCCAAGCCCTAAGCCATGCCCAGTTTGGCCCTGTTAACTGTTCCTGGCCTCCAAAGCGGAAGTGGGCGGGGCTTCGCCCCCTCAAGCCCTCAGCCATGCCCAGGGTGGCCCTGGCAACTGTTGCTGGCCTCCAAAGCGGAAGTGGGCGGGGCTTGGCCCCCTCAAGCCCTCAGACATGCCCAGGGTGTCCATGGCAACTGTTGCTGGCCTCCAAAGCGGAAGTGGGCGGGGCCTGGCCCCCTCAAGCCCTTAACCATGCCCAGGGTGGCCCTGGCAACTGTTGCTGGCCTCCAAAGCGGAAGTGGGCGGGGCTTGGCCCCCTCAAGCCCTCAGACATGCCCAGGGTGTCCCTGGCAACTGTTGCTGGCCTCCAAAGCGGAAGTGGGCGGGGCCTGGCCCCCTCAAGCCCTTAACCATGCCCAGGGTGGCCCTGGTCACTGTTGCTGGCCTCCAATGCGGAAGTGGGCGGGGCATGGCCCCATCAAGCCCCCAGCCATGAACAGGGTGGCCCTGGCAAATGTTGCTTGCCTCCAAAGCGGAAGTGGGTGGGGCCTGTCCACCTCAAGCCCTCAGCCATGCCCAGGGTGGCCCTGGCAACTGTTGCTAGCCTCCAAAGCAGAAGTGGGCGGGGCCTGGCCCCCTCAAGCCCTCAGACATGCCCAGGGTGGCCCTGGCAACTGTTGCTGGCCTCCAAAGCGGAAGTGGGCGGGGCCTGGCCCCCTCAAGCCCTCAGACATGCCCAGGGTGGCCCTGGCAACTGTTGCTGGCCTCCAAAGCGGAAGTGGGCGGGGCCTGGCCTCCTCAAGCCCTCAGCCATGCCCAGGGTGGCCCTGGTCACTGTTGCTGGCCTCGAAAGCGGAAGTGGGCGGGGCCTGGCCCCCTCAAGCCCTCAGCCATCCTCAGGGTGGCTCTGGCAACTGTTGCTGGCCTCCAAAGCGGAAGTGGGCGGGGCCTGGCCCCCTCAAGCCCTCAGCCATGCCCAGGGTGGCCCTGGTCACTGTTGCAGGCCTTTAAAGCGGAAGTGGGAGAGGCCTGGCCTCCACAAGCCCCCTGCCATGCCCAGGGTGGCCCTGGCAACTGTTGCTTGCCTCCAAAGCGGAATTGGGAGGGGCATGGCCCCATCAAGCCCCCAGCCATGCCCAGGGTGGCCCTGGCAACTGTTGCTTGCCTCCACAGTGGAAGTGGGTGGGGCCTGTCCCCCTCAAGCCCTCAGCCATGCCCAGGGTGGCCCTGGCAACTGTTGCTAGCCTCCAAAGCGGAAGTGGGCGGGGCCTGGCCCCCTCAAGCCCTCAGACATGCCCAGGGTGGCCCTGGCAACTGTTGCTGGCCTCCAAAGCGGAAGTGGGCGGTGCCTTTACCCCTCAAGCCCCCAGCCATGCCCAGGGTGGCCCTTGCAACTGTTGTTTGCCTCCAAAGTAGAAGTGGGTTGGGCATGGCCCCCTCAAGCCCTCAGCCATGCCCAGGGTGGCCCTGGCAACTGTTGCTGGCCTCCAAAGCGGAGGTGGGTTGGGCCTGGCCCCCTCAAGCCCTCAGCCATGCCCAGGGTGGCCCTGGCAACTGTTGCTAGCCTCCAAAGCGGAGGAGGGTGGGGCCTGGCCACCTCAAGCCCTCAGCCATGCCCAGGGTGGCCCTGGCAACTGTTGCTGGCCTCCAAAGCGGAAGTGTGCGGCTCCTGCCCCCCAAGCCCTCAGCCATGCCCAGTTTGGCCCTGGTAACTGTTGCTAGCCTCCAAAGCGGAAGTGGGCGGGGCCTGCCCCCTTCAAGCCCTCAGCCATGCCCAGGGTGGCCCTGGCAACTGTTGCTGGCCTCGAAAGCGGAAGTGGGCGGGGCCTGGCCCCCTCAAGCCGTCAGACATGCCCACGGTGTCCCTGGCAACTGTTGCTTTCCTCCAAAGCGGAAGTGGGCGGGGCCTGCCCCCTCAAGCCCTCAGCCATGCCCAGGGTGGCCCTGGCAACTGTTGCTGGCCTCGAAAGCGGAAGTGGGCGGGGCCTGGCCCCCTCAAGCCGTCAGACATGCCCACGGTGTCCCTGGCAACTGTTGCTTTCCTCCAAAGCGGAAGAGGGCGGGGCCTGCCCCCTCAAGCCCTCAGCCATGCCCAGGGTGGCCCTGGCAACTGTTGCTGACCTCCAAAGCGGAAGTGGGTGGGGCCTGGCCTCCACAAGCCCCCTGCCATGCCCAGGGTGGCCCTGGCAACTGTTGCTTGCCTCCAAAGCGGAATTGGGAGGGGCATGGCCCCATCAAGCCCCCAGCCATGAACAGGGTGGCCCTGGCAAATGTTGCTTGACTTCAAAGCGGAAGTGGGTGGGGCCTGTCCACCTCAAGCCCTCAGCCATGCCCAGGGTGGCCCTGGCAACTGTTGCTAGCCTCCAAAGCAGAAGTGGGCGGGGCCTGGCCCCCTCAAGCCCTCAGACATGCCCTGGGTGGCCCTTGCAACTGTTGCTGGCCTCCAAAGCGGAAGTGGGTTGGGCATTGCCCCCTCAAGCCCTCAGCCATGCCCAGGGTGGCCCTGGCAACTGTTGATGGCCTCCAAAGCGGAGGTGGGCGGGGCCTGGCCCCCTCAAGCCCTCAGCCATGCCCACGGTGGCCCTGGCAACTGTTGCTGGCCTCCAAAGCGGAAGTGTGCGGCTCCTGCCCCCCAAGCCCTCAGCCATGCCCAGTTTGGCCCTGGCAACTGTTGCTGGCCTCCAAAGCGGAAGTGGGCGGGGCCTGGCCCCCTCAAGCCCTCAGACATGCCCAGGGTGGCCCTGGCAACTGTTGCTGGCCTCCAAAGCGGAAGTGGGCGGGGCCTGGCCCCCTCAAGCCCTCAGACATGCCCAGGGTGGCCCTGGCAACTGTTGCTGGCCTCCAAAGCGGAAGTGGGCGGGGCCTGGCCCCCTCAAGCCCTCAGCCATGCCCAGGGTGGCCCTGGTCACTGTTGCTGGCCTCGAAAGCGGAAGTGGGCGGGGCCTGGCCCCCTCAAGCCCTCAGCCATGCTCAGGGTTGCTCTGGCAACTGTTGCTGGCCTCCAAGGCGGAAGTGGGCGGGGCCTGGCCCCCTCAAGCCCTCAGCCATGACCAGTGTGGCCCTGGCAACTGTTGCTAGCCTCCAAAGCAGAAGTGGGTGGGGCCTGGTCCCCTCAAGCCCTCAGCCATGACCATTGTGGCCCTGGCAACTGTTGCTAGCCTCTAAAGCAGAAGTGAGCGGGGCCTGGCCTTCTCAAGCCCTCAGCCATGCTCAGGGTGGCTCTGGCAACTGTTGCTGGCCTCCAAAGCGGAATTGGGAGGGGCATGGAACTATCAAGCCCCCAGCCATGCCCAGGGTGGCCCTGGCAACTGTTGCTAGCCTCCAAAGCGGAAGTGGGCGGGGCCTGGCCCCCTTAAGCCCTCAGACATGCCCAGGGTGGCCCTGGCAACTGTTGCTGGCCTCCAAAGCGGAAGTGGGTGGGGCCTGGTCCCCTCAAGCCCTCAGCCATGCTCATGGTGGCCCTGGCAACTGTTGCTGGCCTCCAAAGCAGAAGTGGGCGAGGCCTGGTCCCCTCAAGCCCTCAGCCATGACCAGTGTGGCCCTGGCAACTGTTGCTGGCCTCCAAAGCGGAAGTGGGCGGGGCCTGTCCACCTCAATCCCCCAGCCATGCACATTGTGGCCCTTGCAACTGTTGCTTGCCTCCAAAGCGGAAGTGGGTTGGGCATGGCCCCCTCAAGCCCCCAGCCATGCCCAGAATGGCCCTGGCAACTGTTGCTTGCCTTCAAAGCGGAAGTGGGCGGTGCCTGTCCCCCTCAAGCCCTCAGCCATGCTCAGGGTTGCCCTGGCAACTGTTGCTGGCCTCCAAAGCGGAAGTGGGTGGGGCCTTGTCCCCTCAAGCCCTCAGCCATGCTCAGGGTGGCCCTGGCAACTGTTGCTGGCCTCCAAAGCGGAAGTGGGCGGGGCCTGGTCCCCTCAAGCCCTCAGCCATGGTCAGGGTGGCCCTGGACACTGTTGCTTGCCTCCAAAGCGGAAGTGGGCGGGGCCTGGCCCCCTCAAGCCCCCCAGCCATATCCAGGGTGGCCCTGGCAACTGTTGCTGGCCACCAAAGCGGAAGTGGGCGGGGCCTGGCCCCCTCAAGCCCTCAGCCATGCCCAGGGTGGCCCTGGCAACTGTTGCTGGCCTCCAAAGCGGAAGTGGGCGGGGCCTGGTCCCCTCAAGCCCTCAGACATGCCCAGGGTGGCCCTGGCAACTGTTGCTGGCCTCCAAAGCGGAAGTGGGAGGGGCCTGGCCTCCACAAGCCCCCTGCCATGCCCAGGGTGGCCCTTGCAACTGTTGCTTGCCTCCAAAGCGGAAGTGGGTTGGGCATGGCCCCCTAAAGCCCCCAGCCATGCCCAGGGTGGCCCTGGCAACTGTTGCTTGCCTTCAAAGCGGAAGTGGGCGGTGCCTGTCCCCCTCAAGCCCTCAGCCATGCTCAGGGTTGCCCTGGCAACTGTTGCTGGCCTCCAAAGCGGAAGTGGGTGGGGCCTGGTCCCCTCAAGCCCTCAGCCATGCTCATGGTGGCCCTGGCAACTGTTGCTGGCCTCCAAAGCAGGAGTGGGCGAGGCCTGGTCCCCTCAAGCCCTCAGCCATGACCAGTGTGGCCCTGGCAACTGTTGCTGGCCTCCAAAGCGGAAGTGGGCGGGGCCTGTCCCCCTCAATCCCCCAGCCATGCACAGGGTGGCCCTTGCAACTGTTGCTTGCCTCCAAAGCGGAAGTGGGTTGGGCATGGCCCCCTCAAGCCCCCAGCCATGCCGAGGGTGGCCCTGGCAACTGTTGCTTGCCTTCAAAGCGGAAGTGGGCGGTGCCTGTCCCCCTCAAGCCCTCAGCCATGCTCAGGGTTGCCCTGGCAACTGTTGCTGGCCTCCAAAGCGGAAGTGGGTGGGGCCTTGTCCCCTCAAGCCCTCAGCCATGCTCAGGGTGGCCCTGGACACTGTTGCTAGCCTCCAAAGCGGAAGTGGGCGGGGCCTGGCCCCCTCAAACCCCCTCAAGCCCTCAGCCATGACCATTGTGGCCCTGGCAACTGTTGCTAGCCTATAAAGCGGAAGTGGGCGGGGCCTGGCCTTCTCAAGCCCTCAGCCATGCTCAGGGTGGCTCTGGCAACTGTTGCTGGCCTCCAAAGCGGAATTGGGAGGGGCATGGAACTATCAAGCCCCCAGCCATGCCCAGGGTTGCCCTGGCAACTGTTGCTGGCCTCCAAAGCGGAAGTGGGTGGGGCCTGGTCCCCTCAAGCCCTCAGCCATGCTCATGGTGGCCCTGGCAACTGTTGCTGGCCTCCAAAGCGGAAGTGGGCGAGGCCTGGTCCCCTCAAGCCCTCAGCCATGACCAGTGTGGCCCTGGCAACTGTTGCTGGCCTCCAAAGCGGAAGTGGGCGGGGCCTGTCCACCTCAATCCCCCAGCCATGCACAGGGTGGCCCTTGCAACTGTTGCTGGCCTCCAAGGCGGAAGTGGGCGGGGTCTGGCCCCCTCAAGCCCTAAGCCATGCCCAGGGTGGCCCTGGCAACTGTTGCTTGCCTTCAAAGCGGAAGTGGGCGGTGCCTGTCCCCCTCAAGCCCTCAGCCATGCTCAGGGTTGCCCTGGCAACTGTTGCTGGCCTCCAAAGCGGAAGTGGGTGGGGCCTTGTCCCCTCAAGCCCTCAGCCATGCTCAGGGTGGCCCTGGCAACTGTTGCTGGCCTCCAAAGCGGAAGTGGGCGGGGCCTGGTCCCCTCAAGCCCTCAGCCATGGTCAGGGTGGCCCTGGACACTGTTGCTTGCCTCCAAAGCGGAAGTGGGCGGGGCCTGGCCCCCTCAAGCCCCCCAGCCATATCCAGGGTGGCCCTGGCAACTGTTGCTGGCCACCAAAGCGGAAGTGGGCGGGGCCTGGCCCCCTCAAGCCCTCAGCCATGCCCAGGGTGGCCCTGGCAACTGTTGCTGGCCTCCAAAGCGGAAGTGGGCGGGGCCTGGTCCCCTCAAGCCCTCAGACATGCCCAGGGTGGCCCTGGCAACTGTTGCTGGCCTCCAAAGCGGAAGTGGGAGGGGCCTGGCCTCCACAAGCCCCCTGCCATGCCCAGGGTGGCCCTGGCAGCTGTTGCTTGCCTCCAAAGCGGAATTGGGAGGGGCATGGAACTATCAAGCCCCCAGCCATGCCCAGGGTGGCCCTGGCAACTGTTGCTAGCCTCCAAAGCGGAAGTGGGCGGGGCCTGGCCCCCTCAAGCCCTCAGACATGCCCAGGGTGGCTCTGGCAACTGTTGCTGGCCTCCAAAGCGGAAGTGGGTGGGGCCTGGTCCCCTCAAGCCCTCAGCCATGCTCATGGTGGCCCTGGCAACTGTTGCTGGCCTCCAAAGCGGAAGTGGGCGGGGCCTGGACCCCTCAAGCCCTCAGCCATGCTCAGGGTGGCTCTGGCAACTGTTGCTGGACTCCAAAGCGGAAGTGGGCGGGGCCTGGACCCCTCAAGCCCTCAGCCATGCCCAGTTTGGCCATGGTCACTGTTGCTGGCCTCCAAAGCGGAAGTGGGCGGGGCCTGGCCCCCTCAAGCCCTCAGCCATGCTCAGGGTGGCTCTGGCAACTGTTGCTGGCCTCCAAGGCGGAAGTGGGCGGGGTCTGGCCCCCTCAAGCCCTAAGCCATGCTCAGGGTGGCCCTGGCAACTGTTCCTGGCCTCCAAAGCGGAAGTGGGTGGGGCCTGGTCCCCTCAAGCCCTCAGCCATGACCAGTGTGGCTCTGGCAACTGTTGCTAGCCTCCAAAGCGGAAGTGGGAGGGGCCTGGCCCCCTCAAGCCCTCATCCATGCCCAGGGTGGCCCTGGTCACTGTTGCTGGCCTCCAAAGCGGAAGTGGGCGGGGCCTGGCCCCCCTCAAGCCCTCAGCCATGCTCAGGGTGGCTCTGGCAACTGTTGCTGGACTCAAAAGGGGAAGTGGGCGGGGCCTGGCCCCCTCAAGCCCTCAGTCATGCCCAGGGTGGCCCTGGTCACTGTTGCAGGCCTCCAATGTGGAAGTGGGCGGGGCCTGGCCCCCTCAAGCCCTCAGCCATGCCCAGGGTGGCCCTGGTCACTGTTGCAGGCCTCCAAAGCGGAAGTGGGTGGGGCCTGGCCCCCTCAAGCCCTCAGCCATGCTCAGGGTGGCCCTGGCAACTGTTGCTGGCCTCCAAAGTGGAAGTGGGCGGGGCCTGGCCCCCTCAAGCCCTCAGCCATGCCCAGGGTGGCCCTGGTCACTGTTGCAGGCCTCCAAAGCGGAAGCGGGCGGGGCCTGGCCCCCTCAAGCCCTCAGCCATGCCCAGGGTGGCCCTGGTCACTGTTGCAGGCCTCCAAAGCGGAAGTGGGCGGGGCCTGGCCCCCTCAAGCCCTCAGCCATGCTCAGGGTGGCCCTGGCAACTGTTGCTGGCCTCCAAAGCGGAAGTGGGTGGGGCCTGGTCCCCTCAAGCCCTCAGCAATGACCAGTGTGGCCCTGGCAACTGTTGCTAGCCTCCAAAGCGGAAGTGGGCGAGGCCTGGCCCCCTCAAGCCCCCCAGCCATATCCAGGGTGGCCCTGGCAACTGTTGCTGGCCTCCAAAGCGGAGGTGGGCGGGGCCTGGCCCCCTCAAGCCCTCAGCCATGCTCAGGGTGGCTCTGGCAACTGTTGCTGGCCTCCAAAGTGGAAGTGGGCGGGGCCTGGCCCCCTCAAGCCCTCAGTCATGCCCAGGGTGGCCCTGGTCACTGTTGCAGGCCTCCAAAGCGGAAGTGGGCGGGGCCTGGCCCCCTCAAGCCCTCAGCCATGCCCAGGGTGGCCCTGGTCACTGTTGCAGGCCTCCAAAGCGGAAGTGGGTGGGGCCTGGCCCCCTCAAGCCCTCAGCCATGCTTAGGGTGGCCCTGGCAACTGTTGCTGGCCTCCAAAGCGGAAGTGGGTGGGGCCTGGTCCCCTAAAGCCCTCAGCCATGACCAGTGTGGCCCTGGCAACTGTTGCTAGCCTCCAAAGCGAAGGTGGGCGGGGCCTGGCCCCCTCAAGCCCCCCAGCCATATCCAGGGTGGCCCTTGCAACTGTTGCTGGCCTACAAAGCGGAGGTGGGCGGGGCCTGGCCCCCTCAAGCCCTCAGCCATGCTCAGGGTGGCTCTGGCAACTGTTTCTGGCCTCCAAAGTGGAAGTGGGCGGGGCCTGGCCCCCTCAAGCCCTCAGCCATGCCCAGGGTGGCCCTGGTCACTGTTGCAGGCCTCCAAAGCGGAAGTGGGCGGGGCCTGGCCCCCTCAAGCCCTCAGCCATGCTTAGGGTGGCCCTGGCAACTGTTGCTGGCCTCCAAAGCGGAAGTGGGTGGGGCCTGGTCCCCTAAAGCCCTCAGCCATGACCAGTGTGGCCCTGGCAACTGTTGCTAGCCTCCAAAGCGAAGGTGGGCGGGGCCTGACCCCCTCAAGCCCCCCAGCCATATCCAGGGTGGCCCTGGCAACTGTTGCTGGCCTACAAAGCGGAGGTGGGCGGGGCCTGGCCCCCTCAAGCCCCCCAGCCATATCCAGGGTGGCCCTGGCAACTGTTGCTGGCCTACAAAGCGGAGGTGGGCGGGGCCTGGCCCCCTCAAGCCCTCAGTCATGCCCAGGGTTTCCCTGGCAACTGTTGCTGGCCTCCAAAGCGGAAGTGGGCGGGTCCTGGCCCCCTCAAGCCCTCAGACATGCCCAGGGTGGGCCTGGCAACTGTTGCTGCCCTCCAAAGCGGAAGTGGGCGGGGCCTGGCCCCCTCAAGCCCTCAGCCATGCTCAGGGTGGCTCTGGCAACTGTTGCTGGACTCCAAAGCGGAAGTGGGCGGGGCCTGGCCCCCTCAAGCCCTCAGCCATGCCCAGGGTGGCCATAGATACTGTTGCTGCCCTCCAAAGCGGAAGTGGGCGGGGCCTGGCCCCCTCAAGCCCTCAGCCATGCTCAGGGTGGCTCTGGCAACTGTTGCTGGCCTCCAAGGCGGAAGTGGGCGGGGTCTGGCCCCCTCAAGCCCTCAGCCATGCTCAGGGTGGCCCTGGCAACTGTTGCTGGCCTCCAAAGCGGAAGTGGGTGGGGCCTGGTCCCCTCAAGCCCTCAGCCATGACCAGTGTGGCCCTGGCAACTGTTGCTAGCCTCCAAAGCGGAAGTGGGCGGGGCATGGCCTCCTCAAGCCCCCCAGCCATATCCAGGGTGGCCCTGGCAACTGTTGCTGGCCTACAAAGCGGAGGTGGGCGGGGCCTGGCCCCCTCAAGCCCTCAGCCATGCTCATGGTGGCTCTGGCAACTGTTGCTGGCCTCCAAAGTGGAAGTGGGCGGGGCCTGGCCCCCTCAAGCCCTCAGCCATGCCCAGGGTGGCTCTGGCAACTGTTGCTGGACTCCAAAGCGGAAGTGGGCGGGGCCTGGACCCCTCAAGCCCTCAGCCATGCCCAGTTTGGCCATGGTCACTGTTGCTGGCCTCCAAAGCGGAAGTGGGCGGGGCCTGGACCCCTCAAGCCCTCAGCCATGCTCAGGGTGGCTCTGGCAACTGTTGCTGGCCTCCAAGGCGGAAGTGGGCGGGGTCTGGCCCCCTCAAGCCCTCAGCCATGCTCAGGGTGGCCCTGGCAACTGTTCCTGGCCTCCAAAGCGGAAGTGGGTGGGGCCTGTTCCCCTCAAGCCCTCAGCCATGACCAGTGTGGCTCTGGCAACTGTTGCTAGCCTCCAAAGTGGAAGTGGGCGGGGCCTGGCCCCCTCAAGCCCTCAGCCATGCTCATGGTGGCTCTGGCAACTGTTGCTGGCCTCCAAAGTGGAAGTGGGCGGGGCCTGGCCCCCTCAAGCCCTCAGCCATGCCCAGGGTGGCTCTGGCAACTGTTGCTGGACTCCAAAGCGGAAGTGGGCGGGGCCTGGACCCCTCAAGCCCTCAGCCATGCCCAGTTTGGCCATGGTCACTGTTGCTGGCCTCCAAAGCGGAAGTGGGCGGGGCCTGGACCCCTCAAGCCCTCAGCCATGCTCAGGGTGGCTCTGGCAACTGTTGCTGGCCTCCAAGGCGGAAGTGGGCGGGGTCTGGCCCCCTCAAGCCCTCAGCCATGCTCAGGGTGGCCCTGGCAACTGTTCCTGGCCTCCAAAGCGGAAGTGGGTGGGGCCTGTTCCCCTCAAGCCCTCAGCCATGACCAGTGTGGCTCTGGCAACTGTTGCTAGCCTCCAAAGCGGAAGTGGGCGGGGCCTGGCCCCCTCAAGCCCTCAGCCATGCCCAGGGTGGCCCTGGTCACTGTTGCTGGCCTCCAAAGCGGAAGTGGGCGGGGCCTGGCCCCCTCAAGCCCTCAGCCATGCTCAGGGTGGCTCTGGCAACTGTTGCTTGACTCCAAAGTGGAAGTGGGTGGGGCCTGGCCCCCTCAAGCCCTCAGTCATGCCCAGGGTGGCCCTGGTCACTGTTGCAGGCCTCCAATGTGGAAGTGGGCGGGGCCTGGCCCCCTCAAGCCCTCAGCCATGCCCAGGGTGGCCCTGGTCACTGTTGCAGGCCTCCAAAGCGGAAGTGGGTGGGGCCTGGCCCCCTCAAGCCCTCAGCCATGCTCAGGGTGGCCCTGGCAACTGTTGCTGGCCTCCAAAGCGGAAGTGGGTGGGGCCTGGTCCCCTCAAGCCCTCAGCCATGACCAGTGTGGCCCTGGCAACTGTTGCTAGCCTCCAAAGCGAAGGTGGGCGGGGCCTGGCCCCCTCAAGCCCCCCAGCCATACCCAGGGTGGCCCTGGCAACTGTTGCTGGCCTACAAAGCGGAGGTGGGCGGGGCCTGGCCCCCTCAAGCCCTCAGCCATGCTCAGGGTGGCTCTGGCAACTGTTTCTGGCCTCCAAAGTGGAAGTGGGCGGGGCCTGGCCCCCTCAAGCCCTCAGCCATGCCCAGGGTGGCCCTGGTCACTGTTGCAGGCCTCCAAAGCAGAAGTGGGCGGGGCCTGGCCCCCTCAAGCCCTCAGCCATGCCCAGGGTGGCCCTGTTCACTGTTGCAGGCCTCCAAAGCGGAAGTGGGCGGGGCCTGGCCCCCTCAAGCCCTCAGCCATGCTCACTGTGGCCCTGGCAACTGTTGCTGGCCTCCAAAGCGGAAGTGGGTGGGGCCTGGTCCCCTCAAGCCCTCAGCCATGACCAGTGTGGCCCTGGCAACTGTTGCTAGCCTCCAAAGCGAAAGTGGGCGTGGCTTGGCCCCCTCAAGCCCTCAGTCATGCCCAGGGTGTCCCTGGCAACTGTTGCTGGCCTCCAAAGCGGAAGTGGGCGGGTCCTGGCCCCCTCAAGCCCTCAGACGTGCCCAGGGTGGGCCTGGCAACTGTTGCTGCCCTCCAAAGCGGAAGTGGGCGGGGCCTGGCCCCCTCAAGCCCTCAGCCATGCTCAGGGTGGCTCTGGCAACTGTTGCTGGACTCCAAAGCGGAAGTGGGCGGGGCCTGGCCCCCTCAAGCCCTCAGCCATGCCCAGGGTGGCCATAGATACTGTTGCTGGCCTCCAAAGCGGAAGTGGGCGGGGCCTGGCCCCCTCAAGCCCTCAGCCATGCTCAGGGTGGCTCTGGCAACTGTTGCTGGCCTCCAAGGCGGAAGTGGGCGGGGTCTGGCCCCCTCAAGCCCTCAGCCATGCTCAGGGTGGCCCTGGCAACTGTTGCTGGCCTCCAAAGCGGAAGTGGGTGGGGCCTGGTCCCCTCAAGCCCTCAGCCATGACCAGTGTGGCCCTGGCAACTGTTGCTAGCCTCCAAAGCGGAAGTGGGCGGGGCCTGGCCTCCTCAAGCCCCCCAGCCATATCCAGGGTGGCCCTGGCAACTGTTGCTGGCCTACAAAGCGGAGGTGGGCGGGGCCTGGCCCCCTCAAGCCCTCAGCCATGCTCATGGTGGCTCTGGCAACTGTTGCTGGCCTCCAAAGTGGAAGTGGGCGGGGCCTGGCCCCCTCAAGCCCTCAGCCATGCCCAGGGTGGCTCTGGCAACTGTTGCTGGACTCCAAAGCGGAAGTTGGCGGGGCCTGGACCCCTCAAGCCCTCAGCCATGCCCAGTTTGGCCATGGTCACTGTTGCTGGCCTCCAAAGCGGAAGTGGGCGGGGCCTGGACCCCTCAAGCCCTCAGCCATGCTCAGGGTGGCTCTGGCAACTGTTGCTGGCCTCCAAGGCGGAAGTGGGCGGGGTCTGGCCCCCTCAAGCCCTCAGCCATGCTCAGGGTGGCCCTGGCAACTGTTCCTGGCCTCCAAAGCGGAAGTGGGTGGGGCCTGTTCCCCTCAAGCCCTCAGCCATGACCAGTGTGGCTCTGGCAACTGTTGCTAGCCTCCAAAGCGGAAGTGGGCGGGGCCTGGCCCCCTCAAGCCCTCAGCCATGCCCAGGGTGGCCCTGGTCACTGTTGCTGGCCTCCAAAGCGGAAGTGGGCGGGGCCTGGCCCCCTCAAGCCCTCAGCCATGCTCAGGGTGGCTCTGGCAACTGTTGCTTGACTCCAAAGTGGAAGTGGGCGGGGCCTGGCCCCCTCAAGCCCTCAGTCATGCCCAGGGTGGCCCTGGTCACTGTTGCAGGCCTCCAATGTGGAAGTGGGCGGGGCCTGGCCCCCTCAAGCCCTCAGCCATGCCCAGGGTGGCCCTGGTCACTGTTGCTAGCCTCCAAAGCGGAAGTGGGTGGGGCCTGGCCCCCTCAAGCCCTCAGCCATGCTCAGGGTGGCCCTGGCAACTGTTGCTGGCCTCCAAAGCGGAAGTGGGTGGGGCCTGGTCCCCTCAAGCCCTCAGCCATGACCAGTGTGGCCCTGGCAACTGTTGCTAGCCTCCAAAGCGAAGGTGGGCGGGGCCTGGCCCCCTCAAGCCCCCCAGCCATACCCAGGGTGGCCCTGGCAACTGTTGCTGGCCTACAAAGCGGAGGTGGGCGGGGCCTGGCCCCCTCAAGCCCTCAGCCATGCTCAGGGTGGCTCTGGCAACTGTTTCTGGCCTCCAAAGTGGAAGTGGGCGGGGCCTGGCCCCCTCAAGCCCTCAGCCATGCCCAGGGTGGCCCTGGTCACTGTTGCAGGCCTCCAAAGCAGAAGTGGGCGGGGCCTGGCCCCCTCAAGCCCTCAGCCATGCCCAGGGTGGCCCTGTTCACTGTTGCAGGCCTCCAAAGCGGAAGTGGGCGGGGCCTGGCCCCCTCAAGCCCTCAGCCATGCTCACTGTGGCCCTGGCAACTGTTGCTGGCCTCCAAAGCGGAAGTGGGTGGGGCCTGGTCCCCTCAAGCCCTCAGCCATGACCAGTGTGGCCCTGGCAACTGTTGCTAGCCTCCAAAGCGAAAGTGGGCGTGGCTTGGCCCCCTCAAGCCCTCAGTCATGCCCAGGGTGTCCCTGGCAACTGTTGCTGGCCTCCAAAGCGGAAGTGGGCGGGTCCTGGCCCCCTCAAGCCCTCAGACATGCCCAGGGTGGCTCTGGCAACTGTTGCTGGCCTCCAAAGCGGAAGTGGGTGGGGCCTGGTCCCCTCAAGCCCTCAGCAATGAGCAGTGTGGCCCTGGCAACTGTTGCTAGCCTCCAAAGCGGAAGTGGGCGAGGCCTGGCCCCCTCAAGCCCCCCAGCCATATCCAGGGTGGCCCTGGCAACTGTTGCTGGCCTCCAAAGCGGAGGTGGGCGGGGCCTGGCCCCCTCAAGCCCTCAGCCATGCTCAGGGTGGCTCTGGCAACTGTTGCTGGCCTCCAAAGTGGAAGTGGGCGGGGCCTGGCCCCCTCAAGCCCTCAGTCATGCCCAGGGTGGCCCTGGTCACTGTTGCAGGCCTCCAAAGCGGAAGTGGGCGGGGCCTGGCCCCCTCAAGCCCTCAGCCATGCCCAGGGTGGCCCTGGTCACTGTTGCAGGCCTCCAAAGCGGAAGTGGGTGGGGCCTGGCCCCCTCAAGCCCTCAGCCATGCTTAGGGTGGCCCTGGCAACTGTTGCTGGCCTCCAAAGCGGAAGTGGGTGGGGCCTGGTCCCCTAAAGCCCTCAGCCATGACCAGTGTGGCCCTGGCAACTGTTGCTAGCCTCCAAAGCGAAGGTGGGCGGGGCCTGGCCCCCTCAAGCCCCCCAGCCATATCCAGGGTGGCCCTGGCAACTGTTGCTGGCCTACAAAGCGGAGGTGGGCGGGGCCTGGCCCCCTCAAGCCCTCAGCCATGCTCAGGGTGGCTCTGGCAACTGTTTCTGGCCTCCAAAGTGGAAGTGGGCGGGGCCTGGCCCCCTCAAGCCCTCAGCCATGCCCAGGGTGGCCCTGGTCACTGTTGCAGGCCTCCAAAGCGGAAGTGGGTGGGGCCTGGCCCCCTCAAGCCCTCAGCCATGCTCAGGGTGGCCCTGGCAACTGTTGCTGGCCTCCAAAGCGGAAGTGGGTGGGGCCTGGTCCCCTCAAGCCCTCAGCCATGACCAGTGTGGCCCTGGCAACTGTTGCTAGCCTCCAAAGCTAAGGTGGGCGGGGCCTGGCCCCCTCAAGCCCCCCAGCCATATCCAGGGTGGCCCTGGCAACTGTTGCTGGCCTACAAAGCGGAGGTGGGCGGGGCCTGGCCCCCTCAAGCCCTCAGCCATGCTCAGGGTGGCTCTGGCAACTGTTTCTGGCCTCCAAAGTGGAAGTGGGCGGGGCCTGGCCCCCTCAAGCCCTCAGCCATGCTCAGGGTGGCTCTGGCAACTGTTGCTGGCCTCCAAAGCGTAAGTGGGCGGGGCCTGTCCCCCTCAAGCCCCCAGCCATGCCCAGGGTGGCCCTTGCAACTGTTGTTTGCCTCCAAAGAGGAAGTGGGAGGGGCCTGGCCTTCACAAGCCCCCTGCCATGCCCAGGGTGGCCCTGGCAACTGTTGCTTGCCTCCAAAGCGGAAGTGGGCGGGGCCTGTCCCCCTCAAACCCTCAGCCATGCCCAGGGTGGCCCTGGCAATTGTTGCTAGCCTCCAAAGCGGAAGTGGGCGGGGCCTGGCCCCCTCAAGCCATCAGACATGCCCAAGGTGGCCCTGGCAACTGTTGCTGGCCTCAAAAGCGGAAGTGGGCGGGGCCTGGCCCCCTCAAGCCCTCAGCCATGCCCAGGGTGGCCCTGGTCACTGTTGCTGGCCTCCAAAGCGGAAGTGGGCGGGGCCTGGCCCCCTCAAGCCCTCAGCCATGCTCAGGGTGGCTCTGGCAACTGTTGCTGGCCTCCAAAGTGGAAGTGGGCGGGGCCTGGCCCCCTCAAGCCCTCAGCCATGCCCAGGGTGGCCCTGGTCACTGTTGCAGGCCTCCAAAGCGGAAGCGGGCGGGGCCTGGCCCCCTCAAGCCCTCAGCCATGCCCAGGGTGGCCCTGGTCACTGTTGCAGGCCTCCAAAGCGGAAGTGGGTGGGGCCTGGCCCCCTCAAGCCCTCAGCCATGCTCAGGGTGGCCCTGGCAACTGTTGCTGGCCTCCAAAGCGGAAGTGGGTGGGGCCTGGTCCCCTCAAGCCCTCAGCCATGACCAGTGTGGCCCTGGCAACTGTTGCTAGCCTCCAAAGCTAAGGTGGGCGGGGCCTGGCCCCCTCAAGCCCCCCAGCCATATCCAGGGTGGCCCTGGCAACTGTTGCTGGCCTACAAAGCGGAGGTGGGCGGGGCCTGGCCCCCTCAAGCCCTCAGCCATGCTCAGGGTGGCTCTGGCAACTGTTTCTGGCCTCCAAAGTGGAAGTGGGCGGGGCCTGGCCCCCTCAAGCCCTCAGCCATGCCCAGGGTGGCCCTGGTCACTGTTGCAGGCCTCCAAAGCGGAAGTGGGCGGGGCCTGGCCCCCTCAAGCCCTCAGCCATGCCCAGGGTGGCCCTGGTCACTGTTGCAGGCCTCCAAAGCGGAAGTGGGCGGGGCCTGGCCCCCTCAAGCCCTCAGCCATGCTCACTGTGGCCTGGCAACTGTTGCTGGTCTCCAAAGCGGAAGTGGGTGGGGCCTGGTCCCCTCAAGCCCTCAGCCATGACCAGTGTGGCCCTGGCAACTGTTGCTAGCCTCCAAAGCGAAAGTGGGCGTGGCCTGGCCCCCTCAAGCCCCCCAGCCATATCCAGGGTGGCCCTGGCAACTGTTGCTGGCCTACAAAGCGGAGGTGGGCGGGGCCTGGCCCCCTCAAGCCCTCAGTCATGCCCAGGGTGTCCCTGGCAACTGTTGCTGGCCTCCAAAGCGGAAGTGGGCGGGTCCTGGCCCCCTCAAGCCCTCAGACATGCCCAGGGTGGGCCTGGCAACTGTTGCTGCCCTCCAAAGCGGAAGTGGGCGGGGCCTGGCCCACTCAAGCCCTCAGCCATGCCCAGGGTGGCCCTCACAACTGTTGCTGGCCTCCAAAGCGGAAGTGGGCGGGGCCTGGCCCCCTCAAGCCCTCAGCCATGCCCAGGGTGGCCCTGGTCACTGTTGCTGGCCTCCAAAGCGGAAGTGGGCGGGGCCTGGCCCCCTCGAACCCTCAGCCATGCTCAGGGTGGCTCTGGCAACTGTTGCTGGACTCCAAAGCGGAAGTGGGCGGGGCCTGGCCCCCTCAAGCCCTCAGCCATGCCCAGGGTGGCCATGGATACTGTTGCTGGCCTCCAAAGCGGAAGTGGGTGGGGCCTGGTCCCCTCAAGCCCTCAGCCATGACCAGTGTGGCCCTGGCAACTGTTGCTAGCCTCCAAAGCGAAAGTGGGCGTGGCCTGGCCCCCTCAAGCCCCCCAGCCATATCCAGGGTGGCCCTGGCAACTGTTGCTGGCCTACAAAGCGGAGGTGGGCGGGGCCTGGCCCCCTCAAGCCCTCAGTCATGCCCAGGGTGTCCCTGGCAACTGTTGCTGGCCTCCAAAGCGGAAGTGGGCGGGTCCTGGCCCCCTCAAGCCCTCAGACATGCCCAGGGTGGGCCTGGCAACTGTTGCTGCCCTCCAAAGCGGAAGTGGGCGGGGCCTGGCCCACTCAAGCCCTCAGCCATGCCCAGGGTGGCCCTCACAACTGTTGCTGGCCTCCAAAGCGGAAGTGGGCGGGGCCTGGCCCCCTCAAGCCCTCAGCCATGCCCAGGGTGGCCCTGGTCACTGTTGCTGGCCTCCAAAGCGGTAGTGGGCGGGGCCTGGCCCCCTCAAGCCCTCAGCCATGCTCAGGGTGGCTCTGGCAACTGTTGCTGGACTCCAAAGCGGAAGTGGGCGGGGCCTGGCCCCCTCAAGCCCTCAGCCATGCCCAGGGTGGCCATGGATACTGTTGCTGGCCTCCAAAGCGGAAGTGGGTGGGGCCTGGTCCCCTCAAGCCCTCAGCCATGACCAGTGTGGCCCTGGCAACTGTTGCTAGCCTTCAAAGCGAAAGTGGGCGGGGCCTGGCCCCCTCAAGCCCCCCAGCCATATCCAGGGTGGCCCTGGTCACTGTTGCAGGCCTCCAAAGCGGAAGTGGGTGGGGCCTGGCCCCCTCAAGCCCTCAGCCATGCCCACGGTGGCCCTGGTCACTGTTGCAGGCCTCCAAAGCGGAAGTGGGTGGGGCCTGGCCCCCTCAAGCCCTCAGCCATGCCCAGGGTGGCCCTGGTCACTGTTGCAGGCCTCCAAAGCGGAAGTGGGCGGGGCCTGGCCCCCTCAAGCCCTCAGACATGCTCAGGGTGGCCCTAGCAACTGTTGCTGGCCTCCGAAGCGGAAGTGGGTGGGGCCTGGTCCCCTCAAGCCCTCAGCCATGACCAGTGTGGCCCTGGCAACTGTTGCTAGCCTTCAAAGCGAAAGTGGGCGGGGCCTGGCCCCCTCAAGCCCCCCAGCCATATCCAGGGTGGCCCTGGCAACTGTTGCTGGCCTACAAAGCGGAGGTGGGCGGGGCCTGGCCCCCTCAAGCCCTCAGTCATGCCCAGGGTGTCCCTGGCAACTGTTACTGGCCTCCAAAGCGGAAGTGGGCGGGGACTGGTCCCCCTCAAGCCCTCAGCCATGACCAGTGTGGCCATGGCAACTGTTGCTAGCCTCCAAAGCGGAAGTGGGCGGGTCCTGGCCCCCTCAAGCCCTCAGACATGCCCAGGGTGGGCCTGGCAACTGTTGCTGCCCTCCAAAGCGGAAGTGGGCGGGGCCTGGCCCCCTCAAGCCCTCAGCCATGCTCAGGGTGGCCCTGGCAACTGTTGCTGGCCTCCAAAGCGGAAGTGGGCGGGGACTGGTCCCCCTCAAGCCCTCAGCCATGACCAGTGTGGCCCTGGCAACTGTTGCTAGACTCTAAAGCGGAAGTGGGCGGGGCCTGGCCCCCTCAAGCCCTCAGCCATGCCCAGGGTGGCCCTGGTCACTGTTGCTGGCCTCCAAAGCGGAAGTGGGCGTGGCCTGGCCCCCTCAAGACCTCAGCCATGCTCAGGGTGGCTCTGGCAACTGTTGCTGGACTCCAAAGCGAAAGTAGGCGTGGCCTGGCCCCCTCAAGCCCTCAGCCATGCCCAGGGTGGCCATGGATACTGTTGCTGGCCTCCAAAGCGGAAGTGGGCGGGGCCTGGCCCCCTCAAGCCCTCAGCCATGCTCAGGGTGGCTCTGGCAACTGTTGCTGGCCTCCAAGGTGGAAGTGGGCGGGGTCTGGCCCCCTCAAGCCCTCAGCCATGCCCAGGGTGGCCCTGGTCACTGTTGCTGGCCTCCAAAGCGGAAGTGGGCGTGGCCTGGCCCCCTCAAGACCTCAGCCATGCTCAGGGTGGCTCTGGCAACTGTTGCTGGACTCCAAAGCGAAAGTAGGCGTGGCCTGGCCCCCTCAAGCCCTCAGCCATGCCCAGGGTGGCCATGGATACTGTTGCTGGCCTCCAAAGCGGAAGTGGGCGGGGCCTGGCCCCCTCAAGCCCTCAGCCATGCTCAGGGTGGCTCTGGCAACTGTTGCTGGCCTCCAAGGTGGAAGTGGGCGGGGTCTGGCCCCCTCAAGCCCTCAGCCATGCCCAGGGTGGCCCTGGCAACTGTTGCTGGCCTCCAAAGCGGAAGTGGGCGGGGCCTGGCCCCCTCAAGCCCTCAGACATGCCAAGGGTGTCCCTGGCAACTGTTGCTGGCCTCCAAAGCGTAAGTGGGCGGGGCCTGTCCCCCTCAAGCCCCCAGCCATGCCCAGGGTGGCCCTTGCAACTGTTGTTTGCCTCCAAAGAGGAAGTGGGAGGGGCCTGGCCTTCACAAGCCCCCTGCCATGCCCAGGGTGGCCCTGGCAACTGTTGCTTGCCTCCAAAGCGGAAGTGGGCGGGGCCTGTCCCCCTCAAACCCTCAGCCATGCCCAGGGTGGCCCTGGCAATTGTTGCTAGCCTCCAAAGCGGAAGTGGGCGGGGCCTGGCCCCCTCAAGCCATCAGACATGCCCAAGGTGGCCCTGGCAACTGTTGCTGGCCTCAAAAGCGGAAGTGGGCGGGGCCTGGCCCCCTCAAGCCCTCAGCCATGCCCAGGGTGGCCCTGGTCACTGTTGCTGGCCTCCAAAGCGGAAGTGGGCGGGGCCTGGCCCCCTCAAGCCCTCAGCCATGCTCAGGGTGGCTCTGGCAACTGTTGCTGGCCTCCAAAGTGGAAGTGGGCGGGGCCTGGCCCCCTCAAGCCCTCAGCCATGCCCAGGGTGGCCCTGGTCACTGTTGCAGGCCTCCAAAGCGGAAGCGGGCGGGGCCTGGCCCCCTCAAGCCCTCAGCCATGCCCAGGGTGGCCCTGGTCACTGTTGCAGGCCTCCAAAGCGGAAGTGGGTGGGGCCTGGCCCCCTCAAGCCCTCAGCCATGCTCAGGGTGGCCCTGGCAACTGTTGCTGGCCTCCAAAGCGGAAGTGGGTGGGGCCTGGTCCCCTCAAGCCCTCAGCCATGACCAGTGTGGCCCTGGCAACTGTTGCTAGCCTCCAAAGCTAAGGTGGGCGGGGCCTGGCCCCCTCAAGCCCCCCAGCCATATCCAGGGTGGCCCTGGCAACTGTTGCTGGCCTACAAAGCGGAGGTGGGCGGGGCCTGGCCCCCTCAAGCCCTCAGCCATGCTCAGGGTGGCTCTGGCAACTGTTTCTGGCCTCCAAAGTGGAAGTGGGCGGGGCCTGGCCCCCTCAAGCCCTCAGCCATGCTCAGGGTGGCTCTGGCAACTGTTGCTGGCCTCCAAAGCGTAAGTGGGCGGGGCCTGTCCCCCTCAAGCCCCCAGCCATGCCCAGGGTGGCCCTTGCAACTGTTGTTTGCCTCCAAAGAGGAAGTGGGAGGGGCCTGGCCTTCACAAGCCCCCTGCCATGCCCAGGGTGGCCCTGGCAACTGTTGCTTGCCTCCAAAGCGGAAGTGGGCGGGGCCTGTCCCCCTCAAACCCTCAGCCATGCCCAGGGTGGCCCTGGCAATTGTTGCTAGCCTCCAAAGCGGAAGTGGGCGGGGCCTGGCCCCCTCAAGCCATCAGACATGCCCAAGGTGGCCCTGGCAACTGTTGCTGGCCTCAAAAGCGGAAGTGGGCGGGGCCTGGCCCCCTCAAGCCCTCAGCCATGCCCAGGGTGGCCCTGGTCACTGTTGCTGGCCTCCAAAGCGGAAGTGGGCGGGGCCTGGCCCCCTCAAGCCCTCAGCCATGCTCAGGGTGGCTCTGGCAACTGTTGCTGGCCTCCAAAGTGGAAGTGGGCGGGGCCTGGCCCCCTCAAGCCCTCAGCCATGCCCAGGGTGGCCCTGGTCACTGTTGCAGGCCTCCAAAGCGGAAGCGGGCGGGGCCTGGCCCCCTCAAGCCCTCAGCCATGCCCAGGGTGGCCCTGGTCACTGTTGCAGGCCTCCAAAGCGGAAGTGGGTGGGGCCTGGCCCCCTCAAGCCCTCAGCCATGCTCAGGGTGGCCCTGGCAACTGTTGCTGGCCTCCAAAGCGGAAGTGGGTGGGGCCTGGTCCCCTCAAGCCCTCAGCCATGACCAGTGTGGCCCTGGCAACTGTTGCTAGCCTCCAAAGCTAAGGTGGGCGGGGCCTGGCCCCCTCAAGCCCCCCAGCCATATCCAGGGTGGCCCTGGCAACTGTTGCTGGCCTACAAAGCGGAGGTGGGCGGGGCCTGGCCCCCTCAAGCCCTCAGCCATGCTCAGGGTGGCTCTGGCAACTGTTTCTGGCCTCCAAAGTGGAAGTGGGCGGGGCCTGGCCCCCTCAAGCCCTCAGCCATGCCCAGGGTGGCCCTGGTCACTGTTGCAGGCCTCCAAAGCGGAAGTGGGCGGGGCCTGGCCCCCTCAAGCCCTCAGCCATGCCCAGGGTGGCCCTGGTCACTGTTGCAGGCCTCCAAAGCGGAAGTGGGCGGGGCCTGGCCCCCTCAAGCCCTCAGCCATGCTCACTGTGGCCTGGCAACTGTTGCTGGTCTCCAAAGCGGAAGTGGGTGGGGCCTGGTCCCCTCAAGCCCTCAGCCATGACCAGTGTGGCCCTGGCAACTGTTGCTAGCCTCCAAAGCGAAAGTGGGCGTGGCCTGGCCCCCTCAAGCCCCCCAGCCATATCCAGGGTGGCCCTGGCAACTGTTGCTGGCCTACAAAGCGGAGGTGGGCGGGGCCTGGCCCCCTCAAGCCCTCAGTCATGCCCAGGGTGTCCCTGGCAACTGTTGCTGGCCTCCAAAGCGGAAGTGGGCGGGTCCTGGCCCCCTCAAGCCCTCAGACATGCCCAGGGTGGGCCTGGCAACTGTTGCTGCCCTCCAAAGCGGAAGTGGGCGGGGCCTGGCCCACTCAAGCCCTCAGCCATGCCCAGGGTGGCCCTCACAACTGTTGCTGGCCTCCAAAGCGGAAGTGGGCGGGGCCTGGCCCCCTCAAGCCCTCAGCCATGCCCAGGGTGGCCCTGGTCACTGTTGCTGGCCTCCAAAGCGGAAGTGGGCGGGGCCTGGCCCCCTCGAACCCTCAGCCATGCTCAGGGTGGCTCTGGCAACTGTTGCTGGACTCCAAAGCGGAAGTGGGCGGGGCCTGGCCCCCTCAAGCCCTCAGCCATGCCCAGGGTGGCCATGGATACTGTTGCTGGCCTCCAAAGCGGAAGTGGGTGGGGCCTGGTCCCCTCAAGCCCTCAGCCATGACCAGTGTGGCCCTGGCAACTGTTGCTAGCCTCCAAAGCGAAAGTGGGCGTGGCCTGGCCCCCTCAAGCCCCCCAGCCATATCCAGGGTGGCCCTGGCAACTGTTGCTGGCCTACAAAGCGGAGGTGGGCGGGGCCTGGCCCCCTCAAGCCCTCAGTCATGCCCAGGGTGTCCCTGGCAACTGTTGCTGGCCTCCAAAGCGGAAGTGGGCGGGTCCTGGCCCCCTCAAGCCCTCAGACATGCCCAGGGTGGGCCTGGCAACTGTTGCTGCCCTCCAAAGCGGAAGTGGGCGGGGCCTGGCCCACTCAAGCCCTCAGCCATGCCCAGGGTGGCCCTCACAACTGTTGCTGGCCTCCAAAGCGGAAGTGGGCGGGGCCTGGCCCCCTCAAGCCCTCAGCCATGCCCAGGGTGGCCCTGGTCACTGTTGCTGGCCTCCAAAGCGGTAGTGGGCGGGGCCTGGCCCCCTCAAGCCCTCAGCCATGCTCAGGGTGGCTCTGGCAACTGTTGCTGGACTCCAAAGCGGAAGTGGGCGGGGCCTGGCCCCCTCAAGCCCTCAGCCATGCCCAGGGTGGCCATGGATACTGTTGCTGGCCTCCAAAGCGGAAGTGGGTGGGGCCTGGTCCCCTCAAGCCCTCAGCCATGACCAGTGTGGCCCTGGCAACTGTTGCTAGCCTTCAAAGCGAAAGTGGGCGGGGCCTGGCCCCCTCAAGCCCCCCAGCCATATCCAGGGTGGCCCTGGTCACTGTTGCAGGCCTCCAAAGCGGAAGTGGGTGGGGCCTGGCCCCCTCAAGCCCTCAGCCATGCCCACGGTGGCCCTGGTCACTGTTGCAGGCCTCCAAAGCGGAAGTGGGTGGGGCCTGGCCCCCTCAAGCCCTCAGCCATGCCCAGGGTGGCCCTGGTCACTGTTGCAGGCCTCCAAAGCGGAAGTGGGCGGGGCCTGGCCCCCTCAAGCCCTCAGCCATGCTCAGGGTGGCCCTAGCAACTGTTGCTGGCCTCCGAAGCGGAAGTGGGTGGGGCCTGGTCCCCTCAAGCCCTCAGCCATGACCAGTGTGGCCCTGGCAACTGTTGCTAGCCTTCAAAGCGAAAGTGGGCGGGGCCTGGCCCCCTCAAGCCCCCCAGCCATATCCAGGGTGGCCCTGGCAACTGTTGCTGGCCTACAAAGCGGAGGTGGGCGGGGCCTGGCCCCCTCAAGCCCTCAGTCATGCCCAGGGTGTCCCTGGCAACTGTTACTGGCCTCCAAAGCGGAAGTGGGCGGGGACTGGTCCCCCCTCAAGCCCTCAGCCATGACCAGTGTGGGCCATGGCAACTGTTGCTAGCCTCCAAAGCGGAAGTGGGCGGGTCCTGGCCCCCTCAAGCCCTCAGACATGCCCAGGGTGGGCCTGGCAACTGTTGCTGCCCTCCAAAGCGGAAGTGGGCGGGGCCTGGCCCACTCAAGCCCTCAGCCATGCCCAGGGTGGCCCTGGTCACTGTTGCTGGCCTCCAAAGCGGAAGTGGGCGGGGCCTGGCCCCCTCAAGCCCTCAGCCATGCTCAGGGTGGCTCTGGCAACTGTTACTGGCCTCCAAAGTGGAAGTGGGCGGGGCCTGGCCCCCTCAAGCCCTCAGCCATGCCCAGGGTGGCCCTGGTCACTGTTGCAGGCCTCCAAAGCGGAAGCGGGCGGGGCCTGGCCCCCTCAAGCCCTCAGCCATGCCCAGGGTGGCCCTGGTCACTGTTGCAGGCCTCCAAAGCGGAAGTGGGTGGGGCCTGGCCCCCTCAAGCCCTCAGCCATGCTCAGGGTGGCCCTGGCAACTGTTGCTGGCCTCCAAAGCGGAAGTGGGTGGGGCCTGGTCCCCTCAAGCCCTCAGCCATGACCAGTGTGGCCCTGGCAACTGTTGCTAGCCTCCAAAGCTAAGGTGGGCGGGGCCTGGCCCCCTCAAGCCCCCCAGCCATATCCAGGGTGGCCCTGGCAACTGTTGCTGGCCTACAAAGCGGAGGTGGGCGGGGCCTGGCCCCCTCAAGCCCTCAGCCATGCTCAGGGTGGCTCTGGCAACTGTTTCTGGCCTCCAAAGTGGAAGTGGGCGGGGCCTGGCCCCCTCAAGCCCTCAGCCATGCTCAGGGTGGCTCTGGCAACTGTTGCTGGCCTCCAAAGCGTAAGTGGGCGGGGCCTGTCCCCCTCAAGCCCCCAGCCATGCCCAGGGTGGCCCTTGCAACTGTTGTTTGCCTCCAAAGAGGAAGTGGGAGGGGCCTGGCCTTCACAAGCCCCCTGCCATGCCCAGGGTGGCCCTGGCAACTGTTGCTTGCCTCCAAAGCGGAAGTGGGCGGGGCCTGTCCCCCTCAAACCCTCAGCCATGCCCAGGGTGGCCCTGGCAATTGTTGCTAGCCTCCAAAGCGGAAGTGGGCGGGGCCTGGCCCCCTCAAGCCATCAGACATGCCCAAGGTGGCCCTGGCAACTGTTGCTGGCCTCAAAAGCGGAAGTGGGCGGGGCCTGGCCCCCTCAAGCCCTCAGCCATGCCCAGGGTGGCCCTGGTCACTGTTGCTGGCCTCCAAAGCGGAAGTGGGCGGGGCCTGGCCCCCTCAAGCCCTCAGCCATGCTCAGGGTGGCTCTGGCAACTGTTGCTGGCCTCCAAGTGGAAGTGGGCGGGGCCTGGCCCCCTCAAGCCCTCAGCCATGCCCAGGGTGGCCCTGGTCACTGTTGCAGGCCTCCAAAGCGGAAGCGGCGGGGCCTGGCCCCTCAAGCCCTCAGCCATGCCCAGGGTGGCCCTGGTCACCGTTGCAGGCCTCCAAAGCGGAAGTGGGTGGGGCCTGGCCCCCTCAAGCCCTCAGCCATGCTCAGGGTGGCCCTGGCAACTGTTGCTGGCCTCCAAAGCGGAAGTGGGTGGGGCCTGGTCCCCTCAAGCCCTCAGCCATGACCAGTGTGGCCCCTGGCAACTGTTGCTAGCCTCCAAAGCTAAGGTGGGCGGGGCCTGGCCCCCTCAAGCCCCCCAGCCATATCCAGGGTGGCCCTGGCAACTGTTGCTGGCCTACAAAGCGGAGGTGGGGCGGGGCCTGGCCCCCTCAAGCCCTCAGCCATGCTCAGGGTGGCTCTGGCAACTGTTTCTGGCCTCCAAGTGGAAGTGGGCGGGGCCTGGCCCCCTCAAGCCTCAGCCATGCCAGGGTGGCCTGGTCACTGTTGCAGGCCTCCAAAGCGGAAGTGGGCGGGGCCTGGCCCCCTCAAGCCCTCAGCCATGCCCAGGGTGGCCCTGGTCACTGTTGCAGGCCTCCAAAGCGGAAGTGGGCGGGGCCTGGCCCCCTCAAGCCCTCAGCCATGCTCACTGTGGCCTGGCAACTGTTGCTGGTCTCCAAAGCGGAAGTGGGTGGGGCCTGGTCCCCTCAAGCCCTCAGCCATGACCAGTGTGGCCCTGGCAACTGTTGCTAGCCTCCAAAGCGAAAGTGGGCGTGGCCTGGCCCCCTCAAGCCCCCCAGCCATATCCAGGGTGGCCCTGGCAACTGTTGCTGGCCTACAAAGCGGAGGTGGGCGGGGCCTGGCCCCCTCAAGCCCTCAGTCATGCCCAGGGTGTCCCTGGCAACTGTTGCTGGCCTCCAAAGCGGAAGTGGGCGGGACCTGGCCCCCTCAAGCCCTCAGACATGCCCAGGGTGGGCCTGGCAACTGTTGCTGCCCTCCAAAGCGGGAGTGGGGGGGGCCTGGCCCACTCAAGCCCTCAGCCATGCCCAGGGTGGCCCTCACAACTGTTGCTGGCCTCCAAAGCGGAAGTGGGCGGGGCCTGGCCCCCTCAAGCCCTCAGCCATGCCCAGGGTGGCCCTGGTCACTGTTGCTGGCCTCCAAAGCGGAAGTGGGCGGGGCCTGGCCCCCTCGAACCCTCAGCCATGCTCAGGGTGGCTCTGGCAACTGTTGCTGGACTCCAAAGCGGAAGTGGGCGGGGCCTGGCCCCCTCAAGCCCTCAGCCATGCCCAGGGTGGCCATGGATACTGTTGCTGGCCTCCAAAGCGGAAGTGGGTGGGGCCTGGTCCCCTCAAGCCCTCAGCCATGACCAGTGTGGCCCTGGCAACTGTTGCTAGCCTCCAAAGCGAAAGTGGGCGTGGCCTGGCCCCCTCAAGCCCCCCAGCCATATCCAGGGTGGCCCTGGCAACTGTTGCTGGCCTACAAAGCGGAGGTGGGCGGGGCCTGGCCCCCTCAAGCCCTCAGTCATGCCCAGGGTGTCCCTGGCAACTGTTGCTGGCCTCCAAAGCGGAAGTGGGCGGGTCCTGGCCCCCTCAAGCCCTCAGACATGCCCAGGGTGGGCCTGGCAACTGTTGCTGCCCTCCAAAGCGGAAGTGGGCGGGGCCTGGCCCACTCAAGCCCTCAGCCATGCCCAGGGTGGCCCTCACAACTGTTGCTGGCCTCCAAAGCGGAAGTGGGCGGGGCCTGGCCCCCTCAAGCCCTCAGCCATGCCCAGTGTGGCCCTGGTCACTGTTGCTGGCCTCCAAAGCGGTAGTGGGCGGGGCCTGGCCCCCTCAAGCCCTCAGCCATGCTCAGGGTGGCTCTGGCAACTGTTGCTGGGACTCCAAAGCGGAAGTGGGCGGGGCCTGGCCCCCTCAAGCCCTCAGCCATGCCCAGGGTGGCCATGGATACTGTTGCTGGCCTCCAAAGCGGAAGTGGGTGGGGCCTGGTCCCTCCAAGCCCTCAGCCATGACCAGTGTGGCCCTGGCAACTGTTGCTAGCCTTCAAAGCGAAAGTGGGCGGGCCTGGCCCCCTCAAGCCCCCCAGCCATATCCAGGGTGGCCCTGGTCACTGTTGCAGGCCTCCAAAGCGGAAGTGGGTGGGGCCTGGGCCCCCTCAAGCCCTCAGCCATGCCCACGGTGGCCCTGGTCACTGTTGCAGGCCTCCAAAGCGGAAGTGGGTGGGGCCTGGCCCCTCAAGCCCTCAGCCATGCCCAGGGTGGCCCTGGTCACTGTTGCAGGCCTCCAAAGCGGAAGTGGCGGGGCCTGGCCCCCTCAAGCCCTCAGCCATGCTCAGGGTGGCCCTAGCAACTGTTGCTGGCCTCCGAAGCGGAAGTGGGTGGGGCCTGGTCCCCTCAAGCCCTCAGCCATGACCAGTGTGGCCCTGGCAACTGTTGCTAGCCTTCAAAGCGAAAGTGGGCGGGGCCTGGCCCCTCAAGCCCCCAGCCATATCCAGGGTGGCCCTGGGCAACTGTTGCTGGCCTACAAAGCGGAGGTGGGCGGGGCCTGGCCCCCTCAAGCCCTCAGTCATGCCCAGGGTGTCCCTGGCAACTGTTACTGGCCTCCAAAGCGGAAGTGGGCGGGGACTGGTCCCCCTCAAGCCCTCAGCCATGACCAGTGTGGCCATGGCAACTGTTGCTAGCCTCCAAAGCGGAAGTGGGCGGGTCCTGGCCCCTCAAGCCCTCAGACATGCCCAGGGTGGGCCTGGCAACTGTTGCTGCCCTCCAAAGCGGAAGTGGGCGGGGCCTGGCCCACTCAAGCCCTCAGCCATGCCCAGGGTGGCCCTCGAAACTGTTGCTGGCCTCCAAAGCGGAAGTGGGCGGGGCCTGTCCCCCTCAAGCCCTCAGCCATGCCCAGGGTGGCCCTGGTCACTGTTGCTGGCCTCCAAAGCGGAAGTGGGCGGGGCCTGGCCCCCTCAAGCCCTCAGCCATGCTCAGGGTGGCTCTGGCAACTGTTGCTGGACTCCAAAGCGGAAGTGGGCGGGGCCTGGACCCCTCAAGCCCTCAGCCATGACCAGTGTGGCCCTGGCAACTGTTGCTAGCCTCCAAAGCGGAAGTGGACGGGGCCTGGCCCCCTCAAGCCCCCCAGCCATATCCAGGGTGGCCCTGGCAACTGTTGCTGGCCTACAAATCGGAGGTGGGCGGGGCCTGGCCCCCTCAAGCCCTCAGCCATGCTCAGGGTGGCTCTGGCAACTGTTGCTGGCCTCCAAAGTGGAAGTGGGCGGGGCCTGGCCCCCTCAAGCCCTCAGCCATGCTCAGGGTGGCTCTGGCAACTGTTTCTGGCCTCCAAAGTGGAAGTGGGCGGGGCCTGGCCCCCTCAAGCCCTCAGCCATGCCCAGGGTGGCCTTGTTCACTGTTGCAGGGCCTCCAAAGCGGAAGTGGGCGGGGCCTGGCCCCCTCAAGCCCTCAGCCATGCCCAGGGTGGCCCTGGTCACTGTTGCAGGCCTCCAAAGCGGAAGTGGGCGGGGCCTGGCCCCCTCAAGCCCTCAGCCATGCTCACTGTGGCCTGGCAACTGTTGCTGGTCTCCAAAGCGGAAGTGGGTGGGGCCTGGTCCCCTCAAGCCCTCAGCCATGACCAGTGTGGCCCTGGCAACTGTTGCTAGCCTCCAAAGCGGAAGTGGGCGGGGCCTGGCCCACTCAAGCCCTCAGCCATGCCCAGGGTGGCCCTCGCAACTGTTGCTGGCCTCCAAAGCGGAAGTGGGCGTGGCCTGGCCCCCTCAAGCCCCCAGCCATATCCAGGGTGGCCCTGGCAACTGTTGCTGGCCTACAAAGCGGAGGTGGGCGGGGCCTGGCCCCCTCAAGCCCTCAGCCATGACCAGTGTGGCCCTGGCAACTGTTGCTAGCCTTCAAAGCGAAAGGTGGGCGGGGCCTGGCCCCCTCAAGCCCCCCAGCCATATCCAGGGTGGCCCTGGTCACTGTTGCAGGCCTCCAAAGCGGAAGTGGGTGGGCCTGGCCCCCTCAAGCCCTCAGACATGTCAAGGGTGTCCCTGGCAACTGTTGCTGGCCTCCAAAGCGTAAGTGGGCGGGGCCTGTCCCCTCAAGCCCCCAGCCATGCCCAGGGTGGCCCTTGCAACTGTTGTTTGCCTCCAAAGCGGAAGTGGGAGGGGCCTGGCCTTCACAAGCCCCCTGCCATGCCCAGGGTGGCCCTGGCAACTGTTGCTTGCCTCCAAAGCGGAAGTGGGCGGGGCCTGTCCCCCTCAACCCTCAGCCATGCCCAGGGTGGCCCTGGCAATTGTTGCTAGCCTCCAAAGCGGAAGTGGGCGGGGCCTGGCCCCCTCAAGCCATCAGACATGCCCAAGGTGGCCCTGGCAACTGTTGCTGGCCTCAAAAGCGGAAGTGGGCGGGGCCTGGCCCCCTCAAGCCCTCAGCCATGCCCAGGGTGGCCCTGGTCACTGTTGCTGGCCTCCAAAGTGGAAGTGGGCGGGGCCTGGCCCCCTCAAGCCCTCAGCCATGCCCAGGGTGGCCCTGGTCACTGTTGCAGGCCTCCAAAGCGGAAGCGGGCGGGGCCTGGCCCCCTCAAGCCCTCAGCCATGCCCAGGGTGGCCCTGGTCACTGTTGCAGGCCTCCAAAGCGGAAGTGGGCGGGCCTGGCCCCCTCAAGCCCTCAGCCATGCTCAGGGTGGCCCTGGCAACTGTTGCTGGCCTCCAAAGCGGAAGTGGGTGGGGCCTGGTCCCCTCAAGCCCTCAGCCATGACCAGTGTGGCCCTGGCAACTGTTGCTAGCCTCCAAAGCGAAAGTGGGCGGGGCCTGTCCCCCTCAAGCCCCCCAGCCATATCCAGGGTGGCCCTGGCAACTGTTGCTGGCCTACAAAGCGGAGGTGGGCGGGGCCTGGCCCCCTCAAGCCCTCAGCCATGCTCAGGGTGGCTCTGGCAACTGTTGCTGGCCTCCAAAGTGGAAGTGGGCGGGGCCTGGCCCCCTCAAGCCCTCAGTCATGCCCAGGGTGGCCTGGTCACTGTTGCAGGCCTCCAAAGCGGAAGTGGGCGGGGCCTGGCCTCCTCAAGCCTCCAGCCATGCCCAGGGTGGCCCTGGTCACTGTTGCAGGCCTCCAAAGCGGAAGTGGGTGGGGCCTGGCCCCCTCAAGCCCTCAGCCATGCTCAGGGTGGCCCTGGCAACTGTTGCTGGCCTCCAAAGCGGAAGTGGGTGGGGCCTGGTCCCCTCAAGCCCTCAGCCATGACCAGTGTGGCCCTGGCAACTGTTGCTAGCCTCCAAAGCTAAGGTGGGCGGGGCCTGGCCCCCTCAAGCCCCCCAGCCATATCCAGGGTGGCCCTGGCACTGTTGCTGGCCTACAAAGCGGAGGTGGGCGGGGCCTGGCCCCCTCAAGCCCTCAGCCATGCTCAGGGTGGCTCTGGCAACTGTTTCTGGCCTCCAAAGTGGAAGTGGGCGGGGCCTGGCCCCTCAAGCCCTCAGCCATGCCCAGGGTGGCCCTGGTCACTGTTGCAGGCCTCCAAAGCGGAAGTGGGCGGGGCCTGGGCCCCCTCAAGCCCTCAGCCATGCCCAGGGTGGCCCTGGTCACTGTTGCAGGCCTCCAAAGCGGAAGTGGGCGGGGCCTGGCCCCTCAAGCCCTCAGCCATGCTCACTGTGGCCTGGCAACTGTTGCTGGTCTCCAAAGCGGAAGTGGGTGGGGCCTGGTCCCCTCAAGCCCTCAGCCATGACCAGTGTGGCCCTGGCAACTGTTGTTAGCCTCCAAAGCGAAAGTGGGCGTGGCCTGGTCCCCTCAAGCCCCCAGCCATATCCAGGGTGGCCCTGGCAACTGTTGCTGGCCTACAAGCGGAGGTGGGCGGGGCCTGGCCCCCTTCAAGCCCTCAGTCATGCCCAGGGTGTCCCTGGCAACTGTTGCTGGCCTACAAAGCGGAGGTGGGCGGGGCCTGGCCCCCTCAAGCCCTCAGCCATGCTCAGGGTGGCTCTGGCAACTGTTGCTGGCCTCCAAAGTGGAAGTGGGGCGGGGCCTGGCCCCTCAAGCCCTCAGTCATGCCCAGGGTGGCCCTGGTCACTGTTGAAGGCCTCCAAAGCGGAAGTGGGCGGGGCCTGGCCTCCTCAAGCCCTCAGCCATGCCCAGGGTGGCCCTGGTCACTGTTGCAGGCCTCCAAAAGCGGAAGTGGGTGGGGCCTGGCCCCCTCAAGCCCTCAGCCATACTCAGGGTGGCCCTGGCAACTGTTGCTGGCCTCCAAAGCGGAAGTGGGTGGGGCCTGGTCCCCTCAAGCCCTCATGCCATGACCAGTGTGGCCCTGGCAACTGTTGCTAGCCTCCAAAGCTAAGGTGGGCGGGGCCTGGCCCCCTCAAGCCCCCCAGCCATATCCAGGGTGGCCCTGGCAACTGTTGCTGGCCTACAAAGCGGAGGTGGGCGGGGCCTGGCCCCCTCAAGCCCTCAGCCATGCTCAGGGTGGCTCTGGCAACTGTTTCTGGCCTCCAAAGTGGAAGTGGGCGGGGCCTGGCCCCCTCAAGCCCTCAGCCATGCCCAGGGTGGCCCTGGTCACTGTTGCAGGCCTCCAAAGCGGAAGTGGGCGGGGCCTGGCCCCCTCAAGCCCTCAGCCATGCCCAGGGTGGCCCTGGTCACTGTTGCAGGCCTCCAAAGCGGAAGTGGGCGGGGCCTGGCCCCCTCAAGCCCTCAGCCATGCTCACTGTGGCCTGGCAACTGTTGCTGGTCTCCAAAGCGGAAGTGGGTGGGGCCTGGTCCCCTCAAGCCCTCAGCCATGACCAGTGTGGCCCTGGCAACTGTTGCTAGCCTCCAAAGCGAAAGTGGGCGTGGCCTGGCCCCCTCAAGCCCCCCAGCCATATCCAGCGTGGCCCTGGCAACTGTTGCTGGCCTACAAAGCGGAGGTGGGCGGGGCCTGGCCCCCTCAAGCCCTCAGTCATGCCCAGGGTGTCCCTGGCAACTGTTGCTGGCCTCCAAAGCGGAAGTGGGCGGGTCCTGGCCCCCTCAAGCCCTCAGACATGCCCAGGGTGGGCCTGGCAACTGTTGCTGCCCTCCAAAGCGGAAGTGGGCGGGGCCTGGCCCACTCAAGCCCTCAGCCATGCCCAGGGTGGCCCTCACAACTGTTGCTGGCCTCCAAAGCGGAAGTGGGCGGGGCCTGGCCCCCTCAAGCCCTCAGCCATGCCCAGGGTGGACCTGGTCACTGTTGCTGGCCTCCAAAGCGGAAGTGGGCGGGGCCTGGCCCCCTCAAGCCCTCAGCCATGCTCAGGGTGGCTCTGGCAACTGTTGCTGGACTCCAAAGCGGAAGTGGGCGGGGCCTGGCCCCCTCAAGCCCTCAGCCATGCCCAGGGTGGCCATGGATACTGTTGCTGGCCTCCAAAGCGGAAGTGGGTGGGGCCTGGTCCCCTCAAGCCCTCAGCCATGACCAGTGTGGCCCTGGCAACTGTTGCTAGCCTTCAAAGCGAAAGTGGGCGGGGCCTGGCCCCCTCAAGCCCCCCAGCCATATCCAGGGTGGCCCTGGTCACTGTTGCAGGCCTCCAAAGCGGAAGTGGGTGGGGCCTGGCCCCCTCAAGCCCTCAGCCATGCCCAGGGTGGCCCTGGCAACTGTTGCTGGCCTCCAAAGCGGAAGTGGGCGGGGCCTGGCCCCCTCAAGCCCTCAGACATGCCAAGGGTGTCCCTGGCAACTGTTGCTGGCCTCCAAAGCGTAAGTGGGCGGGGCCTGTCCCCCTCAAGCCCCCAGCCATGCCCAGGGTGGCCCTTGCAACTGTTGTTTGCCTCCAAAGAGGAAGTGGGAGGGGCCTGGCCTTCACAAGCCCCCTGCCATGCCCAGGGTGGCCCTGGCAACTGTTGCTTGCCTCCAAAGCGGAAGTGGGCGGGGCCTGTCCCCCTCAAACCCTCAGCCATGCCCAGGGTGGCCCTGGCAATTGTTGCTAGCCTCCAAAGCGGAAGTGGGCGGGGCCTGGCCCCCTCAAGCCATCAGACATGCCCAAGGTGGCCCTGGCAACTGTTGCTGGCCTCAAAAGCGGAAGTGGGCGGGGCCTGGCCCCCTCAAGCCCTCAGCCATGCCCAGGGTGGCCCTGGTCACTGTTGCTGGCCTCCAAAGCGGAAGTGGGCGGGGCCTGGCCCCCCTTAAGCCCTCAGCCATGCTCAGGGTGGCTCTGGCAACTGTTGCTGGCCTCCAAAGTGGAAGTGGGCGGGGCCTGGCCCCCTCAAGCCCTCAGCCATGCCCAGGGTGGCCCTGGTCACTGTTGCAGGCCTCCAAAGCGGAAGCGGGCGGGGCCTGGCCCCCTCAAGCCCTCAGCCATGCCCAGGGTGGCCCTGGTCACTGTTGCAGGCCTCCAAAGCGGAAGTGGGTGGGGCCTGGCCCCCTCAAGCCCTCAGCCATGCTCAGGGTGGCCCTGGCAACTGTTGCTGGCCTCCAAAGCGGAAGTGGGTGGGGCCTGGTCCCCTCAAGCCCTCAGCCATGACCAGTGTGGCCCTGGCAACTGTTGCTAGCCTCCAAAGCTAAGGTGGGCGGGGCCTGGCCCCCTCAAGCCCCCCAGCCATATCCAGGGTGGCCCTGGCAACTGTTGCTGGCCTACAAAGCGGAGGTGGGCGGGGCCTGGCCCCCTCAAGCCCTCAGCCATGCTCAGGGTGGCTCTGGCAACTGTTTCTGGCCTCCAAAGTGGAAGTGGGCGGGGCCTGGCCCCCTCAAGCCCTCAGCCATGCCCAGGGTGGCCCTGGTCACTGTTGCAGGCCTCCAAAGCGGAAGTGGGCGGGGCCTGGCCCCCTCAAGCCCTCAGCCATGCCCAGGGTGGCCCTGGTCACTGTTGCAGGCCTCCAAAGCTGAAGTGGGCGGGGCCTGGCCCCCTCAAGCCCTCAGCCATGCTCACTGTGGCCTGGCAACTGTTGCTGGTCTCCAAAGCGGAAGTGGGTGGGGCCTGGTCCCCTCAAGCCCTCAGCCATGACCAGTGTGGCCCTGGCAACTGTTGCTAGCCTCCAAAGCGAAAGTGGGCGTGGCCTGGCCCCCTCAAGCCCCCCAGCCATATCCAGGGTGGCCCTGGCAACTGTTGCTGGCCTACAAAGCGGAGGTGGGCGGGGCCTGGCCCCCTCAAGCCCTCAGTCATGCCCAGGGTGTCCCTGGCAACTGTTGCTGGCCTCCAAAGCGGAAGTGGGCGGGTCCTGGCCCCCTTAAGCCCTCAGACATGCCCAGGGTGGGCCTGGCAACTGTTGCTGCCCTCCAAAGCGGAAGTGGGCGGGGCCTGGCCCACTCAAGCCCTCAGCCATGCCCAGGGTGGCCCTCACAACTGTTGCTGGCCTCCAAAGCGGAAGTGGGCGGGGCCTGGCCCCCTCAAGCCCTCAGCCATGCCCAGGGTGGCCCTGGTCACTGTTGCTGGCCTCCAAAGCGGAAGTGGGCGGGGCCTGGCCCCCTCGAACCCTCAGCCATGCTCAGGGTGGCTCTGGCAACTGTTGCTGGACTCCAAAGCGGAAGTGGGCGGGGCCTGGCCCCCTCAAGCCCTCAGCCATGCCCAGGGTGGCCATGGATACTGTTGCTGGCCTCCAAAGCGGAAGTGGGTGGGGCCTGGTCCCCTCAAGCCCTCAGCCATGACCAGTGTGGCCCTGGCAACTGTTGCTAGCCTCCAAAGCGAAAGTGGGCGTGGCCTGGCCCCCTCAAGCCCCCCAGCCATATCCAGGGTGGCCCTGGCAACTGTTGCTGGCCTACAAAGCGGAGGTGGGCGGGGCCTGGCCCCCTCAAGCCCTCAGTCATGCCCAGGGTGTCCCTGGCAACTGTTGCTGGCCTCCAAAGCGGAAGTGGGCGGGTCCTGGCCCCCTCAAGCCCTCAGACATGCCCAGGGTGGGCCTGGCAACTGTTGCTGCCCTCCAAAGCGGAAGTGGGCGGGGCCTGGCCCACTCAAGCCCTCAGCCATGCCCAGGGTGGCCCTCACAACTGTTGCTGGCCTCCAAAGCGGAAGTGGGCGGGGCCTGGCCCCCTCAAGCCCTCAGCCATGCCCAGGGTGGCCCTGGTCACTGTTGCTGGCCTCCAAAGCGGTAGTGGGCGGGGCCTGGCCCCCTCAAGCCCTCAGCCATGCTCAGGGTGGCTCTGGCAACTGTTGCTGGACTCCAAAGCGGAAGTGGGCGGGGCCTGGCCCCCTCAAGCCCTCAGCCATGCCCAGGGTGGCCATGGATACTGTTGCTGGCCTCCAAAGCGGAAGTGGGTGGGGCCTGGTCCCCTCAAGCCCTCAGCCATGACCAGTGTGGCCCTGGCAACTGTTGCTAGCCTTCAAAGCGAAAGTGGGCGGGGCCTGGCCCCCTCAAGCCCCCCAGCCATATCCAGGGTGGCCCTGGTCACTGTTGCAGGCCTCCAAAGCGGAAGTGGGTGGGGCCTGGCCCCCTCAAGCCCTCAGCCATGCCCACGGTGGCCCTGGTCACTGTTGCAGGCCTCCAAAGCGGAAGTGGGTGGGGCCTGGCCCCCTCAAGCCCTCAGCCATGCCCAGGGTGGCCGTGGTCACTGTTGCAGGCCTCCAAAGCGGAAGTGGGCGGGGCCTGGCCCCCTCAAGCCCTCAGCCATGCTCAGGGTGGCCCTGGCAACTGTTGCTGGCCTCCAAAGCGGAAGTGGGTGGGGCCTGGTCCCCTCAAGCCCTCAGCCATGACCAGTGTGGCCCTGGCAACTGTTGCTAGCCTTCAAAGCGAAAGTGGGCGGGGCCTGGCCCCCTCAAGCCCCCCAGCCATATCCAGGGTGGCCCTGGCAACTGTTGCTGGCCTACAAAGCGGAGGTGGGCGGGGCCTGGCCCCTCAAGCCCTCAGTCATGCCCAGGGTGTCCCTGGCAACTGTTACTGGCCTCCAAAGCGGAAGTGGGCGGGGACTGGTCCCCCTCAAGCCCTCAGCCATGACCAGTGTGGCCATGGCAACTGTTGCTAGCCTCCAAAGCGGAAGTGGGCGGGTCCTGGCCCCCTCAAGCCCTCAGACATGCCCAGGGTGGGCCTGGCAACTGTTGCTGCCCTCCAAAGCGGAAGTGGGCGGGGCCTGGCCCACTCAAGCCCTCAGCCATGCCCAGGGTGGCCCTCGAAACTGTTGCTGGCCTCCAAAGCGGAAGTGGGCGGGGCCTGGCCCACTCAAGCCCTCAGCCATGCCCAGGGTGGCCCTGGTCACTGTTGCTGGCCTCCAAAGCGGAAGTGGGCGGGTCCTGGCCCCCTCAAGCCCTCAGACATGCCCAGGGTGGACCTGGTCACTGTTGCTGGCCTCCAAAGCGGAAGTGGGCGGGGCCTGGCCCCCTCAAGCCCTCAGCCATGCTCAGGGTGGCTCTGGCAACTGTTGCTGGACTCCAAAGCGGAAGTGGGCGGGGCCTGGCCCCCTCAAGCCCTCAGCCATGCCCAGGGTGGCCATGGATACTGTTGCTGGCCTCCAAAGCGGAAGTGGGTGGGGCCTGGTCCCCTCAAGCCCTCAGCCATGACCAGTGTGGCCCTGGCAACTGTTGCTAGCCTTCAAAGCGAAAGTGGGCGGGGCCTGGCCCCCTCAAGCCCCCCAGCCATATCCAGGGTGGCCCTGGTCACTGTTGCAGGCCTCCAAAGCGGAAGTGGGTGGGGCCTGGCCCCCTCAAGCCCTCAGCCATGCCCAGGGTGGCCCTGGCAACTGTTGCTGGCCTCCAAAGCGGAAGTGGGCGGGGCCTGGCCCCCTCAAGCCCTCAGACATGCCAAGGGTGTCCCTGGCAACTGTTGCTGGCCTCCAAAGCGTAAGTGGGCGGGGCCTGTCCCCCGCAAGCCCCCAGCCATGCCCAGGGTGGCCCTTGCAACTGTTGTTTGCCTCCAAAGAGGAAGTGGGAGGGGCCTGGCCTTCACAAGCCCCCTGCCATGCCCAGGGTGGCCCTGGCAACTGTTGCTTGCCTCCAAAGCGGAAGTGGGCGGGGCCTGTCCCCCTCAAACCCTCAGCCATGCCCAGGGTGGCCCTGGCAATTGTTGCTAGCCTCCAAAGCGGAAGTGGGCGGGGCCTGGCCCCCTCAAGCCATCAGACATGCCCAAGGTGGCCCTGGCAACTGTTGCTGGCCTCAAAAGCGGAAGTGGGCGGGGCCTGGCCCCCTCAAGCCCTCAGCCATGCCCAGGGTGGCCCTGGTCACTGTTGCTGGCCTCCAAAGCGGAAGTGGGCGGGGCCTGGCCCCCTCAAGCCCTCAGCCATGCTCAGGGTGGCTCTGGCAACTGTTGCTGGCCTCCAAAGTGGAAGTGGGCGGGGCCTGGCCCCCTCAAGCCCTCAGCCATGCCCAGGGTGGCCCTGGTCACTGTTGCAGGCCTCCAAAGCGGAAGCGGGCGGGGCCTGGCCCCCTCAAGCCCTCAGCCATGCCCAGGGTGGCCCTGGTCACTGTTGCAGGCCTCCAAAGCGGAAGTGGGTGGGGCCTGGCCCCCTCAAGCCCTCAGCCATGCTCAGGGTGGCCCTGGCAACTGTTGCTGGCCTCCAAAGCGGAAGTGGGTGGGGCCTGGTCCCCTCAAGCCCTCAGCCATGACCAGTGTGGCCCTGGCAACTGTTGCTAGCCTCCAAAGCTAAGGTGGGTGGGGCCTGGCCCCCTCAAGCCCCCCAGCCATATCCAGGGTGGCCCTGGCAACTGTTGCTGGCCTACAAAGCGGAGGTGGGCGGGGCCTGGCCCCCTCAAGCCCTCAGCCATGCTCAGGGTGGCTCTGGCAACTGTTTCTGGCCTCCAAAGTGGAAGTGGGCGGGGCCTGGCCCCCTCAAGCCCTCAGCCATGCCCAGGGTGGCCCTGGTCACTGTTGCAGGCCTCCAAAGCGGAAGTGGGCGGGGCCTGGCCCCCTCAAGCCCTCAGCCATGCCCAGGGTGGCCCTGGTCACTGTTGCAGGCCTCCAAAGCGGAAGTGGGCGGGGCCTGGCCCCCTCAAGCCCTCAGCCATGCTCACTGTGGCCTGGCAACTGTTGCTGGTCTCCAAAGCGGAAGTGGGTGGGGCCTGGTCCCCTCAAGCCCTCAGCCATGACCAGTGTGGCCCTGGCAACTGTTGCTAGCCTCCAAAGCGAAAGTGGGCGTGGCCTGGCCCCCTCAAGCCCCCCAGCCATATCCAGGGTGGCCCTGGCAACTGTTGCTGGCCTACAAAGCGGAGGTGGGCGGGGCCTGGCCCCCTCAAGCCCTCAGTCATGCCCAGGGTGTCCCTGGCAACTGTTGCTGGCCTCCAAAGCGGAAGTGGGCGGGTCCTGGCCCCCTCAAGCCCTCAGACATGCCCAGGGTGGGCCTGGCAACTGTTGCTGCCCTCCAAAGCGGAAGTGGGCGGGGCCTGGCCCACTCAAGCCCTCAGCCATGCCCAGGGTGGCCCTCACAACTGTTGCTGGCCTCCAAAGCGGAAGTGGGCGGGGCCTGGCCCCCTCAAGCCCTCAGCCATGCCCAGGGTGGCCCTGGTCACTGTTGCTGGCCTCCAAAGCGGAAGTGGGCGGGGCCTGGCCCCCTCGAACCCTCAGCCATGCTCAGGGTGGCTCTTGCAACTGTTGCTGGACTCCAAAGCGGAAGTGGGCGGGGCCTGGCCCCCTCAAGCCCTCAGCCATGCCCAGGGTGGCCATGGATACTGTTGCTGGCCTCCAAAGCGGAAGTGGGCGGGGCCTGGCCCCCTTAAGCCCTCAGCCATGCCCAGGGTGGCCATGGATACTGTTGCTGGCCTCCAAAGCCGAAGTGGGTGGGGCCTGGTCCCCTCAAGCCCTCAGCCATGACCAGTGTGGCCCTGGCAACTGTTGCTAGCCTCCAAAGCGAAAGTGGGCGTGGCCTGGCCCCCTCAAGCCCCCCAGCCATATCCAGGGTGGCCCTGGCAACTGTTGCTGGCCTACAAAGCGGAGGTGGGCGGGGCCTGGCCCCCTCAAGCCCTCAGTCATGCCCAGGGTGTCCCTGGCAACTGTTGCTGGCCTCCAAAGCGGAAGTGGGCGGGTCCTGGCCCCCTCAAGCCCTCAGACATGCCCAGGGTGGGCCTGGCAACTGTTGCTGCCCTCCAAAGCGGAAGTGGGCGGGGCCTGGCCCACTCAAGCCCTCAGCCATGCCCAGGGTGGCCCTCACAACTGTTGCTGGCCTCCAAAGCGGAAGTGGGCGGGGCCTGGCCCCCTCAAGCCCTCAGCCATGCCCAGGGTGGCCCTGGTCACTGTTGCTGGCCTCCAAAGCGGTAGTGGGCGGGGCCTGGCCCCCTCAAGCCCTCAGCCATGCTCAGGGTGGCTCTGGCAACTGTTGCTGGACTCCAAAGCGGAAGTGGGCGGGGCCTGGCCCCCTCAAGCCCTCAGCCATGCCCAGGGTGGCCATGGATACTGTTGCTGGCCTCCAAAGCGGAAGTGGGTGGGGCCTGGTCCCCTCAAGCCCTCAGCCATGACCAGTGTGGCCCTGGCAACTGTTGCTAGCCTTCAAAGCGAAAGTGGGCGGGGCCTGGCCCCCTCAAGCCCCCCAGCCATATCCAGGGTGGCCCTGGTCACTGTTGCAGGCCTCCAAAGCGGAAGTGGGTGGGGCCTGGCCCCCTCAAGCCCTCAGCCATGCCCACGGTGGCCCTGGTCACTGTTGCAGGCCTCCAAAGCGGAAGTGGGTGGGGCCTGGCCCCCTCAAGCCCTCAGCCATGCCCAGGGTGGCCCTGGTCACTGTTGCAGGCCTCCAAAGCGGAAGTGGGCGGGGCCTGGCCCCCTCAAGCCCTCAGCCATGCTCAGGGTGGCCCTGGCAACTGTTGCTGGCCTCCAAAGCGGAAGTGGGTGGGGCCTGGTCCCCTCAAGCCCTCAGCCATGACCAGTGTGGCCCTGGCAACTGTTGCTAGCCTTCAAAGCGAAAGTGGGCGGGGCCTGGCCCCCTCAAGCCCCCCAGCCATATCCAGGGTGGCCCTGGCAACTGTTGCTGGCCTACAAAGCGGAGGTGGGCGGGGCCTGGCCCCCTCAAGCCCTCAGTCATGCCCAGGGTGTCCCTGGCAACTGTTACTGGCCTCCAAAGCGGAAGTGGGCGGGGACTGGTCCCCCTCAAGCCCTCAGCCATGACCAGTGTGGCCATGGCAACTGTTGCTAGCCTCCAAAGCGGAAGTGGGCGGGTCCTGGCCCCCTCAAGCCCTCAGACATGCCCAGGGTGGGCCTGGCAACTGTTGCTGCCCTCCAAAGCGGAAGTGGGCGGGGCCTGGCCCACTCAAGCCCTCAGCCATGCCCAGGGTGGCCCTCGAAACTGTTGCTGGCCTCCAAAGCGGAAGTGGGCGGGGCCTGGCCCCCTCAAGCCCTCAGCCATGCCCAGGGTGGCCCTGGTCACTGTTGCTGGCCTCCAAAGCGGAAGTGGGCGGGTCCTGGCCCCCTCAAGCCCTCAGACATGCCCAGGGTGGGCCTGGCAACTGTTGCTGCCCTCCAAAGCGGAAGTGGGCGGGGCCTGGCCCACTCAAGCCCTCAGCCATGCCCAGGGTGGCCCTCACAACTGTTGCTGGCCTCCAAAGCGGAAGTGGGCGGGGCCTGGCCCCCTCAAGCCCTCAGCCATGCCCAGGGTGGACCTGGTCACTGTTGCTGGCCTCCAAAGCGGAAGTGGGCGGGGCCTGGCCCCCTCAAGCCCTCAGCCATGCTCAGGGTGGCTCTGGCAACTGTTGCTGGACTCCAAAGCGGAAGTGGGTGGGGCCTGGTCCCCTCAAGCCCTCAGCCATGCCCAGGGTGGCCATGGATACTGTTGCTGGCCTCCAAAGCGGAAGTGGGTGGGGCCTGGTCCCCTCAAGCCCTCAGCCATGACCAGTGTGGCCCTGGCAACTGTTGCTAGCCTTCAAAGCGAAAGTGGGCGGGGCCTGGCCCCCTCAAGCCCCCCAGCCATATCCAGGGTGGCCCTGGTCACTGTTGCAGGCCTCCAAAGCGGAAGTGGGTGGGGCCTGGCCCCCTCAAGCCCTCAGCCATGCCCAGGGTGGCCCTGGCAACTGTTGCTGGCCTCCAAAGCGGAAGTGGGCGGGGCCTGGCCCCCTCAAGCCCTCAGACATGCCAAGGGTGTCCCTGGCAACTGTTGCTGGCCTCCAAAGCGTAAGTGGGCGGGGCCTGTCCCCCTCAAGCCCCCAGCCATGCCCAGGGTGGCCCTTGCAACTGTTGTTTGCCTCCAAAGAGGAAGTGGGAGGGGCCTGGCCTTCACAAGCCCCCTGCCATGCCCAGGGTGGCCCTGGCAACTGTTGCTTGCCTCCAAAGCGGAAGTGGGCGGGGCCTGTCCCCCTCAAACCCTCAGCCATGCCCAGGGTGGCCCTGGCAATTGTTGCTAGCCTCCAAAGCGGAAGTGGGCGGGGCCTGGCCCCCTCAAGCCATCAGACATGCCCAAGGTGGCCCTGGCAACTGTTGCTGGCCTCAAAAGCGGAAGTGGGCGGGGCCTGGCCCCCTCAAGCCCTCAGCCATGCCCAGGGTGGCCCTGGTCACTGTTGCTGGCCTCCAAAGCGGAAGTGGGCGGGGCCTGGCCCCCTCAAGCCCTCAGCCATGCTCAGGGTGGCTCTGGCAACTGTTGCTGGCCTCCAAAGTGGAAGTGGGCGGGGCCTGGCCCCCTCAAGCCCTCAGCCATGCCCAGGGTGGCCCTGGTCACTGTTGCAGGCCTCCAAAGCGGAAGCGGGCGGGGCCTGGCCCCCTCAAGCCCTCAGCCATGCCCAGGGTGGCCCTGGTCACTGTTGCAGGCCTCCAAAGCGGAAGTGGGTGGGGCCTGGCCCCCTCAAGCCCTCAGCCATGCTCAGGGTGGCCCTGGCAACTGTTGCTGGCCTCCAAAGCGGAAGTGGGTGGGGCCTGGTCCCCTCAAGCCCTCAGCCATGACCAGTGTGGCCCTGGCAACTGTTGCTAGCCTCCAAAGCTAAGGTGGGCGGGGCCTGGCCCCCTCAAGCCCCCCAGCCATATCCAGGGTGGCCCTGGCAACTGTTGCTGGCCTACAAAGCGGAGGTGGGCGGGGCCTGGCCCCCTCAAGCCCTCAGCCATGCTCAGGGTGGCTCTGGCAACTGTTTCTGGCCTCCAAAGTGGAAGTGGGCGGGGCCTGGCCCCCTCAAGCCCTCAGCCATGCCCAGGGTGGCCCTGGTCACTGTTGCAGGCCTCCAAAGCGGAAGTGGGCGGGGCCTGGCCCCCTCAAGCCCTCAGCCATGCCCAGGGTGGCCCTGGTCACTGTTGCAGGCCTCCAAAGCGGAAGTGGGCGGGGCCTGGCCCCCTCAAGCCCTCAGCCATGCTCACTGTGGCCTGGCAACTGTTGCTGGTCTCCAAAGCGGAAGTGGGTGGGGCCTGGTCCCCTCAAGCCCTCAGCCATGACCAGTGTGGCCCTGGCAACTGTTGCTAGCCTCCAAAGCGAAAGTGGGCGTGGCCTGGCCCCCTCAAGCCCCCCAGCCATATCCAGGGTGGCCCTGGCAACTGTTGCTGGCCTACAAAGCGGAGGTGGGCGGGGCCTGGCCCCCTCAAGCCCTCAGACATGCCCAGGGTGGGCCTGGCAACTGTTGCTGCCCTCCAAAGCGGAATTGGGCGGGGCCTGGCCCACTCAAGCCCTCAGCCATGCCCAGGGTGGCCCTCACAACTGTTGCTGGCCTCCAAAGCGGAAGTGGGCGGGGCCTGGCCCCCTCAAGCCCTCAGCCATGCCCAGGGTGGCCCTGGTCACTGTTGCTGGCCTCCAAAGCGGAAGTGGGCGGGGCCTGGCCCACTCAAGCCCTCAGCCATGCCCAGGGTGGCCCTCACAACTGTTGCTGGCCTCCAAAGCGGAAGTGGGCGGGGCCTGGCCCCCTCAAGCCCTCAGCCATGCCCAGGGTGGACCTGGTCACTGTTGCTGGCCTCCAAAGCGGAAGTGGGCGGGGCCTGGCCCCCTCAAGCCCTCAGCCATGCTCAGGGTGGCTCTGGCAACTGTTGCTGGACTCCAAAGCGGAAGTGGGTGGGGCCTGGTCCCCTCAAGCCCTCAGCCATGCCCAGGGTGGCCATGGATACTGTTGCTGGCCTCCAAAGCGGAAGTGGGTGGGGCCTGGTCCCCTCAAGCCCTCAGCCATGACCAGTGTGGCCCTGGCAACTGTTGCTAGCCTCCAAAGCTAAGGTGGGCGGGGCCTGGCCCCCTCAAGCCCCCCAGCCATATCCAGGGTGGCCCTGGCAACTGTTGCTGGCCTACAAAGCGGAGGTGGGCGGGGCCTGGCCCCCTCAAGCCCTCAGCCATGCTCAGGGTGGCTCTGGCAACTGTTTCTGGCCTCCAAAGTGGAAGTGGGCGGGGCCTGGCCCCCTCAAGCCCTCAGCCATGCCCAGGGTGGCCCTGGTCACTGTTGCAGGCCTCCAAAGCGGAAGTGGGCGGGGCCTGGCCCCCTCAAGCCCTCAGCCATGCCCAGGGTGGCCCTGGTCACTGTTGCAGGCCTCCAAAGCGGAAGTGGGCGGGGCCTGGCCCCCTCAAGCCCTCAGCCATGCTCACTGTGGCCTGGCAACTGTTGCTGGTCTCCAAAGCGGAAGTGGGTGGGGCCTGGTCCCCTCAAGCCCTCAGCCATGACCAGTGTGGCCCTGGCAACTGTTGCTAGCCTCCAAAGCGAAAGTGGGCGTGGCCTGGCCCCCTCAAGCCCCCCAGCCATATCCAGGGTGGCCCTGGCAACTGTTGCTGGCCTACAAAGCGGAGGTGGGCGGGGCCTGGCCCCCTCAAGCCCTCAGCCATGCTCAGGGTGGCTCTGGCAACTGTTGCTGGCCTCCAAAGTGGAAGTGGGCGGGGCCTGGCCCCCTCAAGCCCTCAGCCATATCCAGGGTGGCCCTGGTCACTGTTGCAGGCCTCCAAAGCGGAAGTGGGTGGGGCCTGTCCCCCTCAAGCCCTCAGCCATGCCCAGGGTGGCCCTGGTCACTGTTGCAGGCCTCAAAAGCGGAAGTGGGCGGGGCCTGGCCCCCTCAAGCCCTCAGCCATGCTCACTGTGGCCTGGCAACTGTTGCTGGTCTCCAAAGCGGAAGTGGGTGGGGCCTGGTCCCCTCAAGCCCTCAGCCATGACCAGTGTGGCCCTGGCAACTGTTGCTAGCCTCCAAAGCGAAAGTGGGCGTGGCCTGGCCCCCTCAAGCCCCCCAGCCATATCCAGGGTGGCCCTGGCAACTGTTGCTGGCCTACAAAGCGGAGGTGGGCGGGGCCTGGCCCCCTCAAGCCCTCAGTCATGCCCAGGGTGTCCCTGGCAACTGTTACTGGCCTCCAAAGCGGAAGTGGGCGGGGACTGGTCCCCCTCAAGCTCTCAGCCATGACCAGTGTGGCCATGGCAACTGTTGCTAGCCTCCAAAGCGGAAGTGGGCGGGTCCTGGCCCCCTCAAGCCCTCAGCCATGCCCAGGGTGGGCCTGGCAACTGTTGCTGCCCTCCAAAGCGGAAGTGGGCGGGGCCTGGCCCACTCAAGCCCTCAGCCATGCCCAGGGTGGCCCTCGCAACTGTTGCTGGCCTCCAAAGCGGAAGTGGGCGGGGCCTGGCCCCCTCAAGCCCTCAGCCATGCCCAGGGTGGCCCTGGTCACTGTTGCTGGCCTCCAAAGCGGAAGTGGGCGGGGCCTGGACCCCTCAAGCCCTCAGCCATGCTCAGGGTGGCTCTGGCAACTGTTGCTGGACTCCAAAGCGGAAGTGGGCGGGGCCTGGACCCCTCAAGCCCTCAGCCATGACCAGTGTGGCCCTGGCAACTGTTGCTAGCCTCCAAAGCGGAAGTGGGCGGGGCCTGGCCCCCTCAAGCCCCCCAGCCATATCCAGGGTGGCCCTGGCAACTGTTGCTGGCCTACAAAGCGGAGGTGGGCGGGGCCTGGCCCCCTCAAGCCCTCAGCCATGCTCAGGGTGGCTCTGGCAACTGTTTCTGGCCTCCAAAGTGGAAGTGGGCGGGGCCTGGCCCCCTCAAGCCCTCAGCCATGCCCAGGGTGGCCCTGGTCACTGTTGCAGGCCTCCAAAGCGGAAGTGGGCGGGGCATGGCCCCCTCAAGCCATCAGCCATGCCCAGGGTGGCCCTGGTCACTGTTGCAGGCCTCCAAAGCGGAAGTGGGCGGGGCCTGGCCCCCTCAAGCCCTCAGCCATGCTCACTGTGGCCTGGCAACTGTTGCTGGTCTCCAAAGCGGAAGTGGGTGGGGCCTGGTCCCCTCAAGCCCTCAGCCATGACCAGTGTGGCCCTGGCAACTGTTGCTAGCCTCCAAAGCGGAAGTGGGCGGGGCCTGGCCCACTCAAGCCCTCAGCCATGCCCAGGGTGGCCCTCGCAACTGTTGCTGTCCTCCAAAGCGGAAGTGGGCGGGGCCTGGCCCCCTTAAAGCCCTCAGCCATGCCCAGGGTGGCCCTGGTCACTGTTGCTGGCCTCCAAAGCGGAAGTGGGCGGGGCCTGGCCCCCTCAAGCCCTCAGCCATGCTCAGGTTGGCTCTGGCAACTGTTGCTGGACTCCAAAGCGGAAGTGGGCGGGGCCTGGCCCCCTCAAGCCCTCAGCCATGCCCAGGGTGGCCATGGATACTGTTGCTGGCCTCCAAAGCGGAAGTGGGCGGGGCCTGGCCCCCTCAAGCCCTCAGCCATGCTCAGGGTGGCTCTGGCAACTGTTGCTGGCCTCCAAGGCGGAAGTGGGCGGGGTCTGGCCCCCTCAAGCCCTCAGCCATGCTCAGGGTGGCCCTGGCAACTGTTGCTGGCCTCCAAAGCGGAAGTGGGTGGGGCCTGGTCCCCTCAAGCCCTCAGCCATGACCAGTGTGGCCCTGGCAACTGTTGCTAGCCTCAAAAGCGGAAGTGGGCGGGGCCTGGCCCCCTCAAGCCCCCCAGCCATATCCAGGGTGGCCCTGGCAACTGTTGCTGGCCTACAAAGCGGAGGTGGGCGGGGCCTGGCCCCCTAAAGCCCTCAGCCATGCTCAGGGTGGCTCTGGTCACTGTTGCAGGCCTCCAAAGCGGAAGTGGGTGGGGCCTGGCCCCCTCAAGCCCTCAGCCATGCCCAGGGTGGCCCTGGTCACTGTTGCAGGCCTCCAAAGCGGAAGTGGGTGGGGCCTGGCCCCCTCAAGCCCTCAGCCATGCCCAGGGTGGCCCTGGTCACTGTTGCAGGCCTCCAAAGCGGAAGTGGGCGGGGCCTGGCCCCCTCAAGCCCTCAGCCATGCTCAGGGTGGCCCTGGCAACTGTTGCTGGCCTCCAAAGCGGAAGTGGGTGGGGCCTGGTCCCCTCAAGCCCTCAGCCATGACCAGTGTGGCCCTGGCAACTGTTGCTAGCCTTCAAAGCGAAAGTGGGCGGGGCCTGGCCCCCTCAAGCCCCCCAGCCATATCCAGGGTGGCCCTGGCAACTGTTGCTGGCCTACAAAGCGGAGGTGGGCGGGGCCTGGCCCCCTCAAGCCCTCAGCCATGCCCAGGGTGGCCATAGATATTGTTGCTGGCCTCCAAAGCGGAAGTGGGCGGGGCCTGGCCCCCTCAAGCCCTCAGCCATGCTCAGGGTGGCTCTGGCAACTGTTGCTGGCCTCCAAGGCGGAAGTGGGCGGGGTCTGGCCCCCTCAAGCCTTCAGCCATGCTCAGGGTGGCCCTGGCAACTGTTGCTGGCCTCCAAAGCGGAAGTGGGTGGGGCCTGGTCCCCTCAAGCCCTCAGCCATGACCAGTGTGGCCCTGGCAACTGTTGCTAGCCTCCAAAGCGGAAGTGGGCGGGGCCTGGCCCCCTCAAGCCCCCCAGCCATATCCAGGGTGGCCCTGGCAACTGTTGCTGGCCTACAAAGCGGAGGTGGGCGGGGCCTGGCCCCCTCAAGCCCTCAGCCATGCTCAGGGTGGCTCTGGCAACTGTTGCTGGCCTCCAAAGTGGAATTGGGCGGGGCCTGGCCCCCTCAAGCCCTCAGCCATGCCCAGGGTGGCCCTGGTCACTGTTGCAGGCCTCCAAAGCGGAAGTGGGCGGGGCCTGGCCCCCTCAAGCCCTCAGCCATGCCTAGGGTGGCCCTGGTCACTGTTGCAGGCCTCCAAAGCGGAAGTGGGCGGGGCCTGGCCCCCTCAAGCCCTCAGCCATGCTCAGGGTGGCCCTGGCAACTGTTGCTGGCCTCCAAAGCGGAAGTGGGTGGGGCCTGGTCCCCTCAAGCCCTCAGCCATGACCAGTGTGGCCCTGGCAACTGTTGCTAGCCTTCAAAGCGAAAGTGGGCGGGGCCTGGCCCCCTCAAGCCCCCCAGCCATATCCAGGGTGGCCCTGGCAACTGTTGCTGGCCTACAAAGCGGAGGTGGGCGGGGCCTGGCCCCCTCAAGCCCTCAGTCATGCCCAGGTTGTCCCTGGCAACTGTTACTGGCCTCCAAAGCGGAAGTGAGCGGGGACTGGTCCCCCTCAAGCCCTCAGCCATGACCAGTGTGGCCATGGCAACTGTTGCTAGCCTCCAAAGCGGAAGTGGGCGGGTCCTGGCCCCCTCAAGCCCTCAGACATGCCCAGGGTGGGCCTGGCAACTGTTGCTGCCCTCCAAAGCGGAAGTGGGCGGGGCCTGGCCCACTCAAGCCCTCAGCCATGCCCAGGGTGGCTCACGCAACTGTTGCTGGCCTCCAAAGCGGAAGTGGGCGGGGCCTGGACCCCTCAAGCCCTCAGCCATGCTCAGGGTGGCTCTGGCAACTGTTGCTGGACTCCAAAGCGGAAGTGGGCGGGGCCTGGACCCCTCAAGCCCTCAGCCATGCCCAGGTTGGCCATGGTCAATGTTGCTGGCCTCCAAAGCGGAAGTGGGCGGGGCCTGGCCCCCTCAAGCCCTCAGCCATGACCAGTGTGGCCCTGGCAACTGTTGCTAGCCTCCAAAGCGGAAGTGGGCGGGGCCTGGCCTCCTCAAGCCCCCCAGCCATATCAACAGTGGCTCTGGCAACTGTTGCTGGCCTCCAAAGCGGAAGTGGGCGGGGTCTGGCCCCCTTAAGCCCTCAGTCATGCCCAGGTTGTCCCTGGCAACTGTTACTGGCCTCCAAAGCGGAAGTGAGCGGGGACTGGTCCCCCTCAAGCCCTCAGCCATGACCAGTGTGGCCATGGCAACTGTTGCTAGCCTCCAAAGCGGAAGTGGGCGGGTCCTGGCCTCCTCAAGCCCTCAGCCATGCTCAGGGTGGCTCTGGCAACTGTTGCTGGCCTCCAAAGCGTAAGTGGGCGGGGTCTGGCCCCCTCAAGCCCTCAGCCATGCTCAGGGTGGCCCTGGCAACTGTTCCTGGCCTCCAAAGCGGAAGTGGGTGGGGCCTGGTCCCCTCAAGCCCTCAGCCATGACCAGTGTGGCCCTGGCAACTGTTGCTAGCCTTCAAAGCGAAAGTGGGCGGGGCCTGGCCCCCTCAAGCCCCCCAGCCATATCCAGGGTGGCCCTGGCAACTGTTGCTGGCCTACAAAGCGGAGGTGGGCGGGGCCTGGCCCCCTCAAGCCCTCAGTCATGCCCAGGTTTTTCCTGGCAACTGTTACTGGCCTCCAAAGCGGAAGTGAGCGGGGACTGGTCCCCCTCAAGCCCTTAGCCATGACCAGTGTGGCCATGGCAACTGTTGCTAGCCTCCAAAGCGGAAGTGGGCGGGTCCTGGCCCCCTCAAGCCCTCAGACATGCCCAGGGTGGGCCTGGCAACTGTTGCTGCCCTCCAAAGCGGAAGTGGGCGGGGCCTGGCCCACTCAAGCCCTCAGCCATGCCCAGGGTGGCCCACGCAACTGTTGCTGGCCTCCAAAGCGGAAGTGGGCGGGGCCTGGACCCCTCAAGCATCAGTCATGCTCAGGGTGGCTCTGGCAACTGTTGCTGGACTCCAAAGCGGAAGTGGGCGGGGCCTGGACCCCTCAAGCCCTCAGCCATGCCCAGGTTGGCCATGGTCAATGTTGCTGGCCTCCAAAGCGGAAGTGGGCGGGGCCTGGCCCCCTCAAGCCCTCAGCCATGCTCAGGGTGGCTCTGGCAACTGTTGCTGGCCTCCAAAGCGGAAGTGGGCGGGGTCTGGCCCCCTCAAGCCCTCAGCCATGCCCAGGGTGGCCCACGCAACTGTTGCTGGCCTCCAAAGCGGAAGTGGGCGGGGCCTGGACCCCTCAAGCCCTCAGCCATGCTCAGGGTGGCTCTGGCAACTGTTGCTGGACTCCAAAGCGGAAGTGGGCGGGGCCTGGACCCCTCAAGCCCTCAGCCATGCCCAGGTTGGCCATGGTCAATGTTGCTGGCCTCCAAAGCGGAAGTGGGCGGGGCCTGGCCCCCTCAAGCCCTCAGCCATGACCAGTGTGGCCCTGGCAACTGTTGCTAGCCTCCAAAGCGGAAGTGGGCGGGGCCTGGCCTCCTCAAGCCCCCCAGCCATATCAACAGTGGCTCTGGCAACTGTTGCTGGCCTCCAAAGCGGAAGTGGGCGGGGTCTGGCCCCCTCAAGCCCTCAGTCATGCCCAGGTTGTCCCTGGCAACTGTTACTGGCCTCCAAAGCGGAAGTGAGCGGGGACTGGTCCCCCTCAAGCCCTCAGCCATGACCAGTGTGGCCATGGCAACTGTTGCTAGCCTCCAAAGCGGAAGTGGGCGGGTCCTGGCCTCCTCAAGCCCTCAGCCATGCTCAGGGTGGCTCTGGCAACTGTTGCTGGCCTCCAAAGCGGAAGTGGGCGGGGCCTGGCCCACTCAAGCCCTCAGTTATGCCCAGGGTGGCCCACGCAACTGTTGCTGGCCTCCAAAGCGGAAGTGGGCGGGGCCTGGACCCCTCAAGCCCTCAGCCATGCTCAGGGTGGCTCTGGCAACTGTTGCTGGACTCCAAAGCGGAAGTGGGCGGGGCCTGGACCCCTCAAGCCCTCAGCCATGCCCAGGTTGGCCATGGTCAATGTTGCTGGCCTCCAAAGCGGAAGTGGGCGGGGCCTGGCCCCCTCAAGCCCTCAGCCATGCTCAGGGTGGCTCTGGCAACTGTTGCTGGCCTCCAAAGCGGAAGTGGGCGGGGTCTGGCCCCCTCAAGCCCTCAGCCATGCTCAGGGTGGCCCTGGCAACTGTTGCTGGCCTCCAAAGCGGAAGTGGGTGGGGCCTGGTCCCCTCAAGCCCTCAGCCATGACCAGTGTGGCCCTGGCAACTGTTGCTAGCCTCCAAAGCTAAGGTGGGCGGGGCCTGGCCCCCTCAAGCCCCCCAGCCATATCCAGGGTGGCCCTGGCAACTGTTGCTGGCCTACAAAGCGGAGGTGGGCGGGGCCTGGCCCCCTCAAGCCCTCAGCCATGCTCAGGGTGGCTCTGGCAACTGTTTCTGGCCTCCAAAGTGGAAGTGGGCGGGGCCTGGCCCCCTCAAGCCCTCAGCCATGCCCAGGGTGGCCCTGGTCACTGTTGCAGGCCTCCAAAGCGGAAGTGGGCGGGGCCTGGCCCCCTCAAGCCCTCAGCCATGCCCAGGGTGGCCCTGGTCACTGTTGCAGGCCTCCAAAGCGGAAGTGGGCGGGGCCTGGCCCCCTCAAGCCCTCAGCCATGCTCACTGTGGCCTGGCAACTGTTGCTGGTCTCCAAAGCGGAAGTGGGTGGGGCCTGGTCCCCTCAAGCCCTCAGCCATGACCAGTGTGGCCCTGGCAACTGTTGCTAGCCTCCAAAGCGAAAGTGGGCGTGGCCTGGCCCCCTCAAGCCCCCCAGCCATATCCAGGGTGGCCCTGGCAACTGTTGCTGGCCTACAAAGCGGAGGTGGGCGGGGCCTGGCCCCCTCAAGCCCTCAGACATGCCCAGGGTGGGCCTGGCAACTGTTGCTGCCCTCCAAAGCGGAATTGGGCGGGGCCTGGCCCACTCAAGCCCTCAGCCATGCCCAGGGTGGCCCTCACAACTGTTGCTGGCCTCCAAAGCGGAAGTGGGCGGGGCCTGGCCCCCTCAAGCCCTCAGCCATGCCCAGGGTGGCCCTGGTCACTGTTGCTGGCCTCCAAAGCGGAAGTGGGCGGGGCCTGGCCCACTCAAGCCCTCAGCCATGCCCAGGGTGGCCCTCACAACTGTTGCTGGCCTCCAAAGCGGAAGTGGGCGGGGCCTGGCCCCCTCAAGCCCTCAGCCATGCCCAGGGTGGACCTGGTCACTGTTGCTGGCCTCCAAAGCGGAAGTGGGCGGGGCCTGGCCCCCTCAAGCCCTCAGCCATGCTCAGGGTGGCTCTGGCAACTGTTGCTGGACTCCAAAGCGGAAGTGGGTGGGGCCTGGTCCCCTCAAGCCCTCAGCCATGCCCAGGGTGGCCATGGATACTGTTGCTGGCCTCCAAAGCGGAAGTGGGTGGGGCCTGGTCCCCTCAAGCCCTCAGCCATGACCAGTGTGGCCCTGGCAACTGTTGCTAGCCTCCAAAGCTAAGGTGGGCGGGGCCTGGCCCCCTCAAGCCCCCCAGCCATATCCAGGGTGGCCCTGGCAACTGTTGCTGGCCTACAAAGCGGAGGTGGGCGGGGCCTGGCCCCCTCAAGCCCTCAGCCATGCTCAGGGTGGCTCTGGCAACTGTTTCTGGCCTCCAAAGTGGAAGTGGGCGGGGCCTGGCCCCCTCAAGCCCTCAGCCATGCCCAGGGTGGCCCTGGTCACTGTTGCAGGCCTCCAAAGCGGAAGTGGGCGGGGCCTGGCCCCCTCAAGCCCTCAGCCATGCCCAGGGTGGCCCTGGTCACTGTTGCAGGCCTCCAAAGCGGAAGTGGGCGGGGCCTGGCCCCCTCAAGCCCTCAGCCATGCTCACTGTGGCCTGGCAACTGTTGCTGGTCTCCAAAGCGGAAGTGGGTGGGGCCTGGTCCCCTCAAGCCCTCAGCCATGACCAGTGTGGCCCTGGCAACTGTTGCTAGCCTCCAAAGCGAAAGTGGGCGTGGCCTGGCCCCCTCAAGCCCCCCAGCCATATCCAGGGTGGCCCTGGCAACTGTTGCTGGCCTACAAAGCGGAGGTGGGCGGGGCCTGGCCCCCTCAAGCCCTCAGACATGCCCAGGGTGGGCCTGGCAACTGTTGCTGCCCTCCAAAGCGGAAGTGGGCGGGGCCTGGCCCACTCAAGCCCTCAGCCATGCCCAGGGTGGCCCTCACAACTGTTGCTGGCCTCCAAAGCGGAAGTGGGCGGGGCCTGGCCCCCTCAAGCCCTCAGCCATGCCCAGGGTGGCCCTGGTCACTGTTGCTGGCCTCCAAAGCGGAAGTGGGCGGGGCCTGGCCCCCTCGAACCCTCAGCCATGCTCAGGGTGGCTCTGGCAACTGTTGCTGGACTCCAAAGCGGAAGTGGGCGGGGCCTGGCCCCCTCAAGCCCTCAGCCATGCCCAGGGTGGCCATGGATACTGTTGCTGGCCTCCAAAGCGGAAGTGGGTGGGGCCTGGTCCCCTCAAGCCCTCAGCCATGACCAGTGTGGCCCTGGCAACTGTTGCTAGCCTCCAAAGCGAAAGTGGGCGTGGCCTGGCCCCCTCAAGCCCCCCAGCCATATCCAGGGTGGCCCTGGCAACTGTTGCTGGCCTACAAAGCGGAGGTGGGCGGGGCCTGGCCCCCTCAAGCCCTCAGCCATGCTCAGGGTGGCTCTGGCAACTGTTGCTGGCCTCCAAAGTGGAAGTGGGCGGGGCCTGGCCCCCTCAAGCCCTCAGCCATATCCAGGGTGGCCCTGGTCACTGTTGCAGGCCTCCAAAGCGGAAGTGGGTGGGGCCTGTCCCCCTCAAGCCCTCAGCCATGCCCAGGGTGGCCCTGGTCACTGTTGCAGGCCTCAAAAGCGGAAGTGGGCGGGGCCTGGCCCCCTCAAGCCCTCAGCCATGCTCACTGTGGCCTGGCAACTGTTGCTGGTCTCCAAAGCGGAAGTGGGTGGGGCCTGGTCCCCTCAAGCCCTCAGCCATGACCAGTGTGGCCCTGGCAACTGTTGCTAGCCTCCAAAGCGAAAGTGGGCGTGGCCTGGCCCCCTCAAGCCCCCCAGCCATATCCAGGGTGGCCCTGGCAACTGTTGCTGGCCTACAAAGCGGAGGTGGGCGGGGCCTGGCCCCCTCAAGCCCTCAGTCATGCCCAGGGTGTCCCTGGCAACTGTTACTGGCCTCCAAAGCGGAAGTGGGCGGGGACTGGTCCCCCTCAAGCTCTCAGCCATGACCAGTGTGGCCATGGCAACTGTTGCTAGCCTCCAAAGCGGAAGTGGGCGGGTCCTGGCCCCCTCAAGCCCTCAGCCATGCCCAGGGTGGGCCTGGCAACTGTTGCTGCCCTCCAAAGCGGAAGTGGGCGGGGCCTGGCCCACTCAAGCCCTCAGCCATGCCCAGGGTGGCCCTCGCAACTGTTGCTGGCCTCCAAAGCGGAAGTGGGCGGGGCCTGGCCCCCTCAAGCCCTCAGCCATGCCCAGGGTGGCCCTGGTCACTGTTGCTGGCCTCCAAAGCGGAAGTGGGCGGGGCCTGGACCCCTCAAGCCCTCAGCCATGCTCAGGGTGGCTCTGGCAACTGTTGCTGGACTCCAAAGCGGAAGTGGGCGGGGCCTGGACCCCTCAAGCCCTCAGCCATGACCAGTGTGGCCCTGGCAACTGTTGCTAGCCTCCAAAGCGGAAGTGGGCGGGGCCTGGCCCCCTCAAGCCCCCCAGCCATATCCAGGGTGGCCCTGGCAACTGTTGCTGGCCTACAAAGCGGAGGTGGGCGGGGCCTGGCCCCCTCAAGCCCTCAGCCATGCTCAGGGTGGCTCTGGCAACTGTTTCTGGCCTCCAAAGTGGAAGTGGGCGGGGCCTGGCCCCCTCAAGCCCTCAGCCATGCCCAGGGTGGCCCTGGTCACTGTTGCAGGCCTCCAAAGCGGAAGTGGGCGGGGCATGGCCCCCTCAAGCCATCAGCCATGCCCAGGGTGGCCCTGGTCACTGTTGCAGGCCTCCAAAGCGGAAGTGGGCGGGGCCTGGCCCCCTCAAGCCCTCAGCCATGCTCACTGTGGCCTGGCAACTGTTGCTGGTCTCCAAAGCGGAAGTGGGTGGGGCCTGGTCCCCTCAAGCCCTCAGCCATGACCAGTGTGGCCCTGGCAACTGTTGCTAGCCTCCAAAGCGGAAGTGGGCGGGGCCTGGCCCACTCAAGCCCTCAGCCATGCCCAGGGTGGCCCTCGCAACTGTTGCTGTCCTCCAAAGCGGAAGTGGGCGGGGCCTGGCCCCCTTAAAGCCCTCAGCCATGCCCAGGGTGGCCCTGGTCACTGTTGCTGGCCTCCAAAGCGGAAGTGGGCGGGGCCTGGCCCCCTCAAGCCCTCAGCCATGCTCAGGTTGGCTCTGGCAACTGTTGCTGGACTCCAAAGCGGAAGTGGGCGGGGCCTGGCCCCCTCAAGCCCTCAGCCATGCCCAGGGTGGCCATGGATACTGTTGCTGGCCTCCAAAGCGGAAGTGGGCGGGGCCTGGCCCCCTCAAGCCCTCAGCCATGCTCAGGGTGGCTCTGGCAACTGTTGCTGGCCTCCAAGGCGGAAGTGGGCGGGGTCTGGCCCCCTCAAGCCCTCAGCCATGCTCAGGGTGGCCCTGGCAACTGTTGCTGGCCTCCAAAGCGGAAGTGGGTGGGGCCTGGTCCCCTCAAGCCCTCAGCCATGACCAGTGTGGCCCTGGCAACTGTTGCTAGCCTCAAAAGCGGAAGTGGGCGGGGCCTGGCCCCCTCAAGCCCCCCAGCCATATCCAGGGTGGCCCTGGCAACTGTTGCTGGCCTACAAAGCGGAGGTGGGCGGGGCCTGGCCCCCTAAAGCCCTCAGCCATGCTCAGGGTGGCTCTGGCAACTGTTGCTGGCCTCCAAAGTGGAAATGGGCGAGGCCTGGCCCCCTCAAGCCCTCAGCCATGCCCAGGGTGGCCCTGGTCACTGTTGCAGGCCTCCAAAGCGGAAGTGGGTGGGGCCTGGCCCCCTCAAGCCCTCAGCCATGCCCAGGGTGGCCCTGGTCACTGTTGCAGGCCTCCAAAGCGGAAGTGGGCGGGGCCTGGCCCCCTCAAGCCCTCAGCCATGCTCAGGGTGGCCCTGGCAACTGTTGCTGGCCTCCAAAGCGGAAGTGGGTGGGGCCTGGTCCCCTCAAGCCCTCAGCCATGACCAGTGTGGCCCTGGCAACTGTTGCTAGCCTTCAAAGCGAAAGTGGGCGGGGCCTGGCCCCCTCAAGCCCCCCAGCCATATCCAGGGTGGCCCTGGCAACTGTTGCTGGCCTACAAAGCGGAGGTGGGCGGGGCCTGGCCCCCTCAAGCCCTCAGCCATGCCCAGGGTGGCCATAGATATTGTTGCTGGCCTCCAAAGCGGAAGTGGGCGGGGCCTGGCCCCCTCAAGCCCTCAGCCATGCTCAGGGTGGCTCTGGCAACTGTTGCTGGCCTCCAAGGCGGAAGTGGGCGGGGTCTGGCCCCCTCAAGCCTTCAGCCATGCTCAGGGTGGCCCTGGCAACTGTTGCTGGCCTCCAAAGCGGAAGTGGGTGGGGCCTGGTCCCCTCAAGCCCTCAGCCATGACCAGTGTGGCCCTGGCAACTGTTGCTAGCCTCCAAAGCGGAAGTGGGCGGGGCCTGGCCCCCTCAAGCCCCCCAGCCATATCCAGGGTGGCCCTGGCAACTGTTGCTGGCCTACAAAGCGGAGGTGGGCGGGGCCTGGCCCCCTCAAGCCCTCAGCCATGCTCAGGGTGGCTCTGGCAACTGTTGCTGGCCTCCAAAGTGGAATTGGGCGGGGCCTGGCCCCCTCAAGCCCTCAGCCATGCCCAGGGTGGCCCTGGTCACTGTTGCAGGCCTCCAAAGCGGAAGTGGGCGGGGCCTGGCCCCCTCAAGCCCTCAGCCATGCCTAGGGTGGCCCTGGTCACTGTTGCAGGCCTCCAAAGCGGAAGTGGGCGGGGCCTGGCCCCCTCAAGCCCTCAGCCATGCTCAGGGTGGCCCTGGCAACTGTTGCTGGCCTCCAAAGCGGAAGTGGGTGGGGCCTGGTCCCCTCAAGCCCTCAGCCATGACCAGTGTGGCCCTGGCAACTGTTGCTAGCCTTCAAAGCGAAAGTGGGCGGGGCCTGGCCCCCTCAAGCCCCCCAGCCATATCCAGGGTGGCCCTGGCAACTGTTGCTGGCCTACAAAGCGGAGGTGGGCGGGGCCTGGCCCCCTCAAGCCCTCAGTCATGCCCAGGTTGTCCCTGGCAACTGTTACTGGCCTCCAAAGCGGAAGTGAGCGGGGACTGGTCCCCCTCAAGCCCTCAGCCATGACCAGTGTGGCCATGGCAACTGTTGCTAGCCTCCAAAGCGGAAGTGGGCGGGTCCTGGCCCCCTCAAGCCCTCAGACATGCCCAGGGTGGGCCTGGCAACTGTTGCTGCCCTCCAAAGCGGAAGTGGGCGGGGCCTGGCCCACTCAAGCCCTCAGCCATGCCCAGGGTGGCCCACGCAACTGTTGCTGGCCTCCAAAGCGGAAGTGGGCGGGGCCTGGACCCCTCAAGCCCTCAGCCATGCTCAGGGTGGCTCTGGCAACTGTTGCTGGACTCCAAAGCGGAAGTGGGCGGGGCCTGGACCCCTCAAGCCCTCAGCCATGCCCAGGTTGGCCATGGTCAATGTTGCTGGCCTCCAAAGCGGAAGTGGGCGGGGCCTGGCCCCCTCAAGCCCTCAGCCATGACCAGTGTGGCCCTGGCAACTGTTGCTAGCCTCCAAAGCGGAAGTGGGCGGGGCCTGGCCTCCTCAAGCCCCCCAGCCATATCAACAGTGGCTCTGGCAACTGTTGCTGGCCTCCAAAGCGGAAGTGGGCGGGGTCTGGCCCCCTTAAGCCCTCAGTCATGCCCAGGTTGTCCCTGGCAACTGTTACTGGCCTCCAAAGCGGAAGTGAGCGGGGACTGGTCCCCCTCAAGCCCTCAGCCATGACCAGTGTGGCCATGGCAACTGTTGCTAGCCTCCAAAGCGGAAGTGGGCGGGTCCTGGCCTCCTCAAGCCCTCAGCCATGCTCAGGGTGGCTCTGGCAACTGTTGCTGGCCTCCAAAGCGTAAGTGGGCGGGGTCTGGCCCCCTCAAGCCCTCAGCCATGCTCAGGGTGGCCCTGGCAACTGTTCCTGGCCTCCAAAGCGGAAGTGGGTGGGGCCTGGTCCCCTCAAGCCCTCAGCCATGACCAGTGTGGCCCTGGCAACTGTTGCTAGCCTTCAAAGCGAAAGTGGGCGGGGCCTGGCCCCCTCAAGCCCCCCAGCCATATCCAGGGTGGCCCTGGCAACTGTTGCTGGCCTACAAAGCGGAGGTGGGCGGGGCCTGGCCCCCTCAAGCCCTCAGTCATGCCCAGGTTGTCCCTGGCAACTGTTACTGGCCTCCAAAGCGGAAGTGAGCGGGGACTGGTCCCCCTCAAGCCCTTAGCCATGACCAGTGTGGCCATGGCAACTGTTGCTAGCCTCCAAAGCGGAAGTGGGCGGGTCCTGGCCCCCTCAAGCCCTCAGACATGCCCAGGGTGGGCCTGGCAACTGTTGCTGCCCTCCAAAGCGGAAGTGGGCGGGGCCTGGCCCACTCAAGCCCTCAGCCATGCCCAGGGTGGCCCACGCAACTGTTGCTGGCCTCCAAAGCGGTAGTGGGCGGGGCCTGGACAACTCAAGCATCAGTCATGCTCAGGGTGGCTCTGGCAACTGTTGCTGGACTCCAAAGCGGAAGTGGGCGGGGCCTGGACCCCTCAAGCCCTCAGCCATGCCCAGGTTGGCCATGGTCAATGTTGCTGGCCTCCAAAGCGGAAGTGGGCGGGGCCTGGCCCCCTCAAGCCCTCAGCCATGCTCAGGGTGGCTCTGGCAACTGTTGCTGGCCTCCAAAGCGGAAGTGGGCGGGGTCTGGCCCCCTCAAGCCCTCAGCCATGCCCAGGGTGGCCCACGCAACTGTTGCTGGCCTCCAAAGCGGAAGTGGGCGGGGCCTGGACCCCTCAAGCCCTCAGCCATGCTCAGGGTGGCTCTGGCAACTGTTGCTGGACTCCAAAGCGGAAGTGGGCGGGGCCTGGACCCCTCAAGCCCTCAGCCATGCCCAGGTTGGCCATGGTCAATGTTGCTGGCCTCCAAAGCGGAAGTGGGCGGGGCCTGGCCCCCTCAAGCCCTCAGCCATGACCAGTGTGGCCCTGGCAACTGTTGCTAGCCTCCAAAGCGGAAGTGGGCGGGGCCTGGCCTCCTCAAGCCCCCCAGCCATATCAACAGTGGCTCTGGCAACTGTTGCTGGCCTCCAAAGCGGAAGTGGGCGGGGTCTGGCCCCCTCAAGCCCTCAGTCATGCCCAGGTTGTCCCTGGCAACTGTTACTGGCCTCCAAAGCGGAAGTGAGCGGGGACTGGTCCCCCTCAAGCCCTCAGCCATGACCAGTGTGGCCATGGCAACTGTTGCTAGCCTCCAAAGCGGAAGTGGGCGGGTCCTGGCCTCCTCAAGCCCTCAGCCATGCTCAGGGTGGCTCTGGCAACTGTTGCTGGCCTCCAAAGCGGAAGTGGGCGGGGCCTGGCCCACTCAAGCCCTCAGTTATGCCCAGGGTGGCCCACGCAACTGTTGCTGGCCTCCAAAGCGGAAGTGGGCGGGGCCTGGACCCCTCAAGCCCTCAGCCATGCTCAGGGTGGCTCTGGCAACTGTTGCTGGACTCCAAAGCGGAAGTGGGCGGGGCCTGGACCCCTCAAGCCCTCAGCCATGCCCAGGTTGGCCATGGTCAATGTTGCTGGCCTCCAAAGCGGAAGTGGGCGGGGCCTGGCCCCCTCAAGCCCTCAGCCATGCTCAGGGTGGCTCTGGCAACTGTTGCTGGCCTCCAAAGCGGAAGTGGGCGGGGTCTGGCCCCCTCAAGCCCTCAGCCATGCTCAGGGTGGCCCTGGCAACTGTTCCTGGCCTCCAAAGCGGAAGTGGGTGGGGCCTGGTCCCCTCAAGCCCTCAGCCATGACCAGTGTGGCTCTGGCAACTGTTGCTAGCCTCCAAAGCGGAAGTGGGCGGGGCCTGGCCCTCTCAAGCCCCCCAGCCATATCCAGGGTGGCCCTGGCAACTGCTGCTGGCCTCCAAAGCGGAGGTGGGCGGGGCCTGACCCCCTCAAGCCTTCAGCCATGCCCATGGTGGCCCTGGCAACTGTTGCTGGCCTCCAAAGCGGAAGTGGGCGGGGCCTGGAACCCTCAAGCCCTCAGCCATGTCCAGGGTGGCCCTGGCCACTGTTGCTGGCCTCCAAAGCAGAAGTTGGTGGGGCCTGGCCCCCTCAAGCCCTAAAACATGCCAAGGTTGGCCCTGGCAACTGTTGCTGGCCTCCAAAGCGGAAGTGGGCGGGGCCTGGCCCCCTCAAGCCCTCAGCCATGCTCAGGGTGGCCCTGGCAACTGTTGCTGGCCTCCAAAGCGGAAGTGGGCGGGGACTGGTCCCCCTCAAGCCCTCAGCCATGACCAGTGTGGCCCTGGCAACTGTTGCTAGACTCTAAAGCGGAAGTGGGCGGGGCCTGGCCCCCTCAAGCCCTCAGCCATGCCCAGGGTGGCCCTGGTCACTGTTGCTGGCCTCCAAAGCGGAAGTGGGCGTGGCCTGGCCCCCTCAAGACCTCAGCCATGCTCAGGGTGGCTCTGGCAACTGTTGCTGGACTCCAAAGCGAAAGTGGGCGGGGCCTGGCCCCCTCAAGCCCTCAGCCATGCCCAGGGTGGCCATGGATACTGTTGCTGGCCTCCAAAGCGGAAGTGGGCGGGGCCTGGCCCCCTCAAGCCCTCAGCCATGCTCAGGGTGGCTCTGGCAACTGTTGCTGGCCTCCAAGGTGGAAGTGGGCGGGGTCTGGCCCCCTCAAGCCCTCAGCCATGCCCAGGGTGGCCCTGGCAACTGTTGCTGGCCTCCAAAGCGGAAGTGGGCGGGGCCTGGCCCCCTCAAGCCCTCAGACATGCCAAGGGTGTCCCTGGCAACTGTTGCTGGCCTCCAAAGCGTAAGTGGGCGGGGCCTGTCCCCCTCAAGCCCCCAGCCATGCCCAGGGTGGCCCTTGCAACTGTTGTTTGCCTCCAAAGCGGAAGTGGGAGGGGCCTGGCCTTCACAAGCCCCCTGCCATGCCCAGGGTGGCCCTGGCAACTGTTGCTTGCCTCCAAAGCGGAAGTGGGCGGGGCCTGTCCCCCTCAAACCCTCAGCCATGCCCAGGGTGGCCCTGGCAATTGTTGCTAGCCTCCAAAGCGGAAGTGGGCGGGGCCTGGCCCCCTCAAGCCATCAGACATGCCCAAGGTGGCCCTGGCAACTGTTGCTGGCCTCAAAAGCGGAAGTGGGCGGGGCCTGGCCCCCTCAAGCCCTCAGCCATGCCCAGGGTGGCCCTGGTCACTGTTGCTGGCCTCCAAAGCGGAAGTGGGCGGGGCCTGGCCCCCTCAAGCCCTCAGCCATGCTCAGGGTGGCTCTGGCAACTGTTGCTGGCCTCCAAAGTGGAAGTGGGCGGGGCCTGGCCACCTCAAGCCCTCAGCCATGACCAGTGTGGCCATGGCAACTGTTGCTAGCCTCCAAAGCGGAAGTGGGCGGGTCCTGGCCTCCTCAAGCCCTCAGCCATGCTCAGGGTGGCTCTGGCAACTGTTGCTGGCCTCCAAAGCGGAAGTGGGCGGGGCCTGGCCCACTCAAGCCCTCAGTTATGCCCAGGGTGGCCCACGCAACTGTTGCTGGCCTCCAAAGCGGAAGTGGGCGGGGCCTGGACCCCTCAAGCCCTCAGCCATGCTCAGGGTGGCTCTGGCAACTGTTGCTGGACTCCAAAGCGGAAGTGGGCGGGGCCTGGACCCCTCAAGCCCTCAGCCATGCCCAGGTTGGCCATGGTCAATGTTGCTGGCCTCCAAAGCGGAAGTGGGCGGGGCCTGGCCCCCTCAAGCCCTCAGCCATGCTCAGGGTGGCTCTGGCAACTGTTGCTGGCCTCCAAAGCGGAAGTGGGCGGGGTCTGGCCCCCTCAAGCCCTCAGCCATGCTCAGGGTGGCCCTGGCAACTGTTCCTGGCCTCCAAAGCGGAAGTGGGTGGGGCCTGGTCCCCTCAAGCCCTCAGCCATGACCAGTGTGGCTCTGGCAACTGTTGCTAGCCTCCAAAGCGGAAGTGGGCGGGGCCTGGCCCTCTCAAGCCCCCCAGCCATATCCAGGGTGGCCCTGGCAACTGCTGCTGGCCTCCAAAGCGGAGGTGGGCGGGGCCTGACCCCCTCAAGCCTTCAGCCATGCCCATGGTGGCCCTGGCAACTGTTGCTGGCCTCCAAAGCGGAAGTGGGCGGGGCCTGGAACCCTCAAGCCCTCAGCCATGTCCAGGGTGGCCCTGGCCACTGTTGCTGGCCTCCAAAGCAGAAGTTGGTGGGGCCTGGCCCCCTCAAGCCCTAAAACATGCCAAGGTTGGCCCTGGCAACTGTTGCTGGCCTCCAAAGCGGAAGTGGGCGGGGCCTGGCCCCCTCAAGCCCTCAGCCATGCTCAGGGTGGCCCTGGCAACTGTTGCTGGCCTCCAAAGCGGAAGTGGGCGGGGACTGGTCCCCCTCAAGCCCTCAGCCATGACCAGTGTGGCCCTGGCAACTGTTGCTAGACTCTAAAGCGGAAGTGGGCGGGGCCTGGCCCCCTCAAGCCCTCAGCCATGCCCAGGGTGGCCCTGGTCACTGTTGCTGGCCTCCAAAGCGGAAGTGGGCGTGGCCTGGCCCCCTCAAGACCTCAGCCATGCTCAGGGTGGCTCTGGCAACTGTTGCTGGACTCCAAAGCGAAAGTGGGCGGGGCCTGGCCCCCTCAAGCCCTCAGCCATGCCCAGGGTGGCCATGGATACTGTTGCTGGCCTCCAAAGCGGAAGTGGGCGGGGCCTGGCCCCCTCAAGCCCTCAGCCATGCTCAGGGTGGCTCTGGCAACTGTTGCTGGCCTCCAAGGTGGAAGTGGGCGGGGTCTGGCCCCCTCAAGCCCTCAGCCATGCCCAGGGTGGCCCTGGCAACTGTTGCTGGCCTCCAAAGCGGAAGTGGGCGGGGCCTGGCCCCCTCAAGCCCTCAGACATGCCAAGGGTGTCCCTGGCAACTGTTGCTGGCCTCCAAAGCGTAAGTGGGCGGGGCCTGTCCCCCTCAAGCCCCCAGCCATGCCCAGGGTGGCCCTTGCAACTGTTGTTTGCCTCCAAAGCGGAAGTGGGAGGGGCCTGGCCTTCACAAGCCCCCTGCCATGCCCAGGGTGGCCCTGGCAACTGTTGCTTGCCTCCAAAGCGGAAGTGGGCGGGGCCTGTCCCCCTCAAACCCTCAGCCATGCCCAGGGTGGCCCTGGCAATTGTTGCTAGCCTCCAAAGCGGAAGTGGGCGGGGCCTGGCCCCCTCAAGCCATCAGACATGCCCAAGGTGGCCCTGGCAACTGTTGCTGGCCTCAAAAGCGGAAGTGGGCGGGGCCTGGCCCCCTCAAGCCCTCAGCCATGCCCAGGGTGGCCCTGGTCACTGTTGCTGGCCTCCAAAGCGGAAGTGGGCGGGGCCTGGCCCCCTCAAGCCCTCAGCCATGCTCAGGGTGGCTCTGGCAACTGTTGCTGGCCTCCAAAGTGGAAGTGGGCGGGGCCTGGCCACCTCAAGCCCTCAGCCATGCCCAGGGTGGCCCTGGTCACTGTTGCAGGCCTCCAAAGCGGAAGCGGGCGGGGCCTGGACCCCTCAAGCCCTCAGCCATGCCCAGGGTGGCCCTGGTCACTGTTGCAGGCCTCCAAAGTGGAAGTGGGCGGGGCCTGGCCCCCTCAAGCCCTCAGCCATGCTCAGGGTGGCCCTGGCAACTGTTGCTGGCCTCCAAAGCGGAAGTGGGTGGGGCCTGGCCCCCTCAAGCCCTCAGCCATGCTCAGGGTGGCCCTGGCAACTGTTGCTGGCCTCCAAAGCGGAAGTGGGTGGGGCCTGGTCCCCTCAAGCCCTCAGCCATGACCAGTGTGGCCCTGGCAACTGTTGCTAGCCTCCAAAGCTAAGGTGGGCGGGGCCTGGCCCCCTCAAGCCCCCCAGCCATATCCAGGGTGGCCCTGGCAACTGTTGCTGGCCTACAAAGCGGAGGTGGGCGGGGCCTGGCCCCCTCAAGCCCTCAGCCATGCTCAGGGTGGCTCTGGCAACTGTTTCTGGCCTCCAAAGTGGAAGTGGGCGGGGCCTGGCCTCCTCAAGCCCTCAGCCATGCCCAGGGTGGCCCTGGTCACTGTTGCAGGCCTCCAAAGCGGAAGTGGGCGGGGCCGGGCCCCCTCAAGCCCTCAGCCATGCCCAGGGTGGCCCTGGTCACTGTTGCAGGCCTCCAAAGCGGAAGTGGGCGGGGCCTGGCCCCCTCAAGCCCTCAGCCATGCTCACTGTGGCCTGGCAACTGTTGCTGGTCTCCAAAGTGGAAGTGGGTGGGGCCTGGTCCCCTCAAGCCCTCAGCCATGACCAGTGTGGCCCTGGCAACTGTTGCTAGCCTCCAAAGCGAAAGTGGGCGTGGCCTGGCCCCCTCAATTCCCCCAGCCATATCCAGGGTGGCCCTGGCAACTGTTGCTGGCCTACAAAGCGAAGGTGGGCGGGGCCTGGCCCCCTCAAGCCCTCAGTCATGCCCAGGGTGTCCCTGGCAACTGTTGCTGGCCTCCAAAGCGGAAGTGGGCGGGGCCTGGCCCCCTCAAGCCCTCAGCCATGCTCAGGGTGGCTCTGGCAACTGTTGCTGGCCTCCAAGGCGGAATTGGGCGGGGTCTGGCCCCCTCAAGCCTTCAGCCATGCTCAGGGTGGCCCTGGCAACTGTTGCTGGCCTCCAAAGCGGAAGTGGGTGGGGCCTGGTCCCCTCAAGCCCTCAGCCATGACCAGTGTGGCCCTGGCAACTGTTGCTAGCCTCCAAAGCGGAAGTGGGCGGGGCCTGGCCTCCTCAAGCCCCCCAGCCATATCAAGGGTGGCCCTGGCAACTGTTGCTGGCCTACAAAGCGGAGGTGGGCGGGGCCTGGCCCCCTCAAGCCCTCAGCCATGCTCAGGGTGGCTCTGGCAACTGTTGCTGGCCTCCAAAGTGGAATTGGGCGGGGCCTGGCCCCCTCAAGCCCTCAGCCATGCCCAGGGTGGCCCTGGTCACTGTTGCAGGCCTCCAAAGCGGAAGTGGGCGGGGCCTGGCCCCCTCAAGCCCTCAGCCATGCCCAGGGTGGCCCTGGTCACTGTTGCAGGCCTCCAAAGCGGAAGTGGGCGGGGCCTGGCCCCCTCAAGCCCTCAGCCATGCTCAGGGTGGCCCTGGCAACTGTTGCTGGCCTCCAAAGCGGAAGTGGGTGGGGCCTGGTCCCCTCAAGCCCTCAGCCATGACCAGTGTGGCCCTGGCAACTGTTGCTAGCCTTCAAAGCGAAAGTGGGCGGGGCCTGGCCCCCTCAAGCCCCCCAGCCATATCCAGGGTGGCCCTGGCAACTGTTGCTGGCCTACAAAGCGGAGGTGGGCGGGGCCTGGCCCCCTCAAGCCCTCAGTCATGCCCAGGTTGTCCCTGGCAACTGTTACTGGCCTCCAAAGCGGAAGTGAGCGGGGACTGGTCCCCCTCAAGCCCTCAGCCATGACCAGTGTGGCCATGGCAACTGTTGCTAGCCTCCAAAGCGGAAGTGGGCGGGTCCTGGCCCCCTCAAGCCCTCAGACATGCCCAGGGTGGGCCTGGCAACTGTTGCTGCCCTCCAAAGCGGAAGTGGGCGGGGCCTGGCCCACTCAAGCCCTCAGCCATGCCCAGGGTGGCCCACGCAACTGTTGCTGGCCTCCAAAGCGGAAGTGGGCGGGGCCTGGACCCCTCAAGCCCTCAGCCATGCTCAGGGTGGCTCTGGCAACTGTTGCTGGACTCCAAAGCGGAAGTGGGCGGGGCCTGGACCCCTCAAGCCCTCAGCCATGCCCAGGTTGGCCATGGTCAATGTTGCTGGCCTCCAAAGCGGAAGTGGGCGGGGCCTGGCCCCCTCAAGCCCTCAGCCATGCTCAGGGTGGCTCTGGCAACTGTTGCTGGCCTCCAAAGCGGAATTGGGCGGGGTCTGGCCCCCTCAAGCCCTCAGCCATGCCCAGGGTGGCCCACGCAACTGTTGCTGGCCTCCAAAGCGGAAGTGGGCGGGGCCTGGACCCCTCAAGCCCTCAGCCATGCTCAGGGTGGCTCTGGCAACTGTTGCTGGACTCCAAAGCGGAAGTGGGCGGGGCCTGGACCCCTCAAGCCCTCAGCCATGCCCAGGTTGGCCATGGTCAATGTTGCTGGCCTCCAAAGCGGAAGTGGGCGGGGCCTGGCCCCCTCAAGCCCTCAGCCATGACCAGTGTGGCCCTGGCAACTGTTGCTAGCCTCCAAAGCGGAAGTGGGCGGGGCCTGGCCTCCTCAAGCCCCCCAGCCATATCAACAGTGGCTCTGGCAACTGTTGCTGGCCTCCAAAGCGGAAGTGGGCGGGGTCTGGCCCCCTCAAGCCCTCAGTCATGCCCAGGTTGTCCCTGGCAACTGTTACTGGCCTCCAAAGCGGAAGTGAGCGGGGACTGGTCCCCCTCAAGCCCTCAGCCATGACCAGTGTGGCCATGGCAACTGTTGCTAGCCTCCAAAGCGGAAGTGGGCGGGTCCTGGCCCCCTCAAGCCCTCAGACATGCCCAGGGTGGGCCTGGCAACTGTTGCTGCCCTCCAAAGCGGAAGTGGGCGGGGCCTGGCCCACTCAAGCCCTCAGCCATGCCCAGGGTGGCCCACGCAACTGTTTCTGGCCTCCAAAGCGGAAGTGGGCGGGGCCTGGACCCCTCAAGCCCTCAGCCATGCTCAGGGTGGCTCTGGCAACTGTTGCTGGACTCCAAAGCGGAAGTGGGCGGGGCCTGGACCCCTCAAGCCCTCAGCCATGCCCAGGTTGGCCATGGTCAATGTTGCTGGCCTCCAAAGCGGAAGTGGGCGGGGCCTGGCCCCCTCAAGCCCTCAGCCATGCTCAGGGTGGCTCTGGCAACTGTTGCTGGCCTCCAAAGCGTAAGTGGGCGGGGTCTGGCCCCCTCAAGCCCTCAGCCATGCTCAGGGTGGCCCTGGCAACTGTTCCTGGCCTCCAAAGCGGAAGTGGGTGGGGCCTGGTCCCCTCAAGCCCTCAGCCATGACCAGTGTGGCCCTGGCAACTGTTGCTAGCCTTCAAAGCGAAAGTGGGCGGGGCCTGGCCCCCTCAAGCCCCCCAGCCATATCCAGGGTGGCCCTGGCAACTGTTGCTGGCCTACAAAGCGGAGGTGGGCGGGGCCTGGCCCCCTCAAGCCCTCAGTCATGCCCAGGTTGTCCCTGGCAACTGTTACTGGCCTCCAAAGCGGAAGTGAGCGGGGACTGGTCCCCCTCAAGCCCTCAGCCATGACCAGTGTGGCCATGGCAACTGTTGCTAGCCTCCAAAGCGGAAGTGGGCGGGTCCTGGCCCCCTCAAGCCCTCAGACATGCCCAGGGTGGGCCTGGCAACTGTTGCTGCCCTCCAAAGCGGAAGTGGGCGGGGCCTGGCCCACTCAAGCCCTCAGCCATGCCCAGGGTGGCCCACGCAACTGTTGCTGGCCTCCAAAGCGGAAGTGGGCGGGGCCTGGACCCCTCAAGCCCTCAGCCATGCTCAGGGTGGCTCTGGCAACTGTTGCTGGACTCCAAAGCGGAAGTGGGCGGGGCCTGGACCCCTCAAGCCCTCAGCCATGCCCAGGTTGGCCATGGTCAATGTTGCTGGCCTCCAAAGCGGAAGTGGGCGGGGCCTGGCCCCCTCAAGCCCTCAGCCATGCTCAGGGTGGCTCTGGCAACTGTTGCTGGCCTCCAAAGCGGAAGTGGGCGGGGTCTGGCCCCCTCAAGCCCTCAGCCATGCCCAGGGTGGCCCACGCAACTGTTGCTGGCCTCCAAAGCGGAAGTGGGCGGGGCCTGGACCCCTCAAGCCCTCAGCCATGCTCAGGGTGGCTCTGGCAACTGTTGCTGGACTCCAAAGCGGAAGTGGGCGGGGCCTGGACCCCTCAAGCCCTCAGCCATGCCCAGGTTGGCCATGGTCAATGTTGCTGGCCTCCAAAGCGGAAGTGGGCGGGGCCTGGCCCCCTCAAGCCCTCAGCCATGACCAGTGTGGCCCTGGCAACTGTTGCTAGCCTCCAAAGCGGAAGTGGGCGGGGCCTGGCCTCCTCAAGCCCCCCAGCCATATCAACAGTGGCTCTGGCAACTGTTGCTGGCCTCCAAAGCGGAAGTGGGCGGGGTCTGGCCCCCTCAAGCCCTCAGTCATGCCCAGGTTGTCCCTGGCAACTGTTACTGGCCTCCAAAGCAGAAGTGAGCGGGGACTGGTCCCCCTCAAGCCCTCAGTCATGACCAGTGTGGCCATGGCAACTGTTGCTAGCCTCCAAAGCGGAAGTGGGCGGGTCCTGGCCCCCTCAAGCCCTCAGACATGCCCAGGGTGGGCCTGGCAACTGTTGCTGCCCTCCAAAGCGGAAGTGGGCGGGGCCTGGCCCACTCAAGCCCTCAGTTATGCCCAGGGTGGCCCACGCAACTGTTGCTGGCCTCCAAAGCGGAAGTGGGCGGGGCCTGGACCCCTCAAGCCCTCAGCCATGCTCAGGGTGGCTCTGGCAACTGTTGCTGGACTCCAAAGCGGAAGTGGGCGGGGCCTGGACCCCTCAAGCCCTCAGCCATGCCCAGGTTGGCCATGGTCAATGTTGCTGGCCTCCAAAGCGGAAGTGGGCGGGGCCTGGCCTCCTCAAGCCCCCCAGCCATATCAACAGTGGCTCTGGCAACTGTTGCTGGCCTCCAAAGCGGAAGTGGGCGGGGTCTGGCCCCCTCAAGCCCTCAGTCATGCCCAGGTTGTCCCTGGCAACTGTTACTGGCCTCCAAAGCGGAAGTGAGCGGGGACTGGTCCCCCTCAAGCCCTCAGTCATGACCAGTGTGGCCATGGCAACTGTTGCTAGCCTCCAAAGCGGAAGTGGGCGGGTCCTGGCCCCCTCAAGCCCTCAGACATGCCCAGGGTGGGCCTGGCAACTGTTGCTGCCCTCCAAAGCGGAAGTGGGCGGGGCCTGGCCCACTCAAGCCCTCAGTTATGCCCAGGGTGGCCCACGCAACTGTTGCTGGCCTCCAAAGCGGAAGTGGGCGGGGCCTGGACCCCTCAAGCCCTCAGCCATGCTCAGGGTGGCTCTGGCAACTGTTGCTGGACTCCAAAGCGGAAGTGGGCGGGGCCTGGACCCCTCAAGCCCTCAGCCATGCCCAGGTTGGCCATGGTCAATGTTGCTGGCCTCCAAAGCGGAAGTGGGCGGGGCCTGGCCCCCTCAAGCCCTCAGCCATGCTCAGGGTGGCTCTGGCAACTGTTGCTGGCCTCCAAAGCGGAAGTGGGCGGGGTCTGGCCCCCTCAAGCCCTCAGCCATGCTCAGGGTGGCCCTGGCAACTGTTCCTGGCCTCCAAAGCGGAAGTGGGTGGGGCCTGGTCCCCTCAAGCCCTCAGCCATGACCAGTGTGGCTCTGGCAACTGTTGCTAGCCTCCAAAGCGGAAGTGGGCGGGGCCTGGCCCTCTCAAGCCCCCCAGCCATATCCAGGGTGGCCCTGGCAACTGCTGCTGGCCTCCAAAGCGGAGGTGGGCGGGGCCTGGCCCCCTCAAGCCTTCAGCCATGCCCATGGTGGCCCTGGCAACTGTTGCTGGCCTCCAAAGCGGAAGTGGGCGGGGCCTGGAACCCTCAAGCCCTCAGCCATGTCCAGGGTGGCCCTGGCCACTGTTGCTGGCCTCCAAAGCAGAAGTTGGTGGGGCCTGGCCCCCTCAAGCCCTAAAACATGCCAAGGTTGGCCCTGGCAACTGTTGCTGGCCTCCAAAGCGGAAGTGGGCGGGGCCTGGCCCCCTCAAGCCCTCAGCCATGCTCAGGGTGGCCCTGGCAACTGTTGCTGGCCTCCAAAGCGGAAGTGGGCGGGGACTGGTCCCCCTCAAGCCCTCAGCCATGACCAGTGTGGCCCTGGCAACTGTTGCTAGACTCTAAAGCGGAAGTGGGCGGGGCCTGGCCCCCTCAAGCCCTCAGCCATGCCCAGGGTGGCCCTGGTCACTGTTGCTGGCCTCCAAAGCGGAAGTGGGCGTGGCCTGGCCCCCTCAAGACCTCAGCCATGCTCAGGGTGGCTCTGGCAACTGTTGCTGGACTCCAAAGCGAAAGTGGGCGGGGCCTGGCCCCCTCAAGCCCTCAGCCATGCCCAGGGTGGCCATGGATACTGTTGCTGGCCTCCAAAGCGGAAGTGGGCGGGGCCTGGCCCCCTCAAGCCCTCAGCCATGCTCAGGGTGGCTCTGGCAACTGTTGCTGGCCTCCAAGGTGGAAGTGGGCGGGGTCTGGCCCCCTCAAGCCCTCAGCCATGCCCAGGGTGGCCCTGGCAACTGTTGCTGGCCTCCAAAGCGGAAGTGGGCGGGGCCTGGCCCCCTCAAGCCCTCAGACATGCCAAGGGTGTCCCTGGCAACTGTTGCTGGCCTCCAAAGCGTAAGTGGGCGGGGCCTGTCCCCCTCAAGCCCCCAGCCATGCCCAGGGTGGCCCTTGCAACTGTTGTTTGCCTCCAAAGCGGAAGTGGGAGGGGCCTGGCCTTCACAAGCCCCCTGCCATGCCCAGGGTGGCCCTGGCAACTGTTGCTTGCCTCCAAAGCGGAAGTGGGCGGGGCCTGTCCCCCTCAAACCCTCAGCCATGCCCAGGGTGGCCCTGGCAATTGTTGCTAGCCTCCAAAGCGGAAGTGGGCGGGGCCTGGCCCCCTCAAGCCATCAGACATGCCCAAGGTGGCCCTGGCAACTGTTGCTGGCCTCAAAAGCGGAAGTGGGTGGGGCCTGGCCCCCTCAAGCCCTCAGCCATGCCCAGGGTGGCCCTGGTCACTGTTGCTGGCCTCCAAAGCGGAAGTGGGCGGGGCCTGGCCCCCTCAAGCCCTCAGCCATGCTCAGGGTGGCTCTGGCAACTGTTGCTGGCCTCCAAAGTGGAAGTGGGCGGGGCCTGGCCACCTCAAGCCCTCAGCCATGCCCAGGGTAGCCCTGGTCACTGTTGCAGGCCTCCAAAGCGGAAGCGGGCGGGGCCTGGCCCCCTCAAGCCCTCAGCCATGCCCAGGGTGGCCCTGGTCACTGTTGCAGGCCTCCAAAGCGGAAGTGGGCGGGGCCTGGCCCCCTCAAGCCCTCAGCCATGCTCAGGGTGGCCCTGGCAACTGTTGCTGGCCTCCAAAGCGGAAGTGGGTGGGGCCTGGTCCCCTCAAGCCCTCAGCCATGACCAGTGTGGCCCTGGCAACTGTTGCTAGCCTCCAAAGCGAAAGTGGGCGGGGCCTGTCCCCCTCAAGCCCCCCAGCCATATCCAGGGTGGCCCTGGCAACTGTTGCTGGCCTACAAAGCGGAGGTGGGCGGGGCCTGGCCCCCTCAAGCCCTCAGCCATGCTTAGGGTGGCTCTGGCAACTGTTGCTGGCCTCCAAAGTGGAAGTGGGCGGGGCCTGGCCCCCTCAAGCCCTCAGTCATGCCCAGGGTGGCCCTGTTCACTGTTGCAGGCCTCCAAAGCGGAAGTGGGCGGGGCCTGGCCTCCTCAAGCCCTCAGCCATGCCCAGGGTGGCCCTGGTCACTGTTGCAGGCCTCCAAAGCGGAAGTGGGTGGGGCCTGGCCCCCTCAAGCCCTCAGCCATGCTCAGGGTGGCCCTGGCAACTGTTGCTGGCCTCCAAAGCGGAAGTGGGTGGGGCCTGGTCCCCTCAAGCCCTCAGCCATGACCAGTGTGGCCCTGGCAACTGTTGCTAGCCTCCAAAGCTAAGGTGGGCGGGGCCTGGCCCCCTCAAGCCCCCCAGCCATATCCAGGGTGGCCCTGGCAACTGTTGCTGGCCTACAAAGCGGAGGTGGGCGGGGCCTGGCCCCCTCAAGCCCTCAGCCATGCTCAGGGTGGCTCTGGCAACTGTTTCTGGCCTCCAAAGTGGAAGTGGGCGGGGCCTGGCCCCCTCAAGCCCTCAGCCATGCCCAGGGTGGCCCTGGTCACTGTTGCAGGCCTCCAAAGCGGAAGTGGGCGGGGCCGGGCCCCCTCAAGCCCTCAGCCATGCCCAGGGTGGCCCTGGTCACTGTTGCAGGCCTCCAAAGCGGAAGTGGGCGGGGCCTGGCCCCCTCAAGCCCTCAGCCATGCTCACTGTGGCCTGGCAACTGTTGCTGGTTTCCAAAGTGGAAGTGGGTGGGGCCTGGTCCCCTCAAGCCCTCAGCCATGACCAGTGTGGCCCTGGCAACTGTTGCTAGCCTCCAAAGCGAAAGTGGGCGTGGCCTGGCCCCCTCAAGCCCCCCAGCCATATCCAGGGTGGCCCTGGCAACTGTTGCTGGCCTACAAAGCGGAGGTGGGCGGGGCCTGGCCCCCTCAAGCCCTCAGTCATGCCCAGGGTGTCCCTGGCAACTGTTGCTGGCCTCCAAAGCAAAAGTGGGCGGGTCCTGGCCCCCTTAAGCCCTCAGACATGCCCAGGGTGGGCCTGGCAACTGTTGCTGCCCTCCAAAGCGGAAGTGGGCTGGGCCTGGCCCACTCAAGCCCTCAGCCATGCCCAGGGTGGCCCTCGCAACTGTTGCTGGCCTCCAAAGCGGAAGTGGGCGGGGCCTGGCCCCCTCAAGACCTCAGCCATGCCCAGGGTGGCCCTGGTCACTGTTGCTGGCCTCCGAAGCGGAAGTGGGCGGGGCCTGGCCCCCTCAAGCCCTCAGCCATGCTCAGGGTGGCTCTGGCAACTGTTGCTGGACTCCAAAGCGTAAGTGGGCGGGGCCTGGCCCCCTCAAGCCCTCAGCCATGCCCAGGGTGGCCATGGATACTGTTGCTGGCCTCCAAAGCGGAAGTGGGCGGGGCCTGGCCCCCTCAAGCCCTCAGCCATGCTCAGGGTGGCTCTGGCAACTGTTGCTGGCCTCCAAGGCGGAAGTGGGCGGGGTCTGGCCCCCTCAAGCCCTCAGCCATGCTCAGGGTGGCCCTGGCAACTGTTGCTGGTCTCCAAAGCGGAAGTGGGTGGGGCCTGGTCCCCTCAAGCCCTCAGCCATGACCAGTGTGGCCCTGGCAACTGTTGCTAGCCTCCAAAGCGGAAGTGGGCGGGGCCTGGCCCCCTCAAGCCCCCCAGCCATATCCAGGGTGGCCCTGGCAACTGTTGCTGGCCTCCAAAGTGGAAATGGGCGGGGCCTGGCCCCCTCAAGCCCTCAGCCATGCCCAGGGTGGCCCTGGTCACTGTTGCAGGCCTCCAAAGCGGAAGTGGGTGGGGCCTGGCCCCCTCAAGCCCTCAGCCATGCCCAGGGTGGCCCTGGTCACTGTTGCTGGCCTCCAAAGCGGAAGTGGGCGTGGCCTGGCCCCCTCAAGACCTCAGCCATGCTCAGGGTGGCTCTGGCAACTGTTGCTGGACTCCAAAGCGAAAGTGGGCGGGGCCTGGCCCCCTCAAGCCCTCAGCCATGCCCAGGGTGGCCATGGATACTGTTGCTGGCCTCCAAAGCGGAAGTGGGCGGGGCCTGGCCCCCTCAAGCCCTCAGCCATGCTCAGGGTGGCTCTGGCAACTGTTGCTGGCCTCCAAAGCGTAAGTGGGCGGGGCCTGTCCCCCTCAAGCCCCCAGCCATGCCCAGTATGGCCCTTGCAACTGTTGTTTGCCTCCAAAGCGGAAGTGGGAGGGGCCTGGCCTTCACAAGCCCCCTGCCATGCCCAGGGTGGCCCTGGCAACTGTTGCTTGCCTCCAAAGCGGAAGTGGGCGGGGCCTGTCCCCCTCAAACCCTCAGCCATGCCCAGGGTGGCCCTGGCAATTGTTGCTAGCCTCCAAAGCGGAAGTGGGCGGGGTCTGGCCCCCTCAAGCCATCAGACATGCCCAAGGTGGCCCTGGCAACTGTTGCTGGCCTCAAAAGCGGAAGTGGGCGGGGCCTGGCCCCCTCAAGCCCTCAGCCATGCCCAGGGTGGCCCTGGTCACTGTTGCTGGCCTCCAAAGCGGAAGTGGGCGGGGCCTGGCCCCCTCAAGCCCTCAGCCATGCTCAGGGTGGCTCTGGCAACTGTTGCTGGCCTCCAAAGTGGAAGTGGGCGGGGCCTGGCCACCTCAAGCCCTCAGCCATGCCCAGGGTGGCCCTGGTCACTGTTGCAGGCCTCCAAAGCGGAAGCGGGCGGGGCCTGGCCCCCTCAAGCCCTCAGCCATGCCCAGGGTGGCCCTGGTCACTGTTGCAGGCCTCCAAAGCGGAAGTGGGCGGGGCCTGGCCCCCTCAAGCCCTCAGCCATGCTCAGGGTGGCCCTGGCAACTGTTGCTGGCCTCCAAAGCGGAAGTGGGTGGGGCCTGGTCCCCTCAAGCCCTCAGCCATGACCAGTGTGGCCCTGGCAACTGTTGCTAGCCTCCAAAGCGACAGTGGGCGGGGCCTGGCCCCCTCAAGCCCCCCAGCCATATCCAGGGTGGCCCTGGCAACTGTTGCTGGCCTACAAAGCGGAGGTGGGCGGGGCCTGGCCCCCTCAAGCCCTCAGCCATGCTTAGGGTGGCTCTGGCAACTGTTGCTGGCCTCCAAAGTGGAAGTGGGCGGGGCCTGGCCCCCTCAAGCCCTCAGTCATGCCCAGGGTGGCCCTGGTCACTGTTGCAGGCCTCCAAAGCGGAAGTGGGCGGGGCCTGGCCTCCTCAAGCCCTCAGCCATGCCCAGGGTGGCCCTGGTCACTGTTGCAGGCCTCCAAAGCGGAAGTGGGTGGGGCCTGGCCCCCTCAAGCCCTCAGCCATGCTCAGGGTGGCCCTGGCAACTGTTGCTGGCCTCCAAAGCGGAAGTGGGTGGGGCCTGGTCCCCTCAAGCTATCAGCCATGACCAGTGTGGCCCTGGCAACTGTTGCTAGCCTCCAAAGCTAAGGTGGGCGGGGCCTGGCCCCCTCAAGCCCCCCAGCCATATCCAGGGTGGCCCTGGCAACTGTTGCTGGCCTACAAAGCGGAGGTGGGCGGGGCCTGGCCCCCTCAAGCCCTCAGCCATGCTCAGGGTGGCTCTGGCAACTGTTTCTGGCCTCCAAAGTGGAAGTGGGCGGGGCCTGGCCCCCTCAAGCCCTCAGCCATGCCCAGGGTGGCCCTGGTCACTGTTGCAGGCCTCCAAAGCGGAAGTGGGCGGGGCCTGGCCCCCTCAAGCCCTCAGCCATGCCCAGGGTGGCCCTGGTCACTGTTGCAGGCCTCCAAAGCGGAAGTGGGCGGGGCCTGGCCCCCTCAAGCCCTCAGCCATGCTCACTGTGGCCTGGCAACTGTTGCTGGTCTCCAAAGCGGAAGTGGGTGGGGCCTGGTCCCCTCAAGCCCTCAGCCATGACCAGTGTGGCCCTGGCAACTGTTGCTAGCCTCCAAAGCGAAAGTAAGCGTGGCCTGGCCCCCTCAAGCCCCCCAGCCATATCCAGGGTGGCCCTGGCAACTGTTGCTGGCCTACAAAGCGGAGGTGGGCGGGGCCTGGCCCCCTCAAGCCCTCAGCCATGCTCAGGGTGGCTCTGGCAACTGTTGCTGGACTCCAAAGCGGAAGTGGGCGGGGCCTGGCCCCCTCAAGCCCTCAGCCATGCCCAGGGTGGCCATGGATACTGTTGCTGGCCTCCAAAGCGGAAGTGGGCGGGGCCTGGCCCCCTCAAGCCCTCAGCCATGCTCAGGGTGGCTCTGGCAACTGTTGCTGGCCTCCAAGGCGGAAGTGGGCGGGGTCTGGCCCCCTCAAGCCCTCAGCCATGCTCAGGGTGGCCCTGGCAACTGTTGCTGGCCTCCAAAGCGGAAGTGGGTGGGGCCTGGTCCCCTCAAGCCCTCAGCCATGACCAGTGTGGCCCTGGCAACTGTTGCTAGCCTCCAAAGCGGAAGTGGGCGGGGCCTGGCCCCCTCAAGCCCCCCAGCCATATCCAGGGTGGCCCTGGCAACTGTTGCTGGCCTACAAAGCGGAGGTGGGCGGGGCCTGGCCCCCTAAAGCCCTCAGCCATGCTCAGGGTGGCTCTGGCAACTGTTGCTGGCCTCCAAAGTGGAAATGGGCGGGGCCTGGCCCCCTCAAGCCCTCAGCCATGCCCAGGGTGGCCCTGGTCACTGTTGCAGGCCTCCAAAGCGGAAGTGGGTGGGGCCTGGCACCCTCAAGCCCTCAGCCATGCCCAGGGTGGCCCTGGTCACTGTTGCAGGCCTCCAAAGCGGAAGTGGGCGGGGCCTGGCCCCCTCAAGCCCTCAGCCATGCTCAGGGTGGCCCTGGCAACTGTTGCTGGCCACCAAAGCGGAAGTGGGTGGGGCCTGGTCCCCTCAAGCCCTCAGCCATGACCAGTGTGGCCCTGGCAACTGTTGCTAGCCTTCAAAGTGGAAATGGGCGGGGCCTGGCCCCCTCAAGCCCTCAGCCATGCCCAGGGTGGCCCTGGTCACTGTTGCAGGCCTCCAAAGCGGAAGTGGGTGGGGCCTGGTCCCCTCAAGCCCTCAGCCATGACCAGTGTGGCCCTGGCAACTGTTGCTAGCCTCCAAAGCGGAAGTGGGCGGGGCCTGGCCCCCTCAAGCCCCCCAGCCATATCCAGGGTGGCCCTGGCAACTGTTGCTGGCCTACAAAGCGGAGGTGGGCGGGGCCTGGCCCCCTCAAGCCCTCAGTCATGCCCAGGGTGTCCCTGGCAACTGTTACTGGCCTCCAAAGCGGAAGTGGGCGGGGACTGGTCCCCCTCAAGCCCTCAGCCATGACCAGTGTGGCCATGGCAACTGTTGCTAGCCTCCAAAGCGGAAGTGGGCGGGTCCTGGCCCCCTCAAGCCCTCAGACATGCCCAGGGTGGGCCTGGCAACTGTTGCTGCCCTCCAAAGCGGAAGTGGGCGGGGCCTGGCCCACTCAAGCCCTCAGCCATGCCCAGGGTGGCCCTCGCAACTGTTGCTGGCCTCCAAAGCGGAAGTGGGCGGGGCCTGGCCCCCTCAAGCCCTCAGCCATGCCCAGGGTGGCCCTGGTCACTGTTGCTGGCCTCCAAAGCGGAAGTGGGCGGGGCCTGGACCCCTCAAGCCCTCAGCCATGCTCAGGGTGGCTCTGGCAACTGTTGCTGGACTCCAAAGCGGAAGTGGGCGGGGCCTGGACCCCTCAAGCCCTCAGCCATGACCAGTGTGGCCCTGGCAACTGTTGCTAGCCTCCAAAGCGGAAGTGGACGGGGCCTGGCCCCCTCAAGCCCCCCAGCCATATCCAGGGTGGCCCTGGCAACTGTTGCTGGCCTACAAAGCGGAGGTGGGCGGGGCCTGGCCCCCTCAAGCCCTCAGCCATGCTCAGGGTGGCTCTGGCAACTGTTGCTGGCCTCCAAAGTGGAAGTGAGCGGGGCCTGGCCCCCTCAAGCCCTCAGCCATATCCAGGGTGGCCCTGGTCACTGTTGCAGGCCTCCAAAGCGGAAGTGGGCGGGGCCTGGCCCCCTCAAGCCCTCAGCCATGCCCAGGGTGGCCCTGGTCACTGTTGCAGGCCTCCAAAGCGGAAGTGGGCGGGGCCTGGCCCCCTCAAGCCCTCAGCCATGCTCACTGTGGCCTGGCAACTGTTGCTGGTCTCCAAAGCGGAAGTGGGTGGGGCCTGGTCCCCTCAAGCCCTCAGCCATGACCAGTGTGGCCCTGGCAACTGTTGCTAGCCTCCAAAGCGAAAGTGGGCGTGGCCTGGCCCCCTCAAGCCCCCCAGCCATATCCAGGGTGGCCCTGGCAACTGTTGCTGGCCTACAAAGCGGAGGTGGGCGGGGCCTGGCCCCCTCAAGCCCTCAGTCATGCCCAGGGTGTCCCTGGCAACTGTTACTGGCCTCCAAAGCGGAAGTGGGCGGGGACTGGTCCCCCTCAAGCCCTCAGCCATGACCAGTGTGGCCATGGCAACTGTTGCTAGCCTCCAAAGCGGAAGTGGGCGGGTCCTGGCCCCCTTAAGCCCTCAGACATGCCCAGGGTGGGCCTGGCAACTGTTGCTGCCCTCCAAAGCGGAAGTGGGCGGGGCCTGGCCCACTCAAGCCCTCAGCCATGCCCAGGGTGGCCCTCGCAACTGTTGCTGGCCTCCAAAGCGGAAGTGGGCGGGGCCTGGCCCCCTCAAGCCCTCAGCCATGCCCAGGGTGGCCCTGTTCACTGTTGCTGGCCTCCAAAGCGGAAGTGGGCGGGGCCTGGACCCCTCAAGCCCTCAGCCATGCTCAGGGTGGCTCTGGCAACTGTTGCTGGACTCCAAAGCGGAAGTGGGCGGGGCCTGGACCCCTCAAGCCCTCAGCCATGACCAGTGTGGCTCTGGCAACTGTTGCTAGCCTCCAAAGCGGAAGTGGGCGGGGCCTGGCCCCCTCAAGCCCCCCAGCCATATCCAGGGTGGCCCTGGCAACTGTTGCTGGCCTACAAAGCGGAGGTGGGCGGGGCCTGGCCCCCTCAAGCCCTCAGCCATGCTCAGGGTGGCTCTGGCAACTGTTTCTGGCCTCCAAAGCGGAAGTGGGCGGGGCCTGGCCCCCTCAAGCCCTCAGCCATGCCCAGGGTGGCCTTGGTCACTGTTGCAGGCCCCCAAAGCGGAAGTGGGCGGGGCCTGGCCCCCTCAAGCCCTCAACCATGCTCACTGTGGCCTGGCAACTGTTGCTGGTCTCCAAAGCGGAAGTGGGTGGGGCCTGGTCCCCTCAAGCCCTCAGCCATGACCAGTGTGGCCCTGGCAACTGTTGCTAGCCTCCAAAGCGAAAGTGGGCGTGGCCTGGCCCCCTCAAGCCCCCCAGCCATATCCAGGGTGGCCCTGGCAACTGTTGCTGGCCTACAAAGCGGAGGTGGGCGGGGCCTGGCCCCCTTAAGCCCTCAGTCATGCCCAGGGTGTCCCTGGCAACTGTTGCTGGCCTCCAAAGCGGAAGTGGGCGGGTCCTGGCCCCCTCAAGCCCTCAGACATGCCCAGGGTGGGCCTGGCAACTGTTGCTGCCCTCCAAAGCGGAAGTGGGCGGGGCCTGGCCCACTCAAGCCCTCAGCCATGCCCAGGGTGGCCCTCGCAACTGTTGCTGGCCTCCAAAGCGGAAGTGGGCGGGGCCTGGCCCCCTCAAGCCCTCAGCCATGCCCAGGGTGGCCCTGGTCACTGTTGCTGGCCTCCAAAGCGGAAGTGGGCGGGGCCTGGCCCCCTCAAGCCCTCAGCCATGCTCAGGGTGGCTCTGGCAACTGTTGCTGGACTCCAAAGCGGAAGTGGGCGGGGCCTGGCCCCCTCAAGCCCTCAGCCATGCCCAGGGTGGCCATGGATACTGTTGCTGGCCTCCAAAGCGGAAGTGGGCGGGGCCTGGCCCCCTCAAGCCCTCAGCCATGCTCAGGGTGGCTCTGGCAACTGTTGCTGGCCTCCAAGGCGGAAGTGGGCGGGGTCTGGCCCCCTCAAGCCCTCAGCCATGCTCAGGGTGGCCCTGGCAACTGTTGCTGGCCTCCAAAGCGGAAGTGGGTGGGGCCTGGTCCCCTCAAGCCCTCAGCCATGACCAGTGTGGCCCTGGCAACTGTTGCTAGCCTCCAAAGCGGAAGTGGGCGGGGCCTGGCCCCCTCAAGCCCCCCAGCCATATCCAGGGTGGCCCTGGCAACTGTTACTGGCCTACAAAGCGGAGGTGGGCGGGGCCTGGCCCCCTAAAGCCCTCAGCCATGCTCAGGGTGGCTCTGGCAACTGTTGCTGGCCTCCAAAGTGGAAATGGGCGGGGCCTGGCCCCCTCAAGCCCTCAGCCATGCCCAGTGTGGCCCTGGTCACTGTTGCAGGCCTCCAAAGCGGAAGTGGGTGGGGCCTGGCCCCCTCAAGCCCTCAGCCATGCCCAGGGTGGCCCTGGTCACTGTTGCAGGCCTCCAAAGCGGAAGTGGGCGGGGCCTGGCCCCCTCAAGCCCTCAGCCATGCTCAGGGTGGCCCTGGCAACTGTTGCTGGCCTCCAAAGCGGAAGTGGGTGGGGCCTGGTCCCCTCAAGCCCTCAGCCATGACCAGTGTGGCCCTGGCAACTGTTGCTAGCCTTCAAAGCGAAAGTGGGCGGGGCCTGGCCCCCTCAAGCCCCCCAGCCATATCCAGGGTGGCCCTGGCAACTGTTGCTGGCCTACAAAGCGGAGGTGGGCGGGGCCTGGCCCCCTCAAGCCCTCAGTCATGCCCAGGGTGTCCCTGGCAACTGTTACTGGCCTCCAAAGCGGAAGTGGGCGGGGACTGGTCCCCCTCAAGCCCTCAGCCATGACCAGTGTGGCCATGGCAACTGTTGCTAGCCTCCAAAGCGGAAGTGGGCGGGTCCTGGCCCCCTCAAGCCCTCAGACATGCCCAGGGTGGGCCTGGCAACTGTTGCTGCCCTCCAAAGCGGAAGTGGGCGGGGCCTGGCCCACTCAAGCCCTCAGCCATGCCCAAGGGTGGCCCTCGCAACTGTTGCTGGCCTCCAAAGCGGAAGTGGGCGGGGCCTGGCCCCCTCAAGCCCTCAGCCATGCCCAGGGTGGCCCTGGTCTCTGTTGCTGGCCTCCAAAGCGGAAGTGGGCGGGGCCTGGACCCCTCAAGCCCTCAGCCATGCTCAGGGTTGCTCTGGCAACTGTTGCTGGACTCCAAAGCGGAAGTGGGCGGGGCCTGGACCCCTCAAGCCCTCAGCCATGACCAGTGTGGCCCTGGCAACTGTTGCTAGCCTCCAAAGCGGAAGTGGGCGGGGCCTGGCCCCCTCAAGCCCCCCAGCCATATCCAGGGTGGCCCTGGCAACTGTTGCTTGCCTACAAAGCGGAGGTGGGCGGGGCCTGGCCCCCTCAAGCCCTCAGCCATGCCCAGGGTGGCCCTGGTCACTGTTGCAGGCATCCAAAGCGGAAGTGGGCGGGGCCTGGCCCCCTCAAGCCCTCAGCCATGCTCAGGGTGGCCCTGGCAACTGTTGCTGGCCTCCAAAGCGGAAGTGGGTGGGGCCTGGTCCCCTCAAGCCCTCAGCCATGACCAGTGTGGCCCTGGCAACTGTTGCTAGCCTTCAAAGCGAAAGTGGGCGGGGCCTGCCCCCCTCAAGCCCCCCAGCCATATCCAGGGTGGCCCTGGCAACTGTTGCTGGCCTACAAAGCGGAGGTGGGCGGGGCCTGGCCCCCTCAAGCCCTCAGTCATGCCCAGGGTGTCCCTGGCAACTGTTACTGGCCTCCAAAGCGGAAGTGGGCGGGGACTGGTCCCCCTCAAGCCCTCAGCCATGACCAGTGTGGCCATGGCAACTGTTGCTAGCCTCCAAAGCGGAAGTGGGCGGGTCCTGGCCCCCTCAAGCCCTCAGACATGCCCAGGGTGGGCCTGGCAACTGTTGCTGCCCTCCAAAGCGGAAGTGGGCGGGGCCTGGCCCACTCAAGCCCTCAGCCATGCCCAGGGTGGCCCTCGCAACTGTTGCTGGCCTCCAAAGCGGAAGTGGGCGGGGCCTGGCCCCCTCAAGCCCTCAGCCATGCCCAGGGTGGCCCTGGTCACTGTTGCTGGCCTCCAAAGCGGAAGTGGGCGGGGCCTGGACCCCTCAAGCCCTCAGCCATGCTCAGGGTGGCTCTGGCAACTGTTGCTGGACTCCAAAGCGGAAGTGGGCGGGGCCTGGCCCCCTCAAGCCCTCAGCCATGCTCAGGGTGGCTCTGGCAACTGTTGCTGGACTCCAAAGCGGAAGTGGGCGGGGCCTGGCCCCTTCAAGCCCTCAGCCATGCCCAGGGTGGCCATGGATACTGTTGCTGGCCTCCAAAGCGGAAGTGGGCGGGGCCTGGCCCCCTTAAGCCCTCAGCCATGCTCAGGGTGGCTCTGGCAACTGTTGCTGGCCTCCAAGGCGGAAGTGGGCGGGGTCTGGCCCCCTCAAGCCCTCAGCCATGCTCAGGGTGGCCCTGGCAACTGTTGCTGGCCTCCAAAGCGGAAGTGGGTGGGGCCTGGTCCCCTCAAGCCCTCAGCCATGACCAGTGTGGCCCTGGCAACTGTTGCTAGCCTCCAAAGCGGAAGTGGGCGGGGCCTGGCCCCCTCAAGCCCCCCAGCCATATCCAGGGTGGCCTTGGCAACTGTTGCTGGCCTACAAAGCGGAGGTGGGCGGGGCCTGGCCCCCTAAAGCCCTCAGACATGCCAAGGGTGTCCCTGGCAACTGTTGCTGGCCTCCAAAGCGTAAGTGGGCGGGGCCTGTCCCCCTCAAGCCCCCAGCCATGCCCAGGGTGGCCCTTGCAACTGTTGTTTGCCTCCAAAGCGGAAGTGGGAGGGGCCTGGCCTTCACAAGCCCCCTGCCATGCCCAGGGTGGCCCTGGCAACTGTTGCTTGCCTCCAAAGCGGAAGTGGGCGGGGCCTGTCCCCCTCAAACCCTCAGCCATGCCCAGGGTGGCCCTGGCAATTGTTGCTAGCCTCCAAAGCGGAAGTGGGCGGGGCCTGGCCCCCTCAAGCCATCAGACATGCCCAAGGTGGCCCTGGCAACTGTTGCTGGCCTCAAAAGCGGAAGTGGGCGGGGCCTGGCCCCCTCAAGCCCTCAGCCATGCCCAGGGTGGCCCTGGTCACTGTTGCTGGCCTCCAAAGCGGAAGTGGGCGGGGCCTGGCCCCCTCAAGCCCTCAGCCATGCTCAGGGTGGCTCTGGCAACTGTTGCTGGCCTCCAAAGTGGAAGTGGGCGGGGCCTGGCCACCTCAAGCCCTCAGCCATGCCCAGGGTGGCCCTGGTCACTGTTGCAGGCCTCCAAAGCGGAAGCGGGCGGGGCCTGGCCCCCTCAAGCCCTCAGCCATGCCCAGGGTGGCCCTGGTCACTGTTGCAGGCCTCCAAAGCGGAAGTGGGCGGGGCCTGGCCCCCTCAAGCCTTCAGCCATGCTCAGGGTGGCCCTGGCAACTGTTGCTGGCCTCCAAAGCGGAAGTGGGTGGGGCCTGGTCCCCTCAAGCCCTCAGCCATGACCAGTGTGGCCCTGGCAACTGTTGCTAGCCTCCAAAGCGAAAGTGGGCGGGGCCTGTCCACCTCAAGCCCCCCAGCCATATCCAGGGTGGCCCTGGCAACTGTTGCTGGCCTACAAAGCGGAGGTGGGCGGGGCCTGGCCCCCTCAAGCCCTCAGCCATGCTTAGGGTGGCTCTGGCAACTGTTGCTGGCCTCCAAAGTGGAAGTGGGCGGGGCCTGGCCCCCTCAAGCCCTCAGTCATGCCCAGGGTGGCCATTGTCACTGTTGCAGGCCTCCAAAGCGGAAGTGGGCGGGGCCTGGCCTCCTCAAGCCCTCAGCCATGCCCAGGGTGGCCCTGGTCACTGTTGCAGGCCTCCAAAGCGGAAGTGGGTGGGGCCTGGCCCCCTCAAGCCCTCAGCCATGCTCAGGGTGGCCCTGGCAACTGTTGCTGGCCTCCAAAGCGGAAGTGGGTGGGGCCTGGTCCCCTCAAGCCCTCAGCCATGACCAGTGTGGCCCTGGCAACTGTTGCTAGCCTCCAAAGCTAAGGTGGGCGGGGCCTGGCCCCCTCAAGCCCCCCAGCCATATCCAGGGTGGCCCTGGCAACTGTTGCTGGCCTACAAAGCGGAGGTGGGCGGGGCCTGGCCCCCTCAAGCCCTCAGCCATGCTCAGGGTGGCTCTGGCAACTGTTTCTGGCCTCCAAAGTGGAAGTGGGCGGGGCCTGGCCCCCTCAAGCCCTCAGCCATGCCCAGGGTGGCCCTGGTCACTGTTGCAGGCCTCCAAAGCGGAAGTGGGCGGGGCCGGGCCCCCTCAAGCCCTCAGCCATGCCCAGGGTGGCCCTGGTCACTGTTGCAGGCCTCCAAAGCGGAAGTGGGCGGGGCCTGGCCCCCTCAAGCCCTCAGCCATGCTCACTGTGGCCTGGCAACTGTTGCTTTTCTCCAAAGTGGAAGTGAGTGGGGCCTGGACCCCTCAAGCCCTCAGCCATGACCAGTGTGGCCCTGGCAACTGTTGCTAGCCTCCAAAGCGAAAGTGGGCGTGGCCTGGCCCCCTCAAGCCCCCCAGCCATATCCAGGGTGGCCCTGGCAACTGTTGCTGGCCTACAAAGCGGAGGTGGGCGGGGCCTGGCCCCCTCAAGCCCTCAGTCATGCCCAGGGTGTCCCTGGCAACTGTTGCTGGCCTCCAAAGCGGAAGTGGGCGGGTCCTGGCCCCCTCAAGCCCTCAGACATGCCCAGGGTGGGCCTGGCAACTGTTGCTGCCCTCCAAAGCGGAAGTGGGCGGGGCCTGGCCCACTCAAGCCCTCAGCCATGCCCAGGGTGGCCCTCGCAACTGTTGCTGGCCTCCAAAGCGGAAGTGGGCGGGGCCTGGCCCCCTCAAGCCCTCAGCCATGCCCAGGGTGGCCCTGGTCACTGTTGCTGGCCTCCAAAGCGGAAGTGGGCGGGGCCTGGACCCCTCAAGCCCTCAGCCATGCTCAGGGTGGCTCTGGCAACTGTTGCTGGACTCCAAAGCGGAAGTGGGCGGGGCCTGGACCCCTCAAGCCCTCAGCCATGACCAGTGTGGCCCTGGCAACTGTTGCTAGCCTCCAAAGCGGAAGTGGGCGGGGCCTGGCCCCCTCAAGCCCCCCAGCCATATCCAGGGTGGCCCTGGCAACTGTTGCTGGCCTACAAAGCGGAGGTGGGCGGGGCCTGGCCCCCTCAAGCCCTCAGCCATGCTCAGGGTGGCTCTGGCAACTGTTTCTGGCCTCCAAAGTGGAAGTGGGCGGGGCCTGGCCCCCTCAAGCCCTCAGCCATGCCCAGGGTGGCCCTGGTCACTGTTGCAGGCCTCCAAAGCGGAAGTGGGCGGGGCCTGGCCCCCTCAAGCCCTCAGCCATGCCCAGGGTGGCCTTGGTCACTGTTGCAGGCCTCCAAAGCGGAAGTGGGCGGGGCCTGGCCCCCTCAAGCCCTCAACCATGCTCACTGTGGCCTGGCAACTGTTGCTGGTCTCCAAAGCGGAAGTGGGTGGGGCCTGGTCCCCTCAAGCCCTCAGCCATGACCAGTGTGGCCCTGGCAACTGTTGCTAGCCTCCAAAGCGAAAGTGGGCGTGGCCTGGCCCCCTCAAGCCCCCCAGCCATATCCAGGGTGGCCCTGGCAACTGTTGCTGGCCTACAAAGCGGAGGTGGGCGGGGCCTGGCCCCCTTAAGCCCTCAGTCATGCCCAGGGTGTCCCTGGCAACTGTTGCTGGCCTCCAAAGCGGAAGTGGGCGGGTCCTGGCCCCCTCAAGCCCTCAGACATGCCCAGGGTGGGCCTGGCAACTGTTGCTGCCCTCCAAAGCGGAAGTGGGCGGGGCCTGGCCCACTCAAGCCCTCAGCCATGCCCAGGGTGGCCCTCGCAACTGTTGCTGGCCTCCAAAGCGGAAGTGGGCGGGGCCTGGCCCCCTCAAGCCCTCAGCCATGCCCAGGGTGGCCCTGGTCACTGTTGCTGGCCTCCAAAGCGGAAGTGGGCGGGGCCTGGCCCCCTCAAGCCCTCAGCCATGCTCAGGGTGGCTCTGGCAACTGTTGCTGGACTCCAAAGCGGAAGTGGGCGGGGCCTGGCCCCCTCAAGCCCTCAGCCATGCCCAGGGTGGCCATGGATACTGTTGCTGGCCTCCAAAGCGGAAGTGGGCGGGGCCTGGCCCCCTCAAGCCCTCAGCCATGCTCAGGGTGGCTCTGGCAACTGTTGCTGGCCTCCAAGGCGGAAGTGGGCGGGGTCTGGCCCCCTCAAGCCCTCAGCCATGCTCAGGGTGGCCCTGGCAACTGTTGCTGGCCTCCAAAGCGGAAGTGGGCGGGGCCTGGCCCCCTCAAGCCCCCCAGCCATGTCCAGGGTGGCCCTGGCAACTTTTGCTGGCCTACAAAGCGGAGGTGGGCGGGGCCTGGCCCCCTAAAGCCCTCAGCCATGCTCAGGGTGGCTCTGGCAACTGTTGCTGGCCTCCAAAGTGGAAATGGGCGGGGCCTGGCCCCCTCAAGCCCTCAGCCATGCCCAGGGTGGCCCTGGTCACTGTTGCAGGCCTCCAAAGCGGAAGTGGGTGGGGCCTGGCCCCCTCAAGCCCTCAGCCATGCCCAGGGTGGCCCTGGTCACTGTTGCAGGCCTCCAAAGCGGAAGTGGGCGGGGCCTGGCCCCCTCAAGCCCTCAGCCATGCTCAGGGTGGCCCTGGCAACTGTTGCTGGCCTCCAAAGCGGAAGTGGGTGGGGCCTGGTCCCCTCAAGCCCTCAGCCATGACCAGTGTGGCCCTGGCAACTGTTGCTAGCCTTCAAAGCGAAAGTGGGCGGGGCCTGGCCCCCTCAAGCCCCCCAGCCATATCCAGGGTGGCCCTGGCAACTGTTGCTGGCCTACAAAGCGGAGGTGGGCGGGGCCTGGCCCCCTCAAGCCCTCAGTCATGCCCAGGGTGTCCCTGGCATCTGTTACTGGCCTCCAAAGCGGAAGTGGGCGGGGACTGGTCCCCCTCAAGCCCTCAGCCATGACCAGTGTGGCCATGGCAACTGTTGCTAGCCTCCAAAGCGGAAGTGGGCGGGTCCTGGCCCCCTCAAGCCCTCAGACATGCCCAGGGTGGGCCTGGCAACTGTTGCTGCCCTCCAAAGCGGAAGTGGGCGGGGCCTGGCCCACTCAAGCCCTCAGCCATGCCCAGGGTGGCCCTCGCAACTGTTGCTGGCCTCCAAAGCGGAAGTGGGCGGGGCCTGGCCCCCTCAAGCCCTCAGCCATGCCCAGGGTGGCCCTGGTCTCTGTTGCTGGCCTCCAAAGCGGAAGTGGGCGGGGCCTGGACCCCTCAAGCCCTCAGCCATGCTCAGGGTTGCTCTGGCAACTGTTGCTGGACTCCAAAGCGGAAGTGGGCGGGGCCTGGACCCCTCAAGCCCTCAGCCATGACCAGTGTGGCCCTGGCAACTGTTGCTAGCCTCCAAAGCGGAAGTGGGCGGGGCCTGGCCCCCTCAAGCCCCCCAGCCATATCCAGGGTGGCCCTGGCAACTGTTGCTTGCCTACAAAGCGGAGGTGGGCGGGGCCTGGCCCCCTCAAGCCCTCAGCCATGCTCAGGGTGGCTCTGGCAACTGTTGCTGGCCTCCAAAGCGGAAGTGGGCGGGGCCTGGACCCCTCAAGCCCTCAGCCATGCTCAGGGTGGCTCTGGCAACTGTTGCTGGACTCCAAAGCGGAAGTGGGCGGGGCCTGGACCCCTCAAGCCCTCAGCCATGCCCAGGGAGGCCATGGTCACTGTTGCTGGCCTCCAAAGCGGAGGTGGGCGGGGCCTGGCCCCCTCAAGCCTTCAGCCATGCCCAGGGTGGCCCTGGCAACTGTTCCTGGCCTCCAAAGCGGAAGTGGGTGGGGCCTGGTCCCCTCAAGCCCTCAGCCATGACCAGTGTGGCCCTGGCAACTGTTGCTAGCCTCCAAAGCGGAAGTGGTCGGGGCATGGCCCTCTCATGCCCCCCAGCCATATCCAGGGTGGCCCTGGCAACTGCTGCTGGCCTCCAAAGCGGAGTTGGGCGGGGCCTGGCCCCCTCAAGCCTTCAGCCATGCCCAGGGTGGCCCTGGCAACTGTTGCTGGCCTCCAAAGCGGAAGTGGGCGGGGCCTTGAACCCTCAATCCCTCAGCCATGCCCAGGGTGGCCCTGGCCACTGTTGCTGGCCTCCAAAGCAGAAGTTGGTGGGGCCTTGCCCCCTCAAGCCCCCAGCCATATCCAGGGTGGCCCTGGCAACTGCAGCTGGCCTCCAAAGCGGAGGTGGGCGGGGCCTGGCCCCCTCAAGCCTTCAGCCATGCCCAGGGTGGCCCTGGCAACTGTTGCTGGCCTCCAAAGCGGAAGTGGGCGGGGCCTGGAACCCTCAAGCCCTCAGCCATGCCCAGGGTGGCCCTGGCCACTGTTGCTGGCCTCCAAAGCGGAGGTGGGCGGGGCCTGGCCCCCTCAAGCCCTCAGCCATGCTCAGGGTGGCCCTGGCAACTGTTGCTGGCCTCCAAAGCGGAAGTGGGCGGGGACTGGTCCCCCACAAGCCCTCAGCCATGACCAGTGTGGCCATGGCAACTGTACTAGCCTCCAAAGCGGAAGTGGGCGGGGCCTGGCCCCCTCAAGCCCCCCAGCCATATCCAGGGTGGCCCTGGCAACTGTTGCTAGCCTCCAAAGCGAAAGTGGGCGTGGCCTGGCCCCCTCAAGCCCCCCAGCCATATCCAGGGTGGCCCTGGCAACTATTGCTGGCCTACAAAGCGGAGGTGGGCGGGGCATGGCCCCCTCAAGCCCCCAGCCATGCCCAGGGTGACCCTGGCAACTGTTTCTGGCCTCCAAAGTGGAAGTGGGCGGGTCCTGGCCCCCTCAAGCCCTCAGCCATGCCCAGGGTGGCCCTGGTCACTGTTGCAGGCCTCCAAAGCGGAAGTGGGCGGGGCCTGGCCCCCTCAAGCCCTCAGCCATGCTCACTGTGGCCTGGCAACTGTTGCTGGTCTCCAAAGCGGAAGTGGGTGGGGCCTGGTCCCCTCAAGCCCTCAGCCATGACCAGTGTGGCCCTGGCAACTGTTGCTAGCCTCCAAAGCGAAAGTGGGCGTGGCCTGGCCCCCTCAAGCCCCCCAGCCATATCCAGGGTAGCCCTGGCAACTGTTGCTGGCCTACAAAGCGGAGGTGGGCGGGGCCTGGCCCCCTCAAGCCCTCAGTCATGCCCAGGGTGTCCCTGGCAACTGTTGCTGGCCTACAAAGCGGAGGTGGGCGGGGCCTGGCCCCCTCAAGCCCTCAGTCATGCCTAGGGTGTCCCTGGCAACTGTTGCTGGCCTACAAAGCGGAGGTGGGCGGGGCCTGGCCCCCTCAAGCCCTCAGTCATGCCCAGGGTGTCCCTGGCAACTGTTGCTGGCCTCCAAAGCGGAAGTGGGCGGGTCCTGGCCCCCTCAAGCCCTCAGACATGCCCAGGGTGGGCCTGGCAACTGTTGCTGCCCTCCAAAGCGGAAGAGGGCGGGGCCTGGCCCACTCAAGCCCTCAGCCATGCCCAGGGTGGCCCTCGCAACTGTTGCTGGCCTCCAAAGCGGAAGTGGGCGGGGCCTGGCCCCCTCAAGCCCTCAGCCATGCCAAGGGTGGCCCTGGTCACTGTTGCTGGCCTCCAAAGCGGAAGTGGGCGGGGCCTGGCCCCCTCAAGCCCTCAGCCATGCTCAGGGTGGCTCTGGCAACTGTTGCTGGACTCCAAAGCGGAAGTGGGCGGGGCCTGGCCCCTTCAAGCCCTCAGCCATGCCCAGGGTGGCCATGGATACTGTTGCTGGCCTCCAAAGCGGAAGTGGGCGGGGCCTGGCCCCCTTAAGCCCTCAGCCATGCTCAGGGTGGCTCTGGCAACTGTTGCTGGCCTCCAAGGCGGAAGTGGGCGGGGTCTGGCACCCTCAAGCCCTCAGCCATGCTCAGGGTGGCCCTGGCAACTGTTGCTGGCCTCCAAAGCGGAAGTGGGTGGGGCCTGGTCCCCTCAAGCCCTCAGCCATGACCAGTGTGGCCCTGGCAACTGTTGCTAGCCTCCAAAGCGGAAGTGGGCGGGGCCTGGCCCCCTCAAGCCCCCCAGCCATATCCAGGGTGGCCCTGGCAACTGTTGCTGGCCTACAAAGCGGAGGTGGGCGGGGCCTGGCCCCCTAAAGCCCTCAGACATGCCAAGGGTGTCCCTGGCAACTGTTGCTGGCCTCCAAAGCGTAAGTGGGCGGGGCCTGTCCCCCTCAAGCCCCCAGCCATGCCCAGGGTGGCCCTTGCAACTGTTGTTTGCCTCCAAAGCGGAAGTGGGAGGGGCCTGGCCTTCACAAGCCCCCTGCCATGCCCAGGGTGGCCCTGGCAACTGTTGCTTGCCTCCAAAGCGGAAGTGGGCGGGGCCTGTCCCCCTCAAACCCTCAGCCATGCCCAGGGTGGCCCTGGCAATTGTTGCTAGCCTCCAAAGCGGAAGTGGGCGGGGCCTGGCCCCCTCAAGCCATCAGACATGCCCAAGGTGGCCCTGGCAACTGTTGCTGGCCTCAAAAGCGGAAGTGGGCGGGGCCTGGCCCCCTCAAGCCCTCAGCCATGCCCAGGGTGGCCCTGGTCACTGTTGCTGGACTCCAAAGCGGAAGTGGGCGGGGCCTGGCCCCCTCAAGCCCTCAGCCATGCTCAGGGTGGCTCTGGCAACTGTTGCTGGCCTCCAAAGTGGAAGTGGGCGGGGCCTGGCCACCTCAAGCCCTCAGCCATGCCCAGGGTGGCCCTGGTCACTGTTGCAGGCCTCCAAAGCGGAAGCGGGCGGGGCCTGGCCCCCTCAAGCCCTCAGCCATGCCCAGGGTGGCCCTGGTCACTGTTGCAGGCCTCCAAAGCGGAAGTGGGCGGGGCCTGGCCCCCTCAAGCCCTCAGCCATGCTCAGGGTGGCCCTGGCAACTGTTGCTGGCCTCCAAAGCGGAAGTGGGTGGGGCCTGGTCCCCTCAAGCCCTCAGCCATGACCAGTGTGGCCCTGGCAACTGTTGCTAGCCTCCAAAGCGAAAGTGGGCGGGGCCTGTCCCCCTCAAGCCCCCCAGCCATATCCAGGGTGGCCCTGGCAACTGTTGCTGGCCTACAAAGCGGAGGTGGGCGGGGCCTGGCCCCCTCAAGCCCTCAGCCATGCTTAGGGTGGCTCTGGCAACTGTTGCTGGCCTCCAAAGTGGAAGTGGGCGGGGCCTGGCCCCCTCAAGCCCTCAGTCATGCCCAGGGTGGCCCTGTTCACTGTTGCAGGCCTCCAAAGCGGAAGTGGGCGGGGCCTGGCCTCCTCAAGCCCTCAGCCATGCCCAGGGTGGCCCTGGTCACTGTTGCAGGCCTCCAAAGCGGAAGTGGGTGGGGCCTGGCCCCCTCAAGCCCTCAGCCATGCTCAGGGTGGCCCTGGCAACTGTTGCTGGCCTCCAAAGCGGAAGTGGGTGGGGCCTGGTCCCCTCAAGCCCTCAGCCATGACCAGTGTGGCCCTGGCAACTGTTGCTAGCCTCCAAAGCTAAGGTGGGCGGGGCCTGGCCCCCTCAAGCCCCCCAGCCATATCCAGGGTGGCCCTGGCAACTGTTGCTGGCCTACAAAGCGGAGGTGGGCGGGGCCTGGCCCCCTCAAGCCCTCAGCCATGCTCAGGGTGGCTCTGGCAACTGTTTCTGGCCTCCAAAGTGGAAGTGGGCGGGGCCTGGCCCCCTCAAGCCCTCAGCCATGCCCAGGGTGGCCCTGGTCACTGTTGCAGGCCTCCAAAGCGGAAGTGGGCGGGGCCGGGCCCCCTCAAGCCCTCAGCCATGCCCAGGGTGGCCCTGGTCACTGTTGCAGGCCTCCAAAGCGGAAGTGGGCGGGGCCTGGCCCCCTCAAGCCCTCAGCCATGCTCACTGTGGCCTGGCAACTGTTGCTGGTCTCCAAAGTGGAAGTGGGTGGGGCCTGGTCCCCTCAAGCCCTCAGCCATGACCAGTGTGGCCCTGGCAACTGTTGCTAGCCTCCAAAGCGAAAGTGGGCGTGGCCTGGCCCCCTCAAGCCCCCCAGCCATATCCAGGGTGGCCCTGGCAACTGTTGCTGGCCTACAAAGCGGAGGTGGGCGGGGCCTGGCCCCCTCAAGCCCTCAGTCATGCCCAGGGTGTCCCTGGCAACTGTTGCTGGCCTCCAAAGCGGAAGTGGGCGGGTCCTGGCCCCCTCAAGCCCTCAGACATGCCCAGGGTGGGCCTGGCAACTGTTGCTGCCCTCCAAAGCGGAAGTGGGCGGGGCCTGGCCCACTCAAGCCCTCAGCCATGCCCAGGGTGGCCCTCGCAACTGTTGCTGGCCTCCAAAGCGGAAGTGGGCGGGGCCTGGCCCCCTCAAGCCCTCAGCCATGCCCAGGGTGGCCCTGGTCACTGTTGCTGGCCTCCAAAGCGGAAGTGGGCGGGGCCTGGCCCCCTCAAGCCCTCAGCCATGCTCAGGGTGGCTCTGGCAACTGTTGCTGGACTCCAAAGCGTAAGTGGGCGGGGCCTGGCCCCCTCAAGCCCTCAGCCATGCCCAGGGTGGCCATGGATACTGTTGCTGGCCTCCAAAGCGGAAGTGGGCGGGGCCTGGCCCCCTCAAGCCCTCAGCCATGCTCAGGGTGGCTCTGGCAACTGTTGCTGGCCTCCAAGGCGGAAGTGGGCGGGGTCTGGCCCCCTCAAGCCCTCAGCCATGCTCAGGGTGGCCCTGGCAACTGTTGCTGGCCTCCAAAGCGGAAGTGGGTGGGGCCTGGTCCCCTCAAGCCCTCAGCCATGACCAATGTGGCCCTGGCAACTGTTGCTAGCCTCCAAAGCGGAAGTGGGCGGGGCCTGGCCCCCTCAAGCCCCCCAGCCATATCCAGGGTGGCCCTGGCAACTGTTGCTGGCCTACAAAGCGGAGGTGGGCGGGGCCTGGCCCCCTAAAGCCCTCAGCCATGCTCAGGGTGGCTCTAGCAACTGTTGCTGGCCTCCAAAGTGGAAATGGGCGGGGCCTGGCCCCCTCAAGCCCTCAGCCATGCCCAGGGTGGCCCTGGTCACTGTTGCAGGCCTCCAAAGCGGAAGTGGGTGGGGCCTGGCCCCCTCAAGCCCTCAGCCATGCCCATGGTGGCCCTGGTCACTGTTGCTGGCCTCCAAAGCGGAAGTGGGCGTGGTCTGGCCCACTCAAGACCTCAGCCATGCTCAGGGTGGCTCTGGCAACTGTTGCTGGACTCCAAAGCGAAAGTGGGCGGGGCCTGGCCCCCTCAAGCCCTCAGCCATGCCCAGGGTGGCCATGGATACTGTTGCTGGCCTCCAAAGCGGAAGTGGGCGGGGCCTGGCCCCCTCAAGCCCTCAGCCATGCTCAGGGTGGCTCTGGCAACTGTTGCTGGCCTCCAAGGTGGAAGTGGGCGGGGTCTGGCCCCCTCAAGCCCTCAGCCATGCCCAGGGTGGCCCTGGCAACTTTTGCTGGCCTCCAAAGCGGAAGTGGGCGGGGCCTGGCCCCCTCAAGCCCTCAGACATGCCAAGGGTGTCCCTGGCAACTGTTGCTGGCCTCCAAAGCGTAAGTGGGCGGGGCCTGTCCCCCTCAAGCCCCCAGCCATGCCCAGGGTGGCCCTTGCAACTGTTGTTTGCCTCCAAAGCGGAAGTGGGAGGGGCCTGGCCTTCACAAGCCCCCTGCCATGCCCAGGGTGGCCCTGGCAACTGTTGCTTGCCTCCAAAGCGGAAGTGGGCGGGGCCTGTCCCCCTCAAACCCTCAGCCATGCCCAGGGTGGCCCTGGCAATTGTTGCTAGCCTCCAAAGCGGAAGTGGGCGGGGCCTGGCCCCCTCAAGCCATCAGACATGCCCAAGGTGGCCCTGGCAACTGTTGCTGGCCTCAAAAGCGGAAGTGGGCGGGGCCTGGCCCCCTCAAGCCCTCAGCCATGCCCAGGGTGGCCCTGGTCACTGTTGCTGGCCTCCAAAGCGGAAGTGGGCGGGGCCTGGCCCCCTCAAGCCCTCAGCCATGCTCAGGGTGGCTCTGGCAACTGTTGCTGGCCTCCAAAGTGGAAGTGGGCGGGGCCTGGCCACCTCAAGCCCTCAGCCATGCCCAGGGTGGCCCTGGTCACTGTTGCAGGCCTCCAAAGCGGAAGCGGGCGGGGCCTGGCAACTGTTGCTGGCCTCCAAAGTGGAAGTGGGCGGGGCCTGGCCCCCTCAAGCCCTCAGTCATGCCCAGGGTGGCCCTGGTCACTGTTGCAGGCCTCCAAAGCGGAAGTGGGCGGGGCCTGGCCTCCTCAAGCCCTCAGCCATGCCCAGGGTGGCCCTGGTCACTGTTGCAGGCCTCCAAAGCGGAAGTGGGTGGGGCCTGGCCCCCTCAAGCCCTCAGCCATGCTCAGGGTGGCCCTGGCAACTGTTGCTGGCCTCCAAAGCGGAAGTGGGTGGGGCCTGGTCCCCTCAAGCTATCAGCCATGACCAGTGTGGCCCTGGCAACTGTTGCTAGCCTCCAAAGCTAAGGTGGGCGGGGCCTGGCCCCCTCAAGCCCCCCAGCCATATCCAGGGTGGCCCTGGCAACTGTTGCTGGCCTACAAAGCGGAGGTGGGCGGGGCCTGGCCCCCTCAAGCCCTCAGCCATGCTCAGGGTGGCTCTGGCAACTGTTTCTGGCCTCCAAAGTGGAAGTGGGCGGGGCCTGGCCCCCTCAAGCCCTCAGCCATGCCCAGGGTGGCCCTGGTCACTGTTGCAGGCCTCCAAAGCGGAAGTGGGCGGGGCCTGGCCCCCTCAAGCCCTCAGCCATGCCCAGGGTGGCCCTGGTCACTGTTGCAGGCCTCCAAAGCGGAAGTGGGCGGGGCCTGGCCCCCTCAAGCCCTCAGCCATGCTCACTGTGGCCTGGCAACTGTTGCTGGTCTCCAAAGCGGAAGTGGGAGGGGCCTGGTCCCCTCAAGCCCTCAGCCATGACCAGTGTGGCCCTGGCAACTGTTGCTAGCCTCCAAAGCGAAAGTGGGCGTGGCCTGGCCCCCTCAAGCCCCCCAGCCATATCCAGGGTGGCCCTGGCAACTGTTGCTGGCCTACAAAGCGGAGGTGGGCGGGGCCTGGCCCCCTCAAGCCCTCAGCCATGCTCAGGGTGGCTCTGGCAACTGTTGCTGGACTCCAAAGCGGAAGTGGGCGGGGCCTGGCCCCCTCAAGCCCTCAGCCATGCCCAGGGTGGCCAAGGATACTGTTGCTGGCCTCCAAAGCGGAAGTGGGCGGGGCCTGGCCCCCTCAAGCCCTCAGCCATGCTCAGGGTGGCTCTGGAAACTGTTGCTGGCCTCCAAGGCGGAAGTGGGCGGGGTCTGGCCCCCTCAAGCCCTCAGCCATGCTCAGGGTGGCCCTGGCAACTGTTGCTGGCCTCCAAAGCGGAAGTGGGTGGGGCCTGGTCCACTCAAGCCCTCAGCCATGACCAGTGTGGCCCTGGCAACTGTTGCTAGCCTCCAAAGCGGAAGTGGGCGGGGCCTGGGCCCCTCAAGCCCCCCAGCCATATCCAGGGTGGCCCTGGCAACTGTTGCTGGCCTACAAAGCGGAGGTGGGCGGGGCCTGGCCCCCTAAAGCCCTCAGCCATGCTCAGGGTGGCTCTGGCAACTGTTGCTGGCCTCCAAAGTGGAAATGGGCGGGGCCTGGCCCCCTCAAGCCCTCAGCCATGCCCAGGGTGGCCCTGGTCACTGTTGCAGGCCTCCAAAGCGGAAGTGGGTGGGGCCTGGCACCCTCAAGCCCTCAGCCATGCCCAGGGTGGCCCTGGTCACTGTTGCAGGCCTCCAAAGCGGAAGTGGGCGGGGCCTGGCCCCCTCAAGCCCTCAGCCATGCTCAGGGTGGCCCTGGCAACTGTTGCTGGCCACCAAAGCGGAAGTGGGTGGGGCCTGGTCCCCTCAAGCCCTCAGCCATGACCAGTGTGGCCCTGGCAACTGTTGCTAGCCTTCAAAGTGGAAATGGGCGGGGCCTGGCCCCCTCAAGCCCTCAGCCATGCCCAGGGTGGCCCTGGTCACTGTTGCAGGCCTCCAAAGCGGAAGTGGGCGGGGCCTGGCCCCCTCAAGCCCCCCAGCCATATCCAGGGTGGCCCTGGCAACTGTTGCTGGCCTACAAAGCGGAGGTGGGCGGGGCCTGGCCCCCTCAAGCCCTCAGTCATGCCCAGGGTGTCCCTGGCAACTGTTACTGGCCTCCAAAGCGGAAGTGGGCGGGGACTGGTCCCCCTCAAGCCCTCAGCCATGACCAGTGTGGCCATGGCAACTGTTGCTAGCCTCCAAAGCGGAAGTGGGCGGGTCCTGGCCCCCTCAAGCCCTCAGACATGCCCAGGGTGGGCCTGGCAACTGTTGCTGCCCTCCAAAGCGGAAGTGGGCGGGGCCTGGCCCACTCAAGCCCTCAGCCATGCCCAGGGTGGCCCTCGCAACTGTTGCTGGCCTCCAAAGCGGAAGTGGGCGGGGCCTGGCCCCCTCAAGCCCTCAGCCATGCTCAGGGTGGCTCTGGCAACTGTTGCTGGACTCCAAAGCGGAAGTGGGCGGGGCCTGGACCCCTCAAGCCCTCAGCCATGACCAGTGTGGCCCTGGCAACTGTTGCTAGCCTCCAAAGCGGAAGTGGACGGGGCCTGGCCCCCTCAAGCCCCCCAGCCATATCCAGGGTGGCCCTGGCAACTGTTGCTGGCCTACAAAGCGGAGGTGGGCGGGGCCTGGCCCCCTCAAGCCCTCAGCCATGCTCAGGGTGGCTCTGGCAACTGTTGCTGGCCTCCAAAGTGGAAGTGGGCGGGGCCTGGCCCCCTCAAGCCCTCAGCCATATCCAGGGTGGCCCTGGTCACTGTTGCAGGCCTCCAAAGCGGAAGTGGGAGGGGCCTGGCCCCCTCAAGCCCTCAGCCATGCCCAGGGTGGCCCTGGTCACTGTTGCAGGCCTCCAAAGCGGAAGTGGGCGGGGCCTGGCCCCCTCAAGCCCTCAGCCATGCTCACTGTGGCCTGGCAACTGTTGCTGGTCTCCAAAGCGGAAGTGGGTGGGGCCTGGTCCCCTCAAGCCCTCAGCCATGACCAGTGTGGCCCTGGCAACTGTTGCTAGCCTCCAAAGCGAAAGTGGGCGTGGCCTGGCCCCCTCAAGCCCCCAGCCATATCCAGGGTGGCCCTGGCAACTGTTGCTGGCCTACAAAGCGGAGGTGGGCGGGGCCTGGCCCCCTCAAGCCCTCAGTCATGCCCAGGGTGTCCCTGGCAACTGTTACTGGCCTCCAAAGCGGATGTGGGCGGGGACTGGTCCCCCTCAAGCCCTCAGCCATGACCAGTGTGGCCATGGCAACTGTTGCTAGCCTCCAAAGCGGAAGTGGGCGGGTCCTGGCCCCCTCAAGCCCTTTAGACATGCCCAGGGTGGGCCTGGCAACTGTTGCTGCCCTCCAAAGCGGAAGTGGGCGGGGCCTGGCCCACTCAAGCCCTCAGCCATGCCCAGGGTGGCCCTCGCAACTGTTGCTGGCCTCCAAAGCGGAAGTGGGCGGGGCCTGGCCCCCTCAAGCCCTCAGCCATGCCCAGGGTGGCCCTGGTCACTGTTGCTGGCCTCCAAAGCGGAAGTGGGCGGGGCCTGGACCCCTCAAGCCCTCAGCCATGCTCAGGGTGGCTCTGGCAACTGTTGCTGGACTCCAAAGCGGAAGTGGGCGGGGCCTGGACCCCTCAAGCCCTCAGCCATGACCAGTGTGGCCCTGGCAACTGTTGCTAGCCTCCAAAGTGGAAGTGGGCGGGGCCTGGCCCCCTCAAGCCCCCCAGCCATATCCAGGGTGGCCCTGGCAACTGTTGCTGGCCTACAAAGCGGAGGTGGGCGGGGCCTGGCCCCCTCAAGCCCTCAGCCATGCTCAGGGTGGCTCTGGCAACTGTTTCTGGCCTCCAAAGTGGAAGTGGGCGAAGCCTGGCCCCCTCAAGCCCTCAGCCATGCCCAGGGTGGCCCTGGTCACTGTTGCAGGCCTCCAAAGCGGAAGTGGGCGGGGCCTGGCCCCCTCAAGCCCTCAGCCATGCCCAGGGTGGCCTTGGTCACTGTTGCAGGCCTCCAAAGCGGAAGTGGGCGGGGCCTGGCCCCCTCAAGCCCTCAACCATGCTCACTGTGGCCTGGCAACTGTTGCTGGTCTCCAAAGCGAAAGTGGGTGGGGCCTGGTCCCCTCAAGCCCTCAGCCATGACCAGTGTGGCCCTGGCAACTGTTGCTAGCCTCCAAAGCGAAAGTGGGCGTGGCCTGGCCCCCTCAAGCCCCCCAGCCATATCCAGGGTGGCCCTGGCAACTGTTGCTGGCCTACAAAGCGGAGGTGGGCGGGGCCTGGCCCCCTCAAGCCCTCAGTCATGCCCAGGGTGTCCCTGGCAACTGTTGCTGGCCTCCAAAGCGGAAGTGGGCGGGTCCTGGCCCCCTCAAGCCCTCAGACATGCCCAGGGTGGGCCTGGCAACTGTTGCTGCCCTCCAAAGCGGAAGTGGGCGGGGCCTGGCCCACTCAAGCCCTCAGCCATGCCCAGGGTGGCCCTCGCAACTGTTGCTGGCCTCCAAAGCGGAAGTGGGCGGGGCCTGGCCCCCTCAAGCCCTCAGCCATGCCCAGGGTGGCCCTGGTCACTGTTGCTGGCCTCCAAAGCGGAAGTGGGCGGGGCCTGGCCCCCTCAAGCCCTCAGCCATGCTCAGGGTGGCTCTGGCAACTGTTGCTGGACTCCAAAGCGGAAGTGGGCGGGGCCTGGCCCCCTCAAGCCCTCAGCCATGCCCAGGGTGGCCATGGATACTGTTGCTGGCCTCCAAAGCGGAAGTGGGCGGGGCCTGGCCCCCTCAAGCCCTCAGCCATGCTCAGGGTGGCTCTGGCAACTGTTGCTGGCCTCCAAGGCGGAAGTGGGCGGGGTCTGGCCCCCTCAAGCCCTCAGCCATGCTCAGGGTGGCCCTGGCAACTGTTGCTGGCCTCCAAAGCGGAAGTGGGTGGGGCCTGGTCCCCTCAAGCCCTCAGCCATGACCAGTGTGGCCCTGGCAACTGTTGCTAGCCTCCAAAGCGGAAGTGGGCGGGGCCTGGCCCCCTCAAGCCCCCCAGCCATATCCAGGGTGGCCCTGGCAACTGTTGCTGGCCTACAAAGCGGAGGTGGGCGGGGCCTGGCCCCCTAAAGCCCTCAGCCATGCTCAGGGTGGCTCTGGCAACTGTTGCTGGCCTCCAAAGTGGAAATGGGCGGGGCCTGGCCCCCTCAAGCCCCCCAGCCATATCCAGGGTGGCCCTGGCAACTGTTGCTGGCCTACAAAGCGGAGGTGGGCGGGGCCTGGCCCCCTAAAGCCCTCAGCCATGCTCAGGGTGGCTCTGGCAACTGTTGCTGGCCTCCAAAGTAGAAATGGGCGGGGCCTGGCCCCCTCAAGCCCTCAGCCATGCCCAGGGTGGCCCTGGTCACTGTTGCAGGCCTCCAAAGCGGAAGTGGGTGGGGCCTGGCCCCCTCAAGCCCTCAGCCATGCCCAGGGTGGCCCTGGTCACTGTTGCAGGCCTCCAAAGCGGAAGTGGGCGGGGCCTGGCCCCCTCAAGCCCTCAGCCATGCTCAGGGTGGCCCTGGCAACTGTTGCTGGCCTCCAAAGCGGAAGTGGGTGGGGCCTGGTCCCCTCAAGCCCTCAGCCATGACCAGTGTGGCCCTGGCAACTGTTGCTAGCCTTCAAAGCGAAAGTGGGCGGGGCCTGGCCCCCTCAAGCCCCCCAGCCATATCCAGGGTGGCCCTGGCAACTGTTGCTGGCCTACAAAGCGGAGGTGGGCGGGGCCTGGCCCCCTCAAGCCCTCAGTCATGCCCAGGGTGTCCCTGGCAACTGTTACTGGCCTCCAAAGCGGAAGTGGGCGGGGACTGGTCCCCCTCAAGCCCTCAGCCATGACCAGTGTGGCCATGGCAACTGTTGCTAGCCTCCAAAGCGGAAGTGGGCGGGTCCTGGCCCCCTCAAGCCCTCAGACATGCCCAGGGTGGGCCTGGCAACTGTTGCTGCCCTCCAAAGCGGAAGTGGGCGGGGCCTGGCCCACTCAAGCCCTCAGCCATGCCCAGGGTGGCCCTCGCAACTGTTGCTGGCCTCCAAAGCGGAAGTGGGCGGGGCCTGGCCCCCTCAAGCCCTCAGCCATGCCCAGGGTGGCCCTGGTCTCTGTTGCTGGCCTCCAAAGCGGAAGTGGGCGGGGCCTGGACCCCTCAAGCCCTCAGCCATGCTCAGGGTTGCTCTGGCAACTGTTGCTGGACTCCAAAGCGGAAGTGGGCGGGGCCTGGACCCCTCAAGCCCTCAGCCATGACCAGTGTGGCCCTGGCAACTGTTGCTAGCCTCCAAAGCGGAAGTGGGCGGGGCCTGGCCCCCTCAAGCCCCCCAGCCATATCCAGGGTGGCCCTGGCAACTGTTGCTTGCCTACAAAGCGGAGGTGGGCGGGGCCTGGCCCCCTCAAGCCCTCAGCCATGCTCAGGGTGGCTCTGGCAACTGTTGCTTGCCTCCAAAGTGGAAGTGGGCGGGGCCTGGCCCCCTCAAGCCCTCTGCCATGCCCAGAGTGGCCCTGGTCACTGTTGCAGGCCTCCAAAGCGGAAGTGGGCGGGGCCTGGCCCCCTCAAGCCCTCAGCCATGCCCAGGGTGGCCCTGGTCACTGTTGCAGGCATCCAAAGCGGAAGTGGGCGGGGCCTGGCCCCCTCAAGCCCTCAGCCATGCTCAGGGTGGCCCTGGCAACTGTTGCTGGCCTCCAAAGCGGAAGTGGGTGGGGCCTGGTCCCCTCAAGCCCTCAGCCATGACCAGTGTGGCCCTGGCAACTGTTGCTAGCCTTCAAAGCGAAAGTGGGCGGGGCCTGGCCCCCTCAAGCCCCCCAGCCATATCCAGGGTGGCCCTGGCAACTGTTGCTGGCCTACAAAGCGGAGGTGGGCGGGGCCTGGCCCCCTCAAGCCCTCAGTCATGCCCAGGGTGTCCCTGGCAACTGTTACTGGCCTCCAAAGCGGAAGTGGGCGGGGACTGGTCCCCCTCAAGCCCTCAGCCATGACCAGTGTGGCCATGGCAACTGTTGCTAGCCTCCAAAGCGGAAGTGGGCGGGTCCTGGCCCCCTCAAGCCCTCAGACATGCCCAGGGTGGGCCTGGCAACTGTTGCTGCCCTCCAAAGCGGAAGTGGGCGGGGCCTGGCCCACTCAAGCCCTCAGCCATGCCCAGGGTGGCCCTCGCAACTGTTGCTGGCCTCCAAAGCGGAAGTGGGCGGGGCCTGGCCCCCTCAAGCCCTCAGCCATGCCCAGGGTGGCCCTGGTCACTGTTGCTGGCCTCCAAAGCGGAAGTGGGCGGGGCCTGGACCCCTCAAGCCCTCAGCCATGCTCAGGGTGGCTCTGGCAACTGTTGCTGGACTCCAAAGCGGAAGTGGGCGGGGCCTGGACCCCTCAAGCCCTCAGCCATGCCCAGGGTGGCCATGGTCACTGTTGCTGGCCTCCAAAGCGGAAGTGGGCGGGGCCTTGCCCCCTCAAGCCCTCAGCCATGCTCAGGGTGGCTCTGGCAACTGTTGCTGGCCTCCAAAGCGGAAGTGGGCGGGGCCTGGACCCCTCAAGCCCTCAGCCATGCTCAGGGTGGCTCTGGCAACTGTTGCTGGACTCCAAAGCGGAAGTGGGCGGGGCCTGGACCCCTCAAGCCCTCAGCCATGCCCAGGGTGGCCATGGTCACTGTTGCTGGCCTCCAAAGCGGAGGTGGGCGGGGCCTGGCCCCCTCAAGCCTTCAGCCATGCCCAGGGTGGCCCTGGCAACTGTTCCTGGCCTCCAAAGCGGAAGTGGGTGGGGCCTGGTCCCCTCAAGCCCTCAGCCATGACCAATGTGGCCCTGGCAACTGTTGCTAGCCTCCAAAGCGGAAGTGGGCGGGGCCTGGCCCTCTCATGCCCCCCAGCCATATCCAGGGTGGCCCTGGCAACTGCTGCTGGCCTCCAAAGCGGAGTTGGGCGGGGCCTGGCCCCCTCAAGCCTTCAGCCATGCCCAGGGTGGCCCTGGCAACTGTTGCTGGCCTCCAAAGCGGAAGTGGGCGGGGCCTTGAACCCTCAATCCCTCAGCCATGCCCAGGGTGGCCCTGGCCACTGTTGCTGGCCTCCAAAGCAGAAGTTGGTGGGGCCTTGCCCCCTCAAGCCCACAGCCATATCCAGGGTGGCCCTGGCAACTGCAGCTGGCCTCCAAAGCGGAGGTGGGCGGGGCCTGGCCCCCTCAAGCCTTCAGCCATGCCCAGGGTGGCCCTGGCAACTGTTGCTGGCCTCCAAAGCGGAAGTGGGCGGGGCCTGGAACCCTCAAGCCCTCAGCCATGCCCAGGGTGGCCCTGGCCACTGTTGCTGGCCTCCAAAGCGGAGGTGGGCGGGGCCTGGCCCCCTCAAGCCCTCAGCCATGCTCAGGGTGGCCCTGGCAACTGTTGCTGGCCTCCAAAGCGGAAGTGGGCGGGGACTGGTCCCCCTCAAGCCCTCAGCCATGACCAGTGTGGCCATGGCAACTGTACTAGCCTCCAAAGCGGAAGTGGGCGGGGCCTGGCCCCCTCAAGCCCCCCTCAAGCCCCCCAGCCATATCCAGGGTGGCCCTGGCAACTGTTGCTAGCCTCCAAAGCGAAAGTGGGCGTGGCCTGGCCCCCTCAAGCCCCCCAGCCATATCCAGGGTGGCCCTGGCAACTGTTGCTGGCCTACAAAGCGGAGGTGGGCGGGGCATGGCCCACTCAAGCCCCCAGCCATGCCCAGGGTGGCCCTGGCAACTGTTTCTGGCCTCCAAAGTGGAAGTGGGCGGGGCCTGGCCCCCTCAAGCCCTCAGCCATGCCCAGGGTGGCCCTGGTCACTGTTGCAGGCCTCCAAAGCGGAAGTGGGCGGGGCCTGGCCCCCTCAAGCCCTCAGCCATGCTCACTGTGGCCTGGCAACTGTTGCTGGTCTCCAAAGCGGAAGTGGGTGGGGCCTGGTCCCCTCAAGCCCTCAGCCATGACCAGTGTGGCCCTGGCAACTGTTGCTAGCCTCCAAAGCGAAAGTGGGCGTGGCCTGGCCCCCTCAAGCCCCCCAGCCATATCCAGGGTAGCCCTGGCAACTGTTGCTGGCCTACAAAGCGGAGGTGGGCGGGGCCTGGCCCCCTCAAGCCCTCAGTCATGCCCAGGGTGTCCCTGGCAACTGTTGCTGGCCTACAAAGCGGAGGTGGGCGGGGCCTGGCCCCCTCAAGCCCTCAGTCATGCCTAGGGTGTCCCTGGCAACTGTTGCTGGCCTACAAAGCGGAGGTGGGCGGGGCCTGGCCCCCTCAAGCCCTCAGTCATGCCCATTGTGTCCCTGGCAACTGTTACTGGCCTCCAAAGCGAAAGTGGGCGGGTCCTGGCCCCCTCAAGCCCTCAGACATGCCCAGGGTGGGCCTGGCAACTGTTGCTGCCCTCCAAAGCGGAAGAGGGCGGGGCCTGGCCCACTCAAGCCCTCAGCCATGCCCAGGGTGGCCCTCGCAACTGTTGCTGGCCTCCAAAGCGGAAGTGGGCGGGGCCTGGCCCCCTCAAGCCCTCAGCCATGCCCAGGGTGGCCCTGGTCACTGTTGCTGGCCTCCAAAGCGGAAGTGGGCGGGGCCTGGCCCCCTCAAGCCCTCAGCCATGCTCAGGGTGGCTCTGGCAACTGTTGCTGGACTCCAAAGCGGAAGTGGGCGGGGCCTGGCCCCTTCAAGCCCTCAGCCATGCCCAGGGTGGCCATGGATACTGTTGCTGGCCTCCAAAGCGAAAGTGGGCGGGGCCTGGCCCCCTTAAGCCCTCAGCCATGCTCAGGGTGGCTCTGGCAACTGTTGCTGGCCTCCAAGGCGGAAGTGGGCGGGGTCTGGCCCCCTCAAGCCCTCAGCCATGCTCAGGGTGGCCCTGGCAACTGTTGCTGGCCTCCAAAGCGGAAGTGGGTGGGGCCTGGTCCCCTCAAGCCCTCAGCCATGACCAGTGTGGCCCTGGCAACTGTTGCTAGCCTCCAAAGCGGAAGTGGGCGGGGCCTGGCCCCCTCAAGCCCCCCACCCATATCCAGGGTGGCCCTGGCAACTGTTGCTGGCCTACAAAGCGGAGGTGGGCGGGGCCTGGCCCCCTAAAGCCCTCAGCCATGCTCAGGGTGGCTCTGGCAACTGTTGCTGGCCTCCAAAGTGGAAATGGGCGGGGCCTGGCCCCCTCAAGCCCTCAGCCATGCCCAGGGTGGCCCTGGTCACTGTTGCAGGCCTCCAAAGCGGAAGTGGGTGGGGCCTGGCCCCCTCAAGCCCTCAGCCATGCCCAGGGTGGCCCTGGTCACTGTTGCAGGCCTCCAAAGCGGAATTGGGCGGGGCCTGGCCCCCTCAAGCCCTCAGCCATGCTCAGGGTGGCCCTGGCAACTGTTGCTGGCCTCCAAAGCGGAAGTGGGTGGGGCCTGGTCCCCTCAAGCCCTCAGCCATGACCAGTGTGGCCCTGGCAACTGTTGCTAGCCTTCAAAGCGAAAGTGGGCGGGGCCTGGCCCCCTCAAGCCCCCCAGCCATATCCAGGGTGGCTCTGGCAACTGTTGCTGGACTCCAAAGCGGAAGTGGGCGGGGCCTGGACCCCTCAAGCCCTCAGCCATGCCCAGGGTGGCCATGGTCACTGTTGCTGGCCTCCAAAGCGGAAGTGGGCGGGGCCTGGCCCCCTCAAGCCCTCAGCCATGCTCAGGGTGGCTCTGGCAACTGTTGCTGGCCTCCAAGGCGGAAGTGGGCGGGGTCTGGCACCCTCAAGCCCTCAGCCATGCTGAGGGTGGCCCTGGCAACTGTTCCTGGCCTCCAAAGCGGAAGTGGGTGGGGCCTGGTCCCCTCAAGCCCTCAGCCATGACCAGTGTGGCCCTGGCAACTGTTGCTAGCCTCCAAAGCGGAAGTGGGCGGGGCCTTGCCCTCTCAAGCCCCCCAGCCATATCCAGGGTGGCCCTGGCAACTGCTGCTGGCCTCCAAAGCGGAGGTGGGCGGGGCCTGGCCCCCTCAAGCCTTCAGCCATGCCCAGGGTGGCCCTGGCAACTGTTGCTGGCCTCCAAAGCGGAAGTGGGCGGGGCCTGGCCCCCTCAAGCCCCCCAGCCATATCCAGGGTGGCCCTGGCAACTGTTGCTAGCCTCCAAAGCGGAAGTGGGCGGGGCTTGGCCCCCTCAAGCCCCCCAGCCATATCCAGGGTGGCCCTGGCAACTGTTGCTGGCCTACAAAGCGGAGGTGGGCGGGGCCTGGCCCCCTAAAGCCCTCAGCCATGCTCAGGGTGGCTCTGGCAACTGTTGCTGGCCTCCAAAGTGGAAATGGGCGGGGCCTCGCCCCCTCAAGCCCTCAGTCATGCCCAGGGTGTCCCTGGCAACTGTTGCTGGCCTCCAAAGCGGAAGTGGGCGGGTCCTGGCCCCCTCAAGCCCTCAGACATGCCCAGGGTGGGCCTTGCAACTGTTGCTGCCCTCCAAAGCGGAAGTGGGCGGGGCCTGGCCCACTCAAGCCCTCAGCCATGCCCAGGGTGGCCCTCGCAACTGTTGCTGGCCTCCAAAGCGGAAGTGGGCGGGGCCTGGCCCCCTCAAGCCCTCAGCCATGCCCAGGGTGGCCCTGGTCACTGTTGCTGGCCTCCAAAGCGGAAGTGGGCGGGGCCTGGCCCCCTCAAGCCCTCAGCCATGCTCAGGGTGGCTCTGGCAACTGTTGCTGGACTCCAAAGCGGAAGTGGGCGGGGCCTGGCCCCTTCAAGCCCTCAGCCATGCCCAGGGTGGCCATGGATACTGTTGCTGGCCTCCAAAGCGGAAGTGGGCGGGGCCTGGCCCCCTTAAGCCCTCAGCCATGCTCAGGGTGGCTCTGGCAACTGTTGCTGGCCTCCAAGGCGGAAGTGGGCGGGGTCTGGCCCCCTCAAGCCCTCAGCCATGCTCAGGGTGGCCCTGGCAACTGTTGCTGGCCTCCAAAGCGGAAGTGGGTGGGGCCTGGTCCCCTCAAGCCCTCAGCCATGACCAGTGTGGCCCTGGCAACTGTTGCTAGCCTCCAAAGCGGAAGTGGGCGGGGCCTGGCCCCCTCAAGCCCCCCAGCCATATCCAGGGTGGCCCTGGCAACTGTTGCTGGCCTACAAAGCGGAGGTGGGCGGGGCCTGGCCCCCTAAAGCTCTCAGCCATGCTCAGGGTGGCTCTGGCAACTGTTGCTGGCCTCCAAAGTGGAAATGGGCGGGGCCTGGCCCCCTCAAGCCCTCAGCCATGCCCAGGGTGGCCATTGTCACTGTTGCTGGCCTCCAAAGCGGAAGTGGGCGGGGCCTGGCCCCCTCAAGCCCTCAGCCATGCTCAGGGTGGCTCTGGCAACTGTTGCTGGCCTCCAAGGCGGAAGTGGGCGGGGTCTGGCCCCCTTAAGCCCTCAGCCATGCTGAGGGTGGCCCTGGCAACTGTTCCTGGCCTCCAAAGCGGAAGAGGGTGGGGCCTGGTCCCCTCAAGCCCTCAGCCATGACCAGTGTGGCCCTGGCAACTGTTGCTAGCCTCCAAAGCGGAAGTGGGCGGGGCCTGGCCCTCTCAAGCCCCCCAGCCATATCCAGGGTGGCCCTGGCAACTGCTGCTGGCCTCCAAAGCGGAGGTGGGCGGGGCCTGGCCCCCTCAAGCCTTCAGCCATGCCCAGGGTGGCCCTGGCAACTGTTGCTGGCCTCCAAAGCGGAAGTGGGCGGGGCCTGGCCCCCTCAAGCCCCCCAGCCATATCCAGGGTGGCCCTGGCAACTGTTGCTAGCCTCCAAAGCGGAAGTGGGCGGGGCCTGGCCCCCTCAAGCCCCCCAGCCATATCCAGGGTGGCCCTGGCAACTGTTGCTGGCCTACAAAGCGGAGGTGGGCGGGGCCTGGCCCCCTAAAGCCCTCAGCCATGCTCAGGGTGGCTCTGGCAACTGTTGCTGGCCTCCAAAGTGGAAATGGGCGGGGCCTGGCCCCCCAAGCCCTCAGTCATGCCCAGGGTGTCCCTGGCAACTGTTACTGGCCTTTAAGGCGGAAGTGGGCGGGGACTGGTCCCCCTCAAGCCCTCAGCCATGACCAGTGTGGGCCTGGCAACTGTTGCTGCCCTCCAAAGCGGAAGTGGGCGGGGCCTGGCCCACTCAAGCCCTCAGCCATGCCCAGGGTGGCCCTCGCAACTGTTGCTGGCCTCCAAAGCGGAAGTGGGCGGGGCCTGGCCCCCTCAAGCCCTCAGCCATGCCCAGGGTGGCCCTGGTCACTGTTGCTGGCCTCCAAAGCGGAAGTGGGCGGGGCCTGGACCCCTCAAGCCCTCAGCCATGCTCACGGTGGCTCTGGCAACTGTTGCTGGACTCCAAAGCGGAAGTGGGCGGGGCCTGGACCCCTCAAGCCCTCAGCCATGCCCAGGGTGGCCATGGTCACTGTTGCTGGCCTCCAAAGCGGAAGTGGGCGGGGCCTGGCCCCCTCAGGCCCTCAGCCATGCTCAGGGTGGCTCTGGCAACTGTTGCTGGCCTCCAAGGCGGAAGTGGGCGGGGTCTGGCACCCTCAAGCCCTCAGCCATGCTGAGGGTGGCCCTGGCAACTATTCCTGGCCTCCAAAGCGGAAGTGGGTGGGGCCTGGTCCCCTCAAGCCCTCAGCCATGACCAGTGTGGCCCTGGCAACTGTTGCTAGCCTCCAAAGCGGAAGTGGGCGGGGCCTGGCCCTCTCAAGCCCCCCAGCCATATCCAGGGTGGCCCTGGCAACTGCTGCTGGCCTCCAAAGCGGAGGTGGGCAGGGCCTGGCCCCCTCAAGCCTTCAGCCATGCCCAGGGTGGCCCTGGCAACTGTTGCTGGCCTCCAAAGCGGAAGTGGGCGGGGCCTGGAACCCTCAATCCCTCAGCCATGCCCAGGGTGGCCCTGGCCACTGTTGCTGGCCTCCAAAGCAGAAGTTGGTGGGGCCTTGCCCCCTCAAGCCCCCAGCCATATCCAGGGTGGCCCTGGCAACTGTTGCTGGCCTCCAAAGCGGAGGTGGGCGGGGCCTGGCCCCCTCAAGCCTTCAGCCATGCCCAGGGTGGCCCTGGCAACTGTTGCTGGCCTGCAAAGCGGAAGTGGGCGGGGCCTGGAACCCTCAAGCCCTCAGCCATGCCCAGGGTGGCCCTGGCCACTGTTGCTGGCCTCCAAAGCGGAAGTGGGCGGGGCCTGGCCCCCTCAAGCCCTCAGCCATGCTCAGGGTGGCCCTGGCAACTGTTGCTGGCCTCCAAAGCGGAAGTGGGCGGGGACTGGTCCCTCTCAAGCCCTCAGCCATGACCAGTGTGGCCATGGCAACTGTTGCTAGCCTCCAAAGCGGAAGTGGGCGGGGCCTGGCCCCCTCAAGCCTTCACCCATGCCCAGGGTGGCCCTGGCAACTGTTGCTGGCCTCCAAAGCGGAAGTGGGGGGGGCCTGGCCCCCTCAAGCCCTCAGCCATGCCCAGGATGGCCCTCGCAACTGTTGCTAGCCTCCAAAGCTGAAGTGGGCGGGGCCTGGCCCCCACAAGCCCCCTGCCATGCCCAGGGTGGCCCTGGCAACTGTTGCTTGCCACCAAAGCGGAATTGGGAGGGGCATGGCCCCATCAAGCCCCCAGCCATGCCCATGGTGGCCCTGGCAACTGTTGCTTACCTCCAAAGCGGAAGTGGGCGGGGCCTGTCCCCCTCAAGCCCCCAGCCATGCTCAGGGTGGCCCTTGCAACTGTTGTTTGCCTCCAAAGCGGAAGTGGGTTGGGCATGGCCCCCTCAAGCCCCCAGCCATGCCCAGGGTGGCCCTGGCAACTGTTGCTTGCCTCCAAAGCGGAAGTGGGCGGGGCCTGTCCCCCTCAAGCCCTCAGCCATTCCCAGGGTGGCCCTGGCAACTGTTGCTGGCCTCCAAAGCGGAGTTGGGCGGGGCCTGGCCCCCTCAAGCCCTCAGCCATGCCCAGGGTGGCCCTGGCAACTGTTGCTGGCCTCCAAAGCGGAAGTGTGCGGGGCCTGGAACCCTCAATCCCTCAGCCATGCCCACGGTTGGCCCTGGCAACTGTTGCTGGCCTCCAAAGCGGAAGTGGGCGGGGCCTGGCCCCCTAAAGCCCTCAGCCATGCTCAGGGTGGCTCTGGCAACTGTTGCTGGCCTCCAAAGTGGAAATGGGCGGGGCCTGGCCCCCTCAAGCCCTCAGCCATGCCCAGGGTGGCCCTGGCAACTGTTGCTGGCCTCCAAAGCGGAAGTGGGCGGGGCCTGGCCCCCTCAAGCCCTCAGCCATGCCCAAGGTGGCCCTGGCAACTGTTGCTGGCCTTCAAAGCTGAAGTGGGCACGGCCTGGCCCTCTCAAGCCCTCAGCCATGCCCAGGGTGGCCCTGGCAACTGTTGCTGGCCTCCAAAGCGGAAGTGTGCGGGGCCTGGAACCCTCAATCCCTCAGCCATGCCCACGGTTGGCCCTGGCAACTGTTGCTGGCCTCCAAAGCGGAAGTGGGCGGGGCCTGCCCCTAAGCCCTCAGCCATGCCCAGGGTGGCCCTGGCAACTGTTGCTGGCCTCCAAAGCGGAAGTGGGCGGGGCCTGGCCCCCTCAAGCCCTCAGCCATGCCCAAGGTGGCCCTGGCAACTGTTGCTGGCCTTCAAAGCTGAAGTGGGCACGGCCTGGCCCTCTCAAGCCCTCAGCCATGCCCAGGGTGGCCTCCTTTGTATTTTACTGCATCCTAATTCCATTCTCTGTATGCTATATATTTGTTGGATAATATAGCCAGTAGGTTTTATACACTTGTTTGATGTGGAAAAGATAGGATTTAACCAGTCTAGGTTATCAGTTATTTGCTCCTTCCATTCTAAATAGCCCTTGACTTATCCTGTTCAAACCATCCCTATCGAATATCCCCTACATGCTGGGATTCGGGTGAGGGAGGGTTTCTTTAGGTTAGTTACTGTAGTTTAGTGGGTTTAGAGGGTAGGTTGTTAGGTTTAGGGCTCCAGGTATTCCCAGGTTGGGGGTGGGTTTGCTTTGGGTTGTGGGTGGGTTTTTCTTTTGTTGCATTAATATGGTTTATTTTAGGATATCTATATCTATTTACATTTGGACAGTGGTGATTCCCTATTAGGTGTTGCAGGATAGGGGAGTGCAATGAACCCTATATAATACATCTTTATATACATATGCCCTTTTTATCCATCCACTCCCACAGACCCGGATGGCGCCTCCGGGTATCTGATTGCTATATATTTCTCTTTCTCTTGGAGTGATGCGTCATAAAAATATCCTGCTTTTTGTGTATGAGACTACGTATGTTTGATATATATGCCTTTGTCTCTATATAATACTCTGAATGTTGCTTGTTCCTCCTGCACACCTGTCGATACAATGCATTACTACTGTCTGTATTACTACTGGAAACAAGAAAATGTCCCTATATGTGTGCATGCTGTAGTTACGTATGCTCCTGATATACATGTTATTGCTGTAAATACTAATGTTATGGGGTGTTATTGTTATATGGAAAGCTTAGTAGTAAATACCGTACGCCCCTTAAAGTATAAGAGGGCTCCTCTTCTCCGAATGGCTGAGCTCAATAGGATCACACGGGTAGACACCCAATTAGAGGAACTGTAAAGGTTCTTCGCACGGTCGTCTCAAACAATGGTGACCCAAAATAAAGATAATGGGGGGTATAGTGTAAAATCATTTATTTGTATAAAATAACATAAAATGGAGGACAAAGAAACCAAATGGCATGTTACCGTCTCAGGTGGAGAACTAAGAGATGAATCAGAGTTCTCAAACAAGGTATATGTGGTAAGTCCAGGGGATAAAGACAGCCCACGTTCCCTCCAGGTAAAGGCTAGGTAAATGCCAGGTCCTTCAAAGAGATCCTCCACGAGTATGTCCAAATGACTCCAAACGCGTTTTCGACTGCTCATGCAGTCTTTATCAAGGAGTTAGTGTTTGGACACTCCACTATGCCCTTAAATACCCCTCCCGTCCAATCCCCATGTCCAGTCACTTGATTGAAATCCCTAATATCCAGTAAGAAACGAGTGAAGCTTGCGTATATGTCATTTCCGGTAAGTCGATGACGACTTCCGGTTATACGGAGCGCATATCGCACATTCGTGCATTCCACAGGACCTGTCCTTCCGGTAGGCTCTGCGGAGTTCACTGTTGTGAGATTTGCGGAAATTCAGTCCTGTTATCGCAGGTTCCGCTTATTGAAGTGTGGTCTTACCAGTGTGTGCGCTTCCCCACTTCCGGTGAAGTGTGGCGGAAGTGTGGGGATCTTGTTCATTACAGCGTCAACAATACTGGATGAGAAAAACGGAAGAATGTTATTTCCATTCTGATGTGCAAAATCGCAAATACAGTACCAATATACATATAAAGTGCATAGTATATATAGGCAAATGGTATGAAATATTGTATTGATAAAAAATAAGATGTCGATGAAAATATATACATACAGGCATTGAAAATACAGGCATAAAAATGTGGCAATAAAAACGGTAAAAAAATGAATGAAATATCTATAAAAACCACTTGACCTCGAAATCGAGGTTAAGGCCACCCGGTTTTAATGTGTTAAAATTATAAATACATTTCATTTCTTCCTGTGCCAATCTAGTGGCCAGGTTCTTAGTCCGTGGATTGCTATACATTTGTTTGATGCCTAAAAATCGTAAAATATGTTGTGTAGATGAACCATGTTTCAATTTAAAATGCTGGGAAAGGGAATGCGATTCCAAGAGATCAGAGACTTATCCCCTAAACCCAGACCACGGAGATCCAGCTATCACCGCAGTGATTATAATGACAACCCCAAAAACTCAGACAGACGGGAAAATTCAATAGATAGAGAGAGGTCTTTCTCACCTTTACATTTTAGAAATAGGTTCCAACCCCTACGAAGGGAATCCAACCGGGTTCATTTTTTAGGGGAAGGAAACCCAGAACCCTCTTGGAGACGATAGGGTCCACCAAAACTAGGAGGGGCAAACGTGCAGGAACCAAAAGATCAAGAAAAAATAACAACAATAAAAATAAAAATAAAAACAGAAAGAGGAGGGCCAATAAAAACATTCGCCCTGAATTATCTGATCCTCCTGTCACAAAAGAACCTTCAGCCATAAAAATATTTAACATCAGCTCTTATGCCCTTAATCCCATTGAGATGTCAATACTAGAGAAGGGTTTAAAGTATGCCCCAACCAATAATATTAATCGGTTTGAAACCTTCGTTGACATACATAAGTACATAAGAAAGCTCTGCCTAAAAAAATTATTTTTACAAAAAGATTCTGAAAACCCGGACCCCACACCCACAGTCCCACAGGTGGAGACTATAAATAGGTTCAAACCTAAGTCTGTGTTCTATCCTGCTCACGTAAAAGGCAATTTCCTTGAAACGTTCAGCACTCTCATTCAAGAGGATGTTAGAAAGATACAGTACACTGGTACAAAATACAACCTGACTAGAAAGGAGAGAGATTCGCTCAAAGCACTCAAGGACAATAATAATATTATTATTAAACCTGCGGACAAAGGCGGGGGTATTGTCCTCATGGACAAAGATTGGTATACTAGGGAGGTACTATTACAAATTGAAGATAGGACCACATACCAAAAACTGAGAGTAGACCCCACCGATAGCATATCCAAGAAACTTACTACGCTACTGGACAAATTTAAACAACGGGGCGTCCTGGACGAAAATACTTACAAATTCTTACTTAATCAGGAACCCTCTATTCCGGTCATATACCTACTCCCGAAGGTTCACAAAAGTACCACCCACCCACCTGGCCGACCCATCGTGTCAGGCACCAATTCTATAACCGCCAATCTATCGGAGTACATTGACTTTCATCTCCAACCCCTCGTCCTAACTAATCCCTCCCATCTCAGGGATACAAAGAACCTCCTTAATGTCCTCTCAACAACACCATTTGAGGAGAACCTAATAATGGTTACTGCAGATGTTAAATCGCTATATACTGTCATAAGACATCAGGATGGCATCAATGCAGTAAAAAAATACTGACAGGACAGTCCTATGGATATCCACCTCCAGGATTTTATTATTGAAAGTGTCGATTTTATACTTAATAATAATTATTTTTTATTCGAAGATTGCTTTTACCTCCAAAAGACCGGTACCGCAATGGGCACCAGATTCGCCCCTAGTTATGCCAATATTTTTATGGGGCATTGGGAGAAGGAGAACATATGGACCAATAATCCATATGGGGCGAATCTGGTGTCCTGGAAAAGATACATCGACGACATTGTGTTTTTATGGAGAGGCAATGAAGCAGATCTTAGTGAATTCTGTAAATATCTTAATCTTAATAACAGAAACATTGAACTCACTTTTAATATCAGTAATAGTACCATTGACTTTTTAGATGTAACCATTTATGTGGAAAACGGAAATTTTAAAACCAAAACTTTTACCAAGCCCAGTGACTGTCAGGCTTACATTCAAAGGGATAGTTGCCACCACACCCAATGGTTGGACGCCATACCAGGGGGTCAATTTAAACGCGTGAGACGCAATTGCAGCGATGATGGGGTCTATAATGAACAGTCTATCAAGATGTCCCACAAATTTGTAAAAAGTGGTTATGACATAACTACCATCAATGAGAAATTAGCTGCCACTAATCTAATTAATAGGACTGACCTCCTCACTGACAGAGTGATACCACCCAGTCAAAATGATGACCACAAATGGGCCTTCATTACCAACTACAACGCCCAACACAAAAAAGTTGAACGCTCTTTCAAAAAAAATTGGAGCATCCTTCAAAAGGATCCTGTATTGGGCGCTCATCTCCCAACTCAGCCCAAGTTTATTTATAGGAAAGCACCTGTCACGGACCCACCGGTCGCCTGCTCCGATACGTCAATCTGAGCAGCTCCGGCCGTGACTGGGGTTCACTCAGGACACTCGGGTCCTTTCCTTGAGGTACACTGCCACCAGCCAAAACCTGATTTTAGCGCCTGAAACTGCGCAAGGGGCGGCTTGGCTCACCCCTGACCACACAATACAAGATAACAATGGTAACGTTTTTCAGCCTTTCTCTTCCGAGGCTAATGAGTCTTAGGAACACAGAACCAGAACTGGGAATATGTATTATTTATTCCTAGAAATACTACAGAACTTTAAACAAAATGGTTACAAGACATTACAATGATTTTAAAAGTACACACAACGATTTTTAAATGCAAATTTCAGAAATAAAATAAAAAGGGAAAAAAGACAGAACCGTATCTTACAATCCTGAAGTGGGGGGGTTCTCCACAAGAAATCTCTCGTCGCCTACAGCCTGATTGCTAGACCCCCAGGTAGTGACACTGACTATAGGGAGAAGTGTCTTAGTTATACCTTGCAGACTCCCTCATCCCTCCCACCCTTGGGATTTTTAACCATTCCCTTGCTGAGCCTAGTGAAAGTCCCTAGATATAGGATCTTTCCCATAAAGAATTTGTCCCTGCTTTGAAGTAGATTTTATACATTCCTCAAGTGATAAGAGGTGATTGAGTGCAGGGCCAGAGCACCTTTTGGCCTGTTGGCTGGACACTATTGCTCTCCCCCCCAATCTGGTTTATGAGGGGTCTCAGATCTTATCTTACATCCTAACTCCAGAGGAGTCCACAGATGGCTACACTCCCTGGGTCACCAATAGTCCACACACATAATACATGACATGTTCTGATCTCCCACATAATAATCACAGGCGGCATGAATTGACCAAACATACCAGACATACATTGATTGCACAGATAATCATAACAGGAGGCATACGTTAATTTGATCGATCACCTGATCTGATCGTTACAGCACCCAATATCAGCAATAAACTTGTACGCAGTGCTCTCATCACCACAAAAACCACAGGAAACATTGCAACAAAAGGTTTCCACAGATGTGGCAACTGCAAGGGATGCAGAATGGTCGATTATGGTGGAACCACTAAATACACTGAATTGACCATCAATGACACCCTACATAAGATTGGGGAGTTTATGACTTGCAACAGCAAGAACATTGTATACGCAATTGAATGCACATGTCACCTTTTTTATATAGGGCGCACTTCCAGGCCATTCAAGGTCAGACTAGCAGAGCATCTTAACAATATTACCAAGGGCTTGGAATCGCATTCCCTTTCCCAGCATTTTAAATTGAAACATGGTTCATCTACACGACATATTTTACGATTTTTAGGCATCAAACAAATGTATAGCAATCCACGGACTAAGAACCTGGCCACTAGATTGGCACAGGAAGAAATGAAATGTATTTATAATTTTAACACATTAAAACCGGGTGGCCTTAACCTCGATTTCGAGGTCAAGTGGTTTTTATAGATATTTCATTCATTTTTTTACCGTTTTTATTGCCACATTTTTATGCCTGTATTTTCAATGCCTGTATGTATATATTTTCATCGACATCTTATTTTTTATCAATACAATATTTCATACCATTTGCCTATATATACTATGCACTTTATATGTATATTGGTACTGTATTTGCGATTTTGCACATCAGAATGGAAATAACATTCTTCCGTTTTTCTCATCCAGTATTGTTGACGCTGTAATGAACAAGATCCCCACACTTCCGCCACACTTCACCGGAAGTGGGGAAGGGCACACACTGGTGAGACCACACTTCAATAAGCGGAACCTGCGATAACAGGACTGAATTTCCGCAAATCTCACAACAGTGAACTCCGCAGAGCCTACCGGAAGGACAGGTCCTGTGGAATGCACGAATGTGCGATATGCGCTCCGTATAACCGGAAGTCGTCATCGACTTACCGGAAATGACATATACGCAAGCTTCACTCGTTTCTTACTGGATATTAGGGATTTCAATCAAGTGACTGGACATGGGGATTGGACGGGAGGGGTATTTAAGGGCATAGTGGAGTGTCCAAACACTATCTCCTTGATAAAGACTGCATGAGCAGTCGAAAACGCGTTTGGAGTCATTTGGACATATTCGTGGAGGATCTCTTTGAAGGACCTGGCATTTACCTAGCCTTTACCTGGAGGGAACGTGGGCTGTCTTTATCCCCTGGACTTACCACATATACCTTGTTTGAGAACTCTGATTCATCTCTTAGTTCTCCACCTGAGACGGTAACATGCCATTTGGTTTCTTTGTCCTCCATTTTATGTTATTTTATACAAATAAATGATTTTACACTATACCCCCCCATTATCTTTATTTTGGGTCACCATTGTTTGAGACGACCGTGCGAAGAACCTTTACAGTTCCTCTAATTGGGTGTCTACCCGTGTGATCCTATTGAGCTCAGCCATTCGGAGAAGAGGAGCCCTCTTATACTTTAAGGGGCGTACGGTATTTACTACTAAGCTTTCCCTAATTTCTGGAGAAGAGGACCGTTCCCACATATATAGGAACGTATTAATTGGCGCCAGTGGAGGAGTTATCAATTACCTTTTCTACGCAATACATGATTTCTGTGGTTTTAGGGTTACCACATTATTGATAACACCCCTACAAGGCAGCCTATTTTAGCGCACATCCACCATCAAATCCCCCTGTTTGCATTGTTATTGTTATATGTACAAAAATCTTCAATAAAAACTACTACATTTAAAAATAAATAAGGAAGTCAATTAAAATATTTGATTTTACACATACTTAGTCTCTCATCTCATCTTTATTTAAACAATACATCAGAGGTCCACATTATGTATTATGCCAAACACCATAATGCCTATTAAAAATGATGCTACATAAGTGCTGCTTACCTACGTGCTAATTGCCAGGGGTTCCATGCTCTTTGCCATGTGGGATTACATGCTCATTGCAAAGGGGAAATACATGCTTGCCATGACTGGGGTAAAGCCGCCCCCGGGCAGAAGTGACAGCCATTGACACCCAGAGAGCGGGGGGCTGCCCAGCTGTATTCAGAGCACTGCGTCGGAACTGGGTGGGGGTCGGAATTAGCGGGTCCCATGTTATCCTATGGGGAAAACATTCCAACTTTGCCCAGCGGTATCTCCGGTTCCAGGGGGGCTAGCGATGCGTGGTTGGGTTCGTAGGAAAGCCCCAAAATGGGTCTATTTGGAGAGTGGGCCAGGAGCTGTAGTTCCATCAGGTCCATTGTTAATCTGGCCCTGCTGGCAGGATGTGTAGATTAAGCTCCATGCCACTGGTTGCACAACAGATCTGATTTTACATATAAATAAGGTATTTCATTTGTTATTAAAAATGTTTATACTGCAAATATTCATGTTTTGCAAAGAACTTATATACCATAGTAAATGATATATTTTTTACCTCTTTTAATATTAAAGTATATAAAGTTTCACTTGATAATCCATGAATGTACGGTACACATTTCTTTGACCAGACCTGTTGTTTCACGCTTGCAAACTACAGCTACTTTGTCCATTCAACCAAATCGGTTGCCCATGCCAACTTTACTGCCTATTCTGATGCCCAAATGCTTGTTGGTCAAAGGAAACATTTGTGACCTAAGCTGTTTAACCCTTGCAGGACACCAGCTACTTATTGAAAATGGTGAAATCTGGGACCTGTGCCCACTTTAATGCCCTATTTCTGCCCAAATCCTTGTTGGTCAAAAGAAATTGCAAGTGGGTTAAATGGTATGTGACCCCCCCCCCCCCCCCCCGTGTCGATTCCTGGTGTCAAATTTGTGGCCCAAGACACATTAACCCTTGTAAAGGTGAATGTCCTGAATAAGAAGCTGGAGCTCAAATAAGAAGCCAACTTCATCCTTGTCTGCTTCTGTCACTGGCTATGCCTCTCCCCCCCCCCCCCCCAGCGCCCGGGTCACGTGACTCCCTAGCCCCCCGTAGTTACCACCCTGGAGGGGATATCCTGCATACCTGGACTGCATGGAACTGATTGGTGAATATCAGGGGGACCAGTACATTATATGATGCCCCGTAGTAACTAGAAAAGGGCCATTTATACACATTTTGTCCCTGGATAGATGAGGAATGCCATACCTAAATATATATATTATACCACGTTAGGACTGCAAAGCTGGGACAGACTCAGAATTTTGACCTGGTGGGGGGAAACTCGGCTCTTGCCTGGGTCGTCCATTATACACAGTGCGACCCGGGTTTAACCCTTCTTATAACCCAGGTTGAATTGCCTAGTTTGTTAGACTCCTCGACCTGTGTGGACACCAGGGGCGGATTTAGGGGACAGACATTTTTTGACCCCCCTATATATATATATATATATATATATATATATATATAATGGCCAGGGTAGACAGGCTGCGACTGACCCATTTTCAAACACTTATTGTTTGTGTGCGTTAGCTCTGGGATGGCTAGCCCGGAATTCCCCCCGCACGCGTCACCGCTGCTTGTTGAGCCTCAGAGTGTTGGGCTCCAGGATGGCTGCCCTGGCAATTTTGCCCCGCACATCGCCAGTGCTGCTTGTTGAAGATCAGAGGCGATCAGCGGGAGTCATCACTTCCACAAAGTACCATAGGAGGAGCTGTGCAGCTGCGCATGCACAGCAGCCCTCCAGCGGCCATTGTGTTTTTGGCCACTTCGGTACGCAGCATGGGGTGAGTGGCCGGGTCCAGCAGCTGCCACAGATAGTAGGTGCCGCCCCTAGGCCTGTGCCTCATTGGCCTTGTGGGAAATCCAGCCCTGGTGGACACATCAGCACCCCAGCAATATCCCGGGGTATAGGTGCAATGTGAGATAATCAGGCTGGGCTCAGATCTTGCATTAGGCCTTTGCTTGTTTCCAGCTTCGCCTCCAGTACATATAACAGACTGGACCCATTAGTCTATGTTAGGATTCTGTATGGTGCAATAGATACAGAAGAGGCCTCTTCAAATCTTCAGGAAACAAATGAGTTTACCATCCACAGAAAAAAAGATCCCCAGCATGTTACGGCCCCGGTGAAGTTATTTTGGGATCCTCCGGTTCCAGGAGCCCTAGATCCCCTCATGATTTGGGGATCTGCAGGGGTAAGGGGTGGTCCAATAATATAACCTCCCAGGTTTGATCTCTGTAGTAAACGTCTTACTCAGCCTTTGGCTGAGTTTGTTGTTCAGATTAATGAGCTGCAGTAAATCTGGGAACGTCACTGTTCCGCCATGTGCTGCTAATATAATGCTAATATAATACATCCACAGTAAAACGCTTATTTGCTCCAGAGCTCTTTCTAGAACGGTTAAATTCAGATTTATAAAAGAATCTAATATTTGGCACCTCCGGACAGATGTGATTCCATTACACCCTGTGGGGATTCTAGGAGTCCTGTGAGGTAGCTTGGCTGATGTTATACATTTACAGTAAAAATGATTGGCACAATTTTTATGATAAATATCCAAGTCGTTACAAAGTGCCGCGTGATTCCGACGCAGCGGGGGGAAAACACATGGAGATCTGCGAAGGTTTCCAATCCAAAGCCTTAAAAGACCCCAAGAGTTTGGCCCAATGGACATATTGCTGGTTCCAAGAACTCATCCAGAAGAAGGGAGGTCTTACACGGGATTAGAATCAAATCTAATTAGAATTAAAACTGTGCATAAATATATATATATATATATATATATATATATATATATATATATATATATATATATATATATATATATATACAGTTTATATCCCACTATCCACATACTTAAATTACAATATATATATATATATATATATATATATATATATATATATATATATATATAGACATTGTAGGGGCTCTGCACACACTAAATTAACTGATAATAAATAGTGGAGATTTGGTTCATGAATTGATATATTGATATATAAATAAAGTTAGCGAAACGTTGATAGAGCAATAAATGACACTTCAACTCTTTATTTGGCGTGACGTGAGTGCTGCAGCTGCTTCTGTATATATATATATATATATATATATATATATATATATATATATATATATATATATATATATATATATATCTATATACACATATATACAGCGTAAATGAGCATTATATACAGTGTGTATATATATATATATATATATATATATATATATTCATACAAATACAGGGACTCAACACTCTCCATAATGAACTAACTCACCTTAGTATACAATTAATCAAATAAATAATGGGGTTTTAGTTCATGAATTGATCAAAGCATTTAAGCTTGCAGCCCATAGCCAAGAGACCCCATTTCACTGCAAGTCCTACACTAACAATAGTCTCTCAAGAGCCTGCCAACTGCTGACACATCATAGCTAAAGTGGACATGTGTTTTTTTCCTGGATTAAAGCTCACCTGCCAAGTGCCTTATGGCTTTTAAAGATGAGGCAGTCACCTAACACAACACCTGACTTAGAATTAAATGGGCAGCTGTCACAGGTTACAGATACATTAGCTCATCTGGGGTGTAAGAGAAAGCTATGATCACAGTAACAAAGGTTAATAAAAATTAACCCACATATATACACACATACAGAGTACCACAACACTCACCATCCCTGCGAATGGGGTGCAAACAGCACTCGCCATTCCCAGGTTGGGGTGAAGTGGCATGTGACCACATGCTCTAATAAATACAAACACAAGGACTCAACACTCTCCATAATATAGAGTAGAAGTGTTTTATATTGAATACGGTAAGATACAGGCAACCGATGGAGGGACTGGCAGAGCGGATCAGCAGACGATGAGCGTCTTGCAAGGAAGATCAGCCTAGCAGCAGCATTTAGAATGGATTGCAGTGGTGAGAGTCTGTTCTTGGGAAGACCAGTTAGGAGACTATTGCAATAATCAATGCGGGATATAATGAGTGCATGGATAAGAGATTAAGTAGTGTCTTGTGTGAGATAGGGTCATATTTTGGATATGTTTTCTAGATGCATGTTTTCGAGAATGACCTCTAGACAACAAGTTTGTGGGGTAGGGTAGATTGTTGAGTTTTCAAAAGATATGGAGATATCAGGATGTTAACTGTTCTTGGTAGGTGGGAATATAAGTAATTTGGTTTTTGAAACATTGAGTATGAGGTGGTGAGAACACATCCAGGATGAGATGGCAGAGAGACATTCCGAGACTCGGCCCAAAACCACTGGTGACAACTCTGGGGTTGATAGATAGATTTGAGTATAGTCCGCATACAAGTGATGCCGAAATCCGAACAAGCTGATTAGTTTGCCAAGAGAGGAGGTAGATTGAGAAAAGCAGAGGATCCAAGACTGAGCCTTGCGGAACTCCGACTGACAGAGGTAATGAAGAGGAGGTAGAGTTAGAGAAGCGAACACTGAAAGAGCGATCAGATAGGTTTGAAGTGAACCAGGAAAGGGCTGTATCATTAAGACCTAGGGAGTGTAGTGTTTGTATGAGAAGAGTGTGATCCACAGAGTCAAACACAGCAGAAAGATCTAGAAGAATAAGTAGTGAGTTATGTCCTTTGACTTAGCAGTTACCAGATCATTCACCACTTTAGTTAGTGGTGTCTCAGTAGAGTGTTGGGAATGAAAGCCGGACTGAAGTGGGTCTAATAGGGTGTGAGAGTTAAGAAATTGTGTGAAGCGAGAGTAGACAAGTCTCTCGAGTAGCTTGGAGAGGCATGGGAGCTGCAAGATAGGACAATAGTTTGAGAGAGAGTTAGGGTCAGAATTGTGTTTTTTTTCAGAATGGGAGTAATCGCTGCATGTTTGAACAGAGATGGAAAAGTACCAGTCGCAAGAGAAAGATTTGAGATTTTAGTTAAGGTTGGAATAAGCAGAGGAGACAGAGTTTCAATGACTTGAGCAGGTATAGGATCGAGGGGAGAGGTAGTAGAGTAGGAGGATAAGAAGAGTGTGGATACTTCCTTTTCATTTGTGGGCTCAAATGAAGAGAAAGTGCCAGAGGGTTCAGGTGTGGAAGAAAGAGGGTTAAGCCCTGTACACACGGGGGAGATATATTGCTCAGCCATATATTGCTGAGCAATATATGGCTGAGCATATATTGCTCAGTTTCTCCTTTTCATCAGCGACCAGAGATGGTCGCTGATGAAAAAGAAACTGCCGGGGGAGCCCGGCAGTGGTAATCAGCTGGTCGCAGGAGCATGTTCCTGCGACCAGCGATCACTACAGGGGTAAAAACGTGAGCGCACACCCGGCGATATATCGCCGGTGCACACTCCCATCGTGGGCAATATGGTCGCTTAGCGACCATATTTCCCGCGATATTGTACAAAATTGCCCCTGTGTGTACGCACCCTTAGAGGTAGTGGAAGAGCATACCATTTCATCTCGGATGTTATCTATCTTGTCCTTAAAGTAGGAGGCAAGTTCTTGTGCACTGATGGTAGCCGGTGGGGGAGGAGGGGCAGGGTACAGAAGAGACTTAAATTTTTTAAAAAGTCGCTTAGGGTTGGTGGCATGAGAAGAGATGAAAGATTGGTAGTATGTTTGTTTGGCAGTGTCTAAAGCATTGCATTGCAGGAGTGGTAGTTAGTCTTATATGTGAGGAAATCAGTCATATTACGAGATTTACGCCATCGGCGTTCTACTTTACGTGACTGATTTCGTAGTTGTCTTGTTGTTTGAAGTGCCACGGTTGGCATCTAAGCCTACTTGGGGTATAATGGATAGCGGGAGCCACTTCATCAAGGGCTGTTTCAAGAGCCTGGTACAGGTGGGAAACAGCAGAGTCAGGAGAGGTAAATGTAGAAATTAGTGAGAGCTGTTGTTGAAATTTGTGAAAACTTAATAGCATTAGTATTTCTGCGGGTTAGAGTAGGCTTGCATGCAATACAGTAGGTGATGTTGCTGGTGCCAGCCTCCTCCTCAGGTCCCAATGCCATGATGTTGCAGTAATGTGCTGTGTGCAGAAGGGAAGATAAAGAAGATGATGTAAGGGGGAGGAAGTAGAGTAATATGGGGGTGATCTGCTGGTTGGACTTTGTAGCTGGAGGGGTGAATCACACTGGTGTGAAAGGCAGATAGTGCAAACAGAATAGAACCAGCCCTGCACTTTCTAAGTTCACATTCTCCCAGCTCATGGTAAGAATCCTGTTTCTTCTTCGTGGCAGCTGCTCTCTGACTGGGGACTCAGATCCACACACTGGAAACTTTGTAAAAGAAGCTGCTACCACTGGGCATGCACTGCTTCTCCGCTCTGTGCCATGATATGGCGGCTGCTCTGGTAATCTTATAATATATCATTGCTATAATTGTTATTATATGAGCCACTTGCCAAGAGGGGGGGTTCCAATTTTGTTTGCGTATGCATGTTGCAACATTGTATCCTCTCTACCCCACCCCAGCCCATATATGATACATATGTATCATATATGAAGTAGAGGTGGAACTAGCAAATTTTGGGATAAGGTGCAAAAATATGTTTCACCCCGTCCCCCTTCCCACATACTCAAAATAGGGGCAATTGGGGAAATAGGGGAAAGTGACGTGGAAACATAATAGTGTCACAGCAGTGTCCGTTATTCACATTACACCACAAAGTAGTGACACTTGTACACTTTGTACCAGGCTGAGCCCCTCATACCTATTTCAGATTGCATTTATAACCTGAGTTATTGCCAGGTCAAGGTGTGATGTGAAAGCACCAAACTGAATAACCAAGGATGAAAAACCTGGCATTTCAACCCGTGTTATAAGAATGGTTAAACCTGGGTTGTCCTGTGTACAATGGGCAACACGGGTTTGGTGTGAAAGAGTCAGACCCGGGATTGAAAATGCCACATCCGACCTGGGATCAAAAGAGACCCTTAGACACACCGTGAAGTCAATACACATTATACCCCACACTGTAGTCATTGCACATTATACCACACACTGTAGTCATTGCACATTTTTCTGCACACATTGTTGCACACCATAATGCCCATTAAACATTGCTGCACATCGTATTGGCCAATACACATTATGACACACACCATAATGCCCATTACACATTATTCCACATAAGTAATACCCATATTATGCCCCCAGTAATGTCTCTTACACATAATTTAGCCAAGTAGTGAACATTAGACATTGCCCACATTAGGGCCCCTAACAGAATTCTCATATTAATGCAATATAAGAGGGGAGAAGAGAGATCCCGGCCACAGCCCTGTGTGGTGTGCGCTCAGCTCCTATGTTGCTGAACGGCTCATACCAATTGGAGCTCGTGGTCTGGCAGCCAATCACTAATTACGGCTGCCGGTCTGTGAGCTCTGATAGGCTGGTGGGCAGGAGCCATATTTCTAATGTCTGTCAGTACTGGTTTGAGCCCCTCAGCAGCCAAGGAGATGAGCGCACACCACAAAGACCTATGGCTGTGGGAGGTGAGTGGCCATGCACTGCTCCCCATTAGGACCCAGCACTTTAGGCTGCAGCCTGATTATCCTAATGGTTTATCAGGCCCTGGCCCCTTACCAGTAGATTCATTATTATATATCAGCCCCCTCCCTGGATATTTAAGAGCCAGTATTATTCATATTAACAGCCCCCATGTCCTCTAATTAAAATGTCTGCACCTCCCCCCTCCCCATACTGTATATGCATAGATATTTATAGATGGTAGGAGTCAGGTGATGTCCGGACACAGCAGAAGCAGCACCTTGAGCCCCTGCAGCAGGAGAAGCAGGGAAAGGACACAGCCAGGGAGCACAGAGCCACATGCCCACCCACTGGCTCCAACTCCATTCTTACAGCAGCTGGCGCTGGCAGTGTGCAGGCACACAGAGCTACCCTGCCCCTTATGTAATACATAACAGCAGGGATCGGATGGCTGCGGCTTTAAGCACAGCACCAATCCCCGGCAGCCCCACCAGATCCCCAGCAGGCCAGGCACAGTCAAAGGCCTCCCCACAATATCACATCTATCTGCATTTCCCCCTCTTCCCCAAGCGGGCCCCCGCACTCACGCTGGCGCTACCAAACTGTAAGTAGCTAGAAAAAGGAAATGCAGTGCAGACAGCAGCGGGCCCCAAGAACCCTGGTGCACTGCTACTTGCAGAAAAGTACAAACACTGTGATCAAACCTTCCCAGCCCCCACCCAGATTTGCCTCTTCTGATGGCAAAGGACCAGGGCTTGGGGTAGTGGACCCCTTCCTCTTTTGATTAATGTAATGATTTTTGGAGTTTGGTATCTTATGTTGAATGGTTTTGTTCTGCGCTTCAGCATGGTTGCCTACCCTCCTGGAATGGCCGGGAGTCTCCCGAAAATCGGGTCCCCCTCCCGGCCCGACCCTGATTGCGTCATTTAAATGCCTCAATCCGCGGGTCTCAGAGAAGGGTCCGGAGCTAAAATGGCAAAATCGCGTCATTTTAGCATCGCCCCCTCCACGGAGATGCGCAAATTCCCCTGTTTAACATCATGGGGCGGGCTTAGTGACGTCACACCCAAGCCCCCCCCCCCCGAGCAGCTGCTGAAACTCTCTTCTCCGGGCTTCTCCCGGAGAGGAGAATATTAAAGTCGGCAACCCTGGCTTACAGTGGCAAATTTACTAAGAAAAACAAAACATATCAAATAGGCGTATTCGTATACAACAATACGCCACATTTTTACTTTTCTGGATTTACTATCCCAAAAATAACTTTGAATGTCAAGTCAACACTAAATTCTCAGTATTTTCATACTGTACTGACCTGAAAACCAGGCCCTATGGGCCCATAAAGGTATCTTTGTTATACACCAGACAGTCGCTTTCCCATGAGAATAAAGGCTCACCTTTTAGTAGTGCCCTATGTGCATACAAAGGTTTCTTTTTTGGCTCCTGGGTCCTCTGGATATGTAAGACTCTCACTCCAAACCGGTTCCACAAACGGTAATACACAATTTTATTCCAGAGTCCAGCAAAAAAGTACAATACAATAAAAAGACAAAAAATCGGCTTCACAGATGCCTCTTTATCTTAGCTCCTTCTTCCTATATCACTTGCCTGGGCACAGATGTGAATAGGAATCCCAATCAGATGTCAAAAAAAGGGTGAAGAAGAAAAGAACCAAGGCACTGAACAGCCTCCGCCACAGCACTGACGCGTTTCGGACCAATCTGGTCCTTTTTCAAGGTGTGGAGTGAATAGCCTAGGACCAGGTATTTATACCTGTCCTCCAAACACACTAATAAAAGTTATACAAAAAAACAAAACCGGTTTACTCCGGAACATCTAAAAGTAACACATTTACTTGGAGACATAATCCAAAGGATATTGCATATTTCTACACTCACATACAATGCCTCAATGTACAATGATAAAAAGAGGAAATAGTAATAAAAAACATACATTTTTATAAAAGACATATACAAGCTGTACAATAGGATCCGCATACTCCAGGACCATATTTTTCAGTAGCGCCGGCTCAGTTTGCGCCACGGATGAAGACGGAGCTGTCCTGCACTGTGTACTTCCTGGTTCCGTAAGTCGGAAGCGGCAGTGACGTAGGCTCCCTCCGTCTGTGCGTGGAACGCATAGCACTGCGTTCCACCAACTGCTTCCTGGACTGGTATTCCCAGGGGTGTGCACGGTGCAGCAGCCAGGTTTGGCGCGGTTTACCTGTATAAAAATCTTTTTTCTGTGCAATCATTCAAAAGAATGGGGATTCCCAATTTGCGGGATACGGACACTAATTGCCGGTAAAATACAGCTGGAAAATATGCTTCATTTTCCAGCCGTATTTGGCAGAAGCCTGCACGGATCAGTCAGTGTAAAAGAAAATAGAATAATATATAAATAATTTAAAAAAACGGCGTGGGTCCCCCCCCACGGCCATAACCAGCCCCACGCTCACAGAGCCGGTCCTGGTTTTAAAATGTTAGGTAACCAACTGAATAGGGGTTCCCCATATTTTTTAGCACCAGGCCCCAATGAAGGCCCCCCCCCCCCCCCTCTAGAACTTACCTGCCCAGACTGAAACCTGGGGCTGTCCCCGGTTCCCCTGTAGTGTAGGTAGTGGGCTGATTGTCTTGTAAAATTAGATTAAAACTATTGGGTTTTACTGTGAAACTGAGTCCCAGCAAGCCTGGACCACATACTGGAAATTGTAGAACCACAAGTCCCAGCATACGGCCCATTAATGGGCTTACTGTGACTCTTAGTTCCACGGCAGAACTAATATTTAACCCCTTCCGTGGCAGTCCCGGAAATTTTCCGGGCCAAGCTGCGGTGCCGCAGCGAGCAGTCCCAGAAAATTTCCGGGCATGCCACAAATCTACAGGTGTGCGCCAGTGGTGCCTGCAGGTGTGCACCACTAGCGCATCACCTCAGTAGCGACCCCCACTAGCCCGCTCCCTCCCCATCTCCACTGTTGTGCCCCCCCCCCCCATACCTTTGCTCCGGCGATCGTTTTTACTGTGGGAGAGATGGCGGCAGGCTCGGGGATGTTCAGCACAGCTCGGGGGACTCAGATCGCTTGGGTGTTTAGGCGTCTGAGTCCTCCCGAGCCTAGCCGAGCCTGCTGCCTGCTAGTGTGCTGCTATGACTGGCAGCGGCCGCAGCGGCAGGGGAGCTCCGCTGTAGATCGCTGGAGTGGAGGGGCTTGGGGGGGGTCACAGGGGGGGAGGGGAGCGCTAGGACTCCTCTAACCCATCAGTGGATGGTTTTTCTGGGACAGGAAAAACCTGTCCTATTTAGGTACTCCTGCCCCAGAAAAACCTACCACTGGAGGGGTTAAATAAACACACTGACACAGCAGATAAATTGAACTTTATTCCATACAGAGCCCACTCATACAGATACTTACCTATGTTGAGCCCGTAGGTATCTCTACATCCATCCGTCCGTCCGTCCGGTCCTGAAGAAATCCTGTGGGTACCTGTACTCACCAGGTCCTCCGGTGTAGATCAGTCCGCTTCATTCCAAAGTAGCATCTGGGACTTGGCAAAAAAATAAACCGAAAAACCCGATCCAGCGAACTGACGTTGTGTTTACATCCTGCAGCTCCTCCTCCTGAATGCAGCTATTGGCACTAGCGGCCAATCAGGAGCTGTTAGGCCGTACTTTGTTTTGGTTTTTCTTTTATTTATTTATGTGGGTTTTTATTATGGTATTTATTCCCTCTATACTATGTGAATTTCTCCATTGTGAGACGAATAAAGGAATTCCATTCTATTAGGCTGTTACTATATCCATACTTATCCGACATATGGGTGGCCATTAGACATACCCCACAATAGGAGATGATTCTGTCCACAGGTACTGTGGGCCTGCCCTATACATAATGAGAAACATCACAGAGCTGGGGGCTGGCGGGGGGCGGGGGAGGACCACACCGAATTTACACTTCTCTGCAAAGATCAAAGCTTTGGATAAAAGGTCATTTTCCATTGTAAATAACCTGTGAAATAGAGAGGACGGGATAATGCAGCCAGGTGGCGGCTCACTTCACTACACATGAAAAACCTTATAGACCAATAAGTCCCAGCAGGGGATTTGTGAGAGTTCCAGGTATTTATGAGGAACTTTAAATATTTTGTGTGAATCAATTTACAAAACTATGTGCAGTTATAGGCTGTGGGAATTATATATACAACCACTCAGAGGGAATCCTGGGAGACGCAAGAAACTAATCAGACATTCCGACAATAAAACAAAGGTAAAGGCGGTGAGCTGGCAATGTGTGAGGTGGAGCGCTGTAACCAGCCGACAGCCATGTAACTAGGAGCAGCACTGGTAATGTGTGAGGTGGAACGCTGTAACCAGACGGCAGCCATGTAACTAGGAGCAGCGCTGGCAATGTGTGAGGTGGAGCGCTGTAACCAGACGGCAGCCATGTAACTAGGAGCAGCACTGGTAATGTGTGAGGTGGAACGCTGTAACCAGACGGCAGCCATGTAACTAGGAGCAGCGCTGGCAATGTGTGAGGTGGAACGCTGTAACCAGACGGCAGCCATGTAACTAGGAGCAGCGCTGGCAATGTGTGAGGTGGAACGCTGTAACCAGACAGCAGCCATGTAACTAGGAGCAGCGCTGGCAATGTGTGAGGTAGAGCGCTGTAACCAGACGGCAGCCATGTAACTAGGAGCAGCGCTGGCAATGTGTGAGGTGGAGCGCTGTAACCAGACGGCAGCCATGTAACTAGGAGCAGCGCTGGCAATGGGTGAGGTGGAACGCTGTAACCAGACGGCAGCCATGTGACTAGGAGCAGCACTGGCAATGGGTGAGGTGGAACGCTGTAACCAGACAGCAGCCATGTAACTAGTAGCAGCGCTGGCAATGTGTGAGGTGGAACGCTGTAACCAGACGGCAGCCATGTAACTAGGAGCAGTGCTGGCAATGTGTGAGGTGGAGCGCTGTAACCAGACGGCAGCCATGTAACTAGGAGCAGCGCTGGCAATGGGTGAGGTGGAACGCTGTAACCAGACGACAGCCATGTAACTAGGAGCAGCACTGGCAATGTGTGAGGTGGAGCGCTGTAACCAGACGACAGCCATGTAACTAGGAGCAGCACTGGCAATGTGTGAGGTGGAGCGCTGTAACCAGACGGCAGCCATGTAACTAGGAGCAGCGCTGGCAATGGGTGAGGTGGAACGCTGTAACCAGACGGCAGCCATGTAACTAGGAGCAGCACTGGTAATGTGTGAGGTGGAACGCTGTAACCAGACGACAGCCATGTAACTAGGAGCAGCACTAGCAATGTGTGAGGTGGAACGCTGTAACCAGACGGCAGCCATGTAACTAGGAACAGCGCTGGCAATGTGTGAGGTGGAGAGCTGTAACAAGATGGCAGCCATGTAACTAGGAGCAGCGCTGGCAATGTGTGAGGTGGAGCGCTGTAACCAGACGGCAGCCAAGTAACTAGGAGCAGCGCTGGCAATGTGTGAGGTGGAGCGCTGTAACCAGACGGCAGCCATGTAACTAGGAGCAGCGCTGGCAATGTGTGAGGTGGAGCGCTGTAACCAGACGGCAGCCATGTAACTAGGAGCAGCGCTGGCAATGGGTGAGGTGGAACGCTGTAACCAGACGGCAGCCATGTAACAAGGAACAGCGCTGGCAATGTGTGAGGTGGAGCGCTGTAACCAGACGACAGCCATGTAACTAGGAGCAGCACTGGCAATGTGTGAGGTGGAACGCTGTAACCAGACGGCAGCCAAGTAACTAGGAACAGCGCTGGCAATGTGTGAGGTGGAGCACTGTAAACAGACGACAGCCATGTAACTAGGAGCAGCACTGGCAATGTGTGAGGTGGAGCGCTGTAACCAGACGGCAGCCATGTAACTAGGAGCAGCGCTGGCAATGGGTGAGGTGGAACGCTGTAACCAGACGACAGCCATGTAACTAGGAGCAGCACTGGCAATGTGTGAGGTGGAGCGCTGTAACCAGACGACAGCCATGTAACTAGGAGCAGCACTGGCAATGTGTGAGGTGGAGCGCTGTAACCAGACGGCAGCCATGTAACTAGGAGCAGCGCTGGCAATGGGTGAGGTGGAACGCTGTAACCAGACGGCAGCCATGTAACTAGGAGCAGCACTGGTAATGTGTGAGGTGGAACGCTGTAACCAGACGACAGCCATGTAACTAGGAGCAGCACTAGCAATGTGTGAGGTGGAACGCTGTAACCAGACGGCAGCCATGTAACTAGGAACAGCGCTGGCAATGTGTGAGGTGGAGAGCTGTAACAAGATGGCAGCCATGTAACTAGGAGCAGCGCTGGCAATGTGTGAGGTGGAGCGCTGTAACCAGACGGCAGCCAAGTAACTAGGAGCAGCGCTGGCAATGTGTGAGGTGGAGCACTGTAACCAGACGGCAGCCATGTAACTAGGAGCAGCACTGGCAATGTGTGAGGTGGAACGCTGTAACCACACGGCAGCCATGTAACTAGGAGCAGCGCTGGCAATGGGTGAGGTGGAACGCTGTAACCAGACGGCAGCCATGTAACTAGGAGCAGCACTGGCAATGTGTGAGGTGGAACGCTGTAACCAGACGGCAGCCATGTAACTAGGAGCAGCACTGGTAATGTGTGAGGTGGAACGCTGTAACCAGACGACAGCCATGTAACTAGGAGCAGCACTAGCAATGTGTGAGGTGGAACGCTGTAACCAGACGGCAGCCATGTAACTAGGAGCAGTGCTGGCAATGTGTGAGGTGGAAAGCTGTAACCAGACGGCAGCCATGTAACTAGGAGCAGCACTGGCAATGGGTGAGGTGGAACGCTGTAACCAGACGGCAGCCATGTAACTAGGAGCAGCGCTGGCAATGTGTGAGGTGGAGCACTGTAACCAGACGGCAGCCATGTAACTAGGAGCAGCGCTGGTAATGTGTGAGGTGGAACGCTGTAACCAGACGGCAGCCATGTAACTAGGAGCAGCGCTGGTAATGTGTGAGGTGGAACGCTGTAACCAGACGGCAGCCATGTAACTAGGAGCAGTGCTGGCAATGTGTGAGGTGGAGCTCTGTAACCAGACAGCAGCCATGTAACTAGGAGCAGCCCTGGCAATGTGTTAGGTGGAACGCTGTAACCAGATGGCAGCCATGTAACTAGGAGCAGTGCTGGCAATTTGTGAGGTGGAGCGCTGTAACCAGACGGCAGCCATGTAACTAGGAGCAACACTGGCAATGTGTGAGGTGGAACGCTGTAACCAGATGGCAGCCATGTAACTAGGAGCAGTGCTGGCAATTTGTGAGGTGGAGCGCTGTAACCAGACGGCAGCCATGTAACTAGGAGCAACACTGGCAATGTGTGAGGTGGAGCACTGTAACCAGACGGCAGCCATGTAACTAGGAGCAGCGCTGGCAATGTGTGAGGTGGAGCACTGTAACAAGATGGCAGCCATGTAACTAGGAGCAGCGCTGGCAATGTGTGAGGTGGAGCGCTGTAACCAGACGGCAGCCAAGTAACTAGGAGCAGCGCTGGCAATGTGTGAGGTGGAGCGCTGTAACCAGACGGCAGCCATGTAACTAGGAGCAGCACTGGCAATGTGTGAGGTGGAGCGCTGTAACAAGATGGCAACCATGTAACTAGGAGCAGCGCTAGCAATGTGTGAGGTGGAGCACTGTAACCAGACGGCAGCCATGTAACTAGGAGCAGCGCTGGCAATGTGTGAGGTGTAACACTGTAACCAGACGACAGCCATGTAACTAGGAGCAGCACTGACAATGGTGCAATTAAATTAGGCTATGCCTATTCCTTATGATACAACACCCTTTATTTGTGTGTGCTGTCCGTTTAGGAAAAGGAGGGCACAAATGAGGGCGCCGGACACCATAGTATCGGCCCTGTGGCCGCCAGCCGCTTGAGAGAGCCTGCTTCTGAATTCAGGATGCTCTCCTCCTGGGCCCCACTGACGGATTAAATCAGCACAGGCACTGTTCACTCTGTACCTGTGCTGTGAGTGTGTTTGTGGTCTGTCAATGTGTTGGGGGGGGCGGGGGATTTTTTTCTGGCAGGGGGGGGAGCTACATTTCTAGTTACGCCACTGAAGATCATCCCGGTCTCCGCAATAAAAGCAGCGATGATGCAGTCAGCGATGCTCACGTTCCTCCTCATAGAGTCTATGACAGGAGTTAGACCGGAGGCTCCTATCCAAGACAGGAGGTGGAGATTTGTTTTTCTTATAGCAGGTAGCAGTTGCTATATTGGTAGAACTGAACACAGAGGATGCAAATTCCAAACAGGGCTGGTGGGTGGGGTCTGTTCTCTGGCTGAATCCATTATTTTGCCCAGTTCAAACTGTCACAGCTGAGGTGCTTGTTTGAATTTGGAGATGGATTCCCTTAGGAACCTTGTCCTCAGGTGTGGATTCAGAAAGCAGAGCCCAAAGGCGTGGCCAGTGATAGAGGAAACAAATGCAATCAAATGGTTATTTTTATTGAACAGATACTTAAACAAGGATATACCCACCAAGACCTACTGCATCTTCAACAACAACAAGCCTTGGTTCAACACCCAGCACAGACAACTCAGCTGTGCCAATGAGGAGGCCTACAGCAGCGGTGACGGAGCACAATACAACCGAGCCTGAACTCCCTAACAAAAGATATCAGGCTAGCAAAAAAGGTTCTCTGACAAGCTGACAAATGACCTGTCCACTAATGACCCTGTATTATTTATTTATTTATTTACAGGTTCTTATATAGCGCAGCAGATTCCGTTGCGCTTTACAATAGTAGACCTGTGTGGAAAGGAATGCAATCTATAAGCAGCTACAAGAAAACACTGTAAATACAAAATAACCCCCCCACACACACACACACACACACACACACACACACACACACACACACACCCCTCCTTCCCACTCCATGAATATTAAATGGTTATTAATTGGATGCCATTTATAAAAACTCATTTTTGTTGTTGCTGGCAGTCAAGAAAAACATCACATGGCCAGCAGCAGCGCTGTCTGCTTACCGAGTCTGGAGCCTGCCGAGTCAGATAGGACCATAGGACTCAAAGCCGGTGATACCCTGGGTCATGACCTCATCGTCCAGCCTCGGTTCCCGATCACCAGCTGGAGGAGGAGCCTTGATGAGGCACCCGAGCGGGAGAAGTCTGAGACAATGCTGCTGCTTTGCTATAGCAGCAGCCACTGCCAGTATGCAGCGGCAGCAGCGATCATTACCACAGATGTACCACTGTCTGCGGTATGGGGGCGGCCATTTTATTGTGGTCCGTCTTTATAGAATTAATTGAAGCCGGGACGCGTGGACAGGTAAGCATGCGGCAATGGGGGGAGGAGGCATGGGGGGCACGGGCAGCCGGGCGGGGGGGCACGGGCGGACGAGCGGGGGGGCACGGGCGGGGAGAGGGGGGCGCCCCCCCTATTAACGGTGCCCCAATGGGGGGGCGCCCCAAACAAAGCTACGCCACTGGCGCTGGAGGTGGATCTTGAAGAGGGGTCAAGGGACCCAAATTCCAGGTTCTCCACAACATGGAAACATCCAAAACCCTGGCATGAGGGTACTAGCAACAAAAACATGAAAAACAGAAACAAGGTGGCCACTGGACACAACAAGACCAGAACAAGTACATCTTAAGAAGCAGAGCAAAGGCAAAAGTCAGTGCTTATCTTTCTTCTTCTTCCTTCTCTTAGAATGTTTAGTAAGAGAAGATGTCCCTGGTTTGAAAAAAGCTTCTTCATAAACCATATAGCCTGTAAAAATTGGAATACCATCGATCTCAGACACAAATTCTGAATCAAAATCTGAGAATAAACCAAACATAGGTTCAACTGCTCTAGAATCTAATACTCCAGTAAGATTCCTGTAAGAGGGAGACAAAACAGCACACCCAGCGGCAATAGCTATGGGCTGGGTCTTTTGCAATGACTGGCTTGAGTGCTTCACTGGTGTAATGGCACTCACTTGAGGCTGTGACTTTTAGGACCCCCTTAGGGGTTATGGCCTTCTAGGGCTGTGACATTCGAGACCAATCCTTGGGCAGTGGTCTTCGGTACCCTTTCTGAGGCAGTGGCCTGCGGGACCTCGGCAGGGGCCTGCGGGACCTCACTCAGGGCTGCGGCCTTAGACTCACTTAGCGGTCCCCGAGCACTACACTCGCCCGGCAGGCCCCGGCATGACACTCGCCTAGCAGGCCCCTGGCATTGGACTCAACATCAGAGGTGACCCCGGGACCCTCAACATCAGATGCAACCCCGGGACCCTCAACCTTGGAGGCAACCCCGGGATCCTCAACCTCAGAGGTGACCCCGGGACCCTCAACCACAGAGGCGACCCCGGGACCCTAAACCCTCAACATTCGAGGCGACCCCGGGACCTTCAACATCAGAGGTGATGCAACTAGACATCACACCTGAGCCTATCACCTGGCATTTCCCCTTTGGGGTTTACAACTCTGATTTTGGTTGCAATACATTGATTACTCCTTCTTGGGTTGCAGCATCAAATGCATAGAAATCATCCTCTGTTGATTAATGAACCTATAATGGGGCTCCTTAGTCCTTAAACCCCAATCATAACTCAGAGTGTCTCTTATGGGTGACTTGGCGGCAAGTTCCTCCACCACAGTGGAGACAGGCATAGATCTTACCACCTGGTTAGACTTGGCCAGGTTGCGCAATTCACAAGCGTGGAGATATTAGCCGGAATCTTCATAAAATAAACACAGATTAAAGCCTATACACCGCTGACACTCCTCCAGTGAGAGCTTCGGCCTCCGGGTCTAGGACTAGCTGACTAAAAACTTCTTATACAGGGTCTCATTTAGGGCTGAATGAACCCCAGTGACCTCTGGGAGGATCAGAAAAATTTCAGTTCAGAATTTTTTACAGCTGCAGTAGGGACTTCTGAAGAACCTCTAACCGCTCAGGTTTAAAGGCAGTGAAAGCCAAATTTAGAGCCCCTAATGACTCTGGTCTGTGACCTTACAGGCCACGCAAAACAGACAAACTACGGCAAGACAGGGCTGGGCTGAGACAGGGCTGGGCTGAGACAGGGCTGGAGTCAGCTCCAGAATTTTTTTGTTGGCCGGTTATAATGTTAGGGTGAACTTGGTGTGTGGACCCGGTTGTCGTGGTTCTATGGTCCTGCTGGCCTCCTGCGCGGGATAAGGCTTCACCAATAACAGCCACGTTTGTGGGACCACATTAAGTCCGGTCCCAGACCTGTGCCGCCTGGTCTTGAGTGGAACAAGGTGGCCCGCGTGAAGTAGAAAACACGGCAAGTTGGGGTGAGGTGGCGTTCACACCCATTCTACCAATATGTGGGGAAATGAACCCATGGGTGTAACAATGCACAGCTGGAACCTGGAAATAATACAATTCCCCACCCCCCCCAAAAAAAATAAAAAAAAGTCACTACAGAGACTCAACAGGATGCAAACACAGTGGGGGGAATTTACTAAGGCAAATACGTCTAAAAAAAAATCTTATTTTTATAGTAAAATACAAATTTATTAGGTGTATTTGCATTTTTTGTCATTTACTATGCCAAAAATACACATATTCGTATTTATGGCACATTCGTATTTGTATTTACAAATACGAATGTATACGCCATCGGGAAATACGAATAGGAATAACCATTCAAAAGAATGGTGATTCCTAATTTAATAAGCGGCTGTATTAAAATACGGCCGCTAATTATTGGCAAACTGACGATAATTGCCAGCCAAATACGCCAGGAAAATAGACTTCATTTTCCAGGCGTGTTTGGCAGAAGCCTGCAAGGATCAGTCAGATCCATGCAGGCTTCAGTGTAAAAAAAAAGGGTTAAAAAATAAATAAAATAAAAAACGGCATGGGGTCCCCCCCATGGACGTAACCAGCAGCAGGCTCAAAGGAAAGGAAACCAATGAAATAAGGCTCAGCTGAATTTTTTTAAACCAGCCGCAGGCTCCCGGGCCGGGTCTGGTTCCCAAAATATCAGCACTTATCTCTTTCAGACAGGGTGTTATGGTTTCTGGTGTGAACCCACAGCCGTAACTGCTGTTTAGGACACAATGACTCTTTTGGCCCCCAAGGACACACTGACTCTGTTGGCCCCCAAGGTGAGGTGACTGACTCCTGCGGATGCTAGGCTTCGTCTGTAGTCGCCATGTTTGAAGTAGTGAGATAGGCCCGCTACAGCTCCGGTGCAACCAGGTGTTACGTGGGGACAAAGAGTCAGCGACCCCCCCAAGGGTACAGCCAAAAGGAGAACTGACTAAAGAACCTGACTGGAAAAAAAAAGAAAGAAGGCAACTTGCCCAAACTGACTAACACAGCTAATTGCGCCAGAGACCTAGTCGCCAACCACCAGCGACCGCGGCGCATGCACAAGAATAAATCACACCACACCAAAAAGCACACCACGAACAAGACGCACGTAGCACTGAACACAGAATAAGGCACCAGAAGTTAGCACCCCAGCAAAAGCAAATAAGGATACAGCGTACTGCTGAAAGGACACCCTTGCACACCAAGCAGAGGGTGGGTAAATAAAAATATGCTCAGGAGAGCCACAAGTACTAAGGAAATAAACCAAGCCCCTAGCAGGAACCAACTGAAGAGACAGGGAATCACCACAGGGAAGAATTCCCTGGTGCCGACAGCCACTGGTTCAGAGAAGGATTATGGCAGCTTGCCAGGACTTTATAAATAGACAAGGAACAAAACCAGGCTCCACTGGAGCACTTACATGACCTGGAACAGGCGTAGCAGTACCGTGGAACATCCAGCAGCTCAGGATGGTACGGAGCAGGCTGGGACAGGCTGGGGCAGACAGACAGGATTCTGCTACTGAAAGTAAGCAGGCTGGAACTGCCACAGGCCAGGAAGGCTGCAAACTGGGCTGAGTGCAGGGAGAAATGAACTAAATACCAGCAGATGGCTGGTGAGCTCCTACCAGAGCAGTAACCTGACAGAGGCCAGCAGGAAACAGGAACTAGCAGCTACCTGCAAAAGGAACAGGAAGCTAGGACTCAGGAACTGAAGCTATCACTGGCAGGGCAAAGCTAGAGAGAATGCCTTAAGAATGGCTCAAGTGAATAGTTTCACATGGGAGAGATCCAGGCAGCTCCAAGCTGTGATAATGAGCTCTTTACCTCTCAGACTTGTGAATAAATTAAGTTCACAGAATATTGAGCTGTAATTGCACAGACCTACCACTGGAGGCCACCAGAGAGTCAAATGCCAAACACAAACTGAACAGAACACAAAACAGAACTGAACCATTAATTATGGTTTCTAACACAGGGTCTGTGTTCATACAGGGATTGCAGCAATGGTTCACAGGCACAGGCAGGGGTGCTTGCTGGAATACTCAGGACTATGACAAGACTCAGATAAGGCTTACACAAAACTCTGACAAGACTAATGCAGAACTATTACCGACAGGGTCTGAATGCTGGGAGGATACCTAAATACCCAGAGGCATACTAACCTACCCTCCTGCATTCTGCAGGAGACTCCCTGACATAGCAGCAATCTCCCTCTCTCCCTCATTAGTCTAGCAATCTCCCTCATGTCACCTAGCCCACATTACACTGTTACATCATAGTTAACCCCCCCACCCTCATCTGCTGCATACTGCAGAAGACTCCCTGACATAGCAGCAATCTCCCTCTCTCCCTCATTAGTCTAGCAATCTCCCCCATGTCACCTAGCCCACATTACACTGTTACATCATAGTTACCTTCCCTTCTGCATTCTGCAGGAGACTCCTTGATATAGCAGCAATCTCCCTCTCTCCCTTAATAGTCTAGCTATCTCCCTCATTTCACCTAGCCCACATTACACTGTTACATCATAGTTACCTACCCTTCTGCATTCTGCAGGAAACTCACTGACACAGCAGCAATCTCCCTATCTCCCTCATTAGTCTAGCTATCTCCCTCATTTCACCTGGCCCACATTACACTGATACATCATAGTTACCTCCCATCCTGCATTCTGCAGGAAACTTCCTGACATAGTAGCAATCTCCCTATCTCCCTCATTAGTCTAGCAATCTCCCTCATTTCACCTAGCCCACATTACACTGTTACATCATAGTTACCTCCCCTCCTGCATTCTGCAGGAGACTCCCTGATATAGCAGCAATCTCCCTCTCTCCCTCATAAGTCTAGCAATCTGCCTCCTGTCACCTAGCCCACATTATGTAGCTGTTACTTTGTAGTTACTACCCCTTCTGCATTCTGCAGGAGACTTCCTGTCATAACAGCAATCTCCCTCTCTCCCTTATTAGTCTAGCAATCTCCCCCATGTCACCTAGCCCACATTATGTAACTGTTACATCATAGTTACCTCCCCTCCTGCATTCTGCAGAAGACTCCCTGACATAGCAGCAATCTCCCTCTCTCCCTCATTAGTCTAGCAATCTCCCCCATGTCACCTAGCCCACATTACACTGTTACATCGTAGTTACCTCCCCTTCTGCATTCTGCAGGAGACTCCCTGATATAGCAGCAATCTCCCTCTCTCCCTCATTAGCCTAGCAATCTGCCTCCTGTCACCTAGCCCACATTACACTGTTACATCAGTTACCTCACCGCCTGCATTCTGCGGGAGACTCCCTGACATAGCAGCAATTTCACTCTTTCCCTCATTAATCTAACAATCTCCCTCATGTCACCTAGCCCACATAACACTGTTACATCATAGTTACATCCCCTCCTGCATTCTGCAGGAGACTCCCTGACATAGCAGCAATCTCCCTCTCTCCCTCATTAGTCTAGTAATCTCCCTCATGTCACCTAGCCCACATTACACTGTTACATTTTTAAGGAAAAAAGTAATGAGAGACAGATACATTTACATGGAATCATCAGCACCATTTCCCAGCACTGTACAAGTATAGTAGCTCTTATTAACTGCTTTGGGTGTCATCTACATTTGGATATAAGTCATTTTAAAAGATTCCTCTCAGACGTAGCAGTACACACCCACACTTCTGGGTGCCACGTTCACAATCTCTTATCACAATCTCTCCATATATGGTACTAGACACGCCCCTTAAGTGGAGCATGGCACGCCCCCTCAATGGGGCACTGTGCAAAATTCTACTTCCAACTTTAATCTCCCTGAAACTAGTTTTTAAAAGTAGGCAAGTATGCCCAGAGGCCTAGCAGGCAGTCAAACCCAAGACCAAGATGTACACAAAACCCAGGCATGGTGGATCCGCAAAACCTGGAGTACAGATCCAGGGAAAACATACAAACTACAACAGAATACATACAGCAGATTTATACCGATCTGCTGGAGGCTGATCGTAACAATTAGGCAAGACTGCAGGATATTCTGCACAGCTGTAGCGTCAGGTGATTACAGGAGAGACTGTGGGGAATCTGTGCTGAGATCTGCACACAAACAGCACTGAGGATATACTCACCTGGAGTCTGGAGAGACATTTTAGAGGTAAAAAAGTATTTGTTTAAACCTGAATCGTGATATGTCCCCTCCAGTGTGACGGCAGTGGTGGGTTCCCAGCCTGGAGGAACTTATATCCAGGAGAAATCAAATTCCTCCAATGAGACCGCTGTATTTTGAATGGTGCACCTAGTGCAAGTCAATCAATGCTGGCGGCCGAGTTGCCAATAAAGCATGCCACATCATAGCTCCTCCCCCTCCCAGTACCATATAATAGATTCTGTGGAGCAGGAGAGTTTAGTTCGTGGGCGCAGAGTGAGCAGTGAAAAAGAAAGAGAGACAGAAACGATGAAGATGGTGACGGAGCATGAGGATGGCGGTGGGCGGCAGGATCAAGGAAGAAGATTTCTGCTCGGCTGAATACCAGAGAGAAGAACAGTGGTGGAACGCAAAAGTGCTCAACGAAGCTCCCCGCTGTCACCTCTCCCAACGGTACCATACCCTCCAACATGACCCATTCCATTAGGTACAAAAGTGGCAGTTACAGAGGTGGGGCTCCAGCACAGTCTAAAATTCAAAGAGGGGGGTTGTGGCACCCTGCAGCGGGTCCCACCAGACAGGGCATACAATGCTGGCCCCACCACAGAGAGGAGGTTACTTACCCTCCCCATCATGTGCTGAGAGGCAGGAGGCGGGACGCACCCGGATGACTGGCAGGGAACAGGCCCGGCGGGGATTGGACAGTAGATGGGCGTGAGAATCAAAGGGAAGTGAGGTAGGCACTGGAAGAGTGAGGAAGGAGAGAGGTGACCGGAGCCGACGCAGAGGGTGGCACGGGGCACCAAAGTCAGCAGCACCCAGCGTGACGGGAGAAACGAGGAGTGACAGGCAGGCGGGGATCGTGGCAGCGGTGGCTGAGGCACTGCGCACGGATCTCTGCTCCCTGCCCCACAGCCCCAGCAGCAGTACCTGGAGCGGCGGATGAGTCCCCCTCCATGGGAATTAGCGTGGGTGCTCCCCCGACCCGGCACAGCAGTGTGACAGGGCAATACGAAGAGGTAGCAGGACCCTATGCATGTGGCAGAGGCCACTGCAACAGCAGCACAAGCTACAGACCCAACGCCTGCAAACTGCGGGAGGAGAAGCTCCCCTATCCGGTGGCCAGCCAAATGTGAGTCCGGCCCTAGTGGCCACAAATGTCAGGGGGCAGCTTTTAAAGGGATCGTGCAAGTGAGTCCAGTAGAAGTTAGGGGGCACTGTACAGACCCGGCCAAGTGAAGAGGGACCCACATGGCTAATTTGCCACCCTACTGATCAGAGGCTGATCTACCAGCCGCACCCCACAAAAGAGTGGTAAATACCTGGGAACTTCTGTGCCTTCATCTCCGGCCAAGTGAAGACACTCAGAGCCCTGCTCCCCTAGTTACAGACGGACAAATCTTCGAGCCTCTAGCCCATTATAGAATGGAGGGATTATATTGTAAAGCAAACAGGCTACTGCCTTATCTGTTCTAAAAGGGAGATCACTGTGTGGGAAGGAAAATCTTCCTCCCGCATGACCCCAGTCGACTAACCCAGGCTACTGATCTGTAGGAAAGCCTGTCAAAGGTGGAACCCAGGCCACTGATCCGTAGGAAAGCCTGTCAAAGGTGGGACCCAGGCTACTGATCCGTAGGAAAGCCTGTCAAAGGTGGGACCCAGGCTACTGATCTGTAGGAAAGCCTGTCAAAGGTGGGACCCAGGCCACTGATCCGTAGGAAAGCCTGTCAAAGTTGGGACCCAGGCTACTGATCCGTACAAAAGCCTGTCAAAGGTGGGACCCAGGCTACTGATCCATAGGAAGGCCTGTCAAAGGTGGGACCCAGGCCACTGATCCATAGGAAAGCCTGTCAAAGGTGGGACCCAGGCCACTGATCCATAGGAAAGCCACTGCCTCGCCTGCAGCACTGTCACAAGGTGGTTTCCACTTCACTCACACCCCCAGGCCTGGTAACTGTAAAGGAGGTGGGGTTGGTCTATTACTGTCACAAGACTTCACATACTCAGTTCTACCATCTGCTCCTTCACTCACATTTACATCATTTGAAGTTCACTCTATTAGGGTTTTTTCCCCTTTCTCTCTGCGTGTTGCTGCTATCTATCGACCACCTGGGCTTCCCAAAACTCAATTTCTAGAAGATTTCTCTACCTGGCTACCCCATTTCTTATCCTCTGACATCTCCACTGTCATCCTGGGTGACTTCAATATTGCTATTGACAGTCCACCATCTTTGCATGCTTCCAAACTCCTCTCTCTAACCTCCTCTCTCGGCCTCTCCCAGTGGTCTGACTCCTCTACTCATGAGGAAGGCCACTGCCTTGACCTTGTTTTCACCAGGCTGTGCTCAGTCTCTGATTTTACTAACACTCCCTTCCCTCTCTCTGATCACAATCTCATTACCCTCTCACTCTCTTCCATTACCCCAAGCTCACTGACACTGAAATCATGCAAGCCTACTCTAACCCGCAGAAATTCTAATGCAATTAATTTTCCACAACTTACCACCTCCCTGCAACAACAGATCTCACTAATTTCTACATTTACCTCTCCTGACTCTGCTGTTTCCCACCTCTACCAGACTCTTGAAACAGCCCTTGATGATGTGGCTCCAGCTACCCATTACACCCCACGTAGGCTTAGATGCCAACCGTGGCACACCAAAACAACAAGACAACTACGAAATCAGTCACGTAAAGTAGAACGCCGATGGCGCAAATCTCGTAGTACGACTGATTTCCTCGCATAGAAATCTAGCTACTACTCCTACAGCAATGCTTTGGACACTGCCAAACAAACATACTACCAATCTCTCATCTCTTCTCATGCCACCAACCCTAAGCAACTTTTTAACACTTTTAAGTCTCTTCTGTACCCTCCCCCTCCTCCCCCACCGGCTACCATCAGTGCACAAGAACTTGCCTCCTACTTTAAGGACAAGATTGATAACATCTGAGATGAAATGGTATGCTCTTCCACAACCTCTAACCCTCTTTCTTTCCCACCTGAACCCTCTGGCACTTTCTCTTCATTTGAGCCCACAAATGAAAAGGAAGTATCTGCACTCTTCTTATCCTCTTACTCTACTACCTCTCCTCTTGATCCTATACCTGCGCAAGTCATTAAAAATCTATCTCCTGTGATTATTCCAACCTTAACTAAAATCTGCAATCTCTCTCTTACTACTGGTACTTTTCCTTCTCTGCTCAAACATGCAGTGATAACTCCTATTCTAAAAAAACAGAATTCCGACCCTAACTCTCTCTCTATCGTCCTATATCTCAGCTCCCATGCTTCTCCAAGCTACTGGAGAGACTTGTCTACTCTTGCCTCACAAACTTTCTTAACTCTAACACCCTATTAGACCCACTTCAGTCAGGTTTTCGCTCTCAACACTCCATTGAGACAGCACTGACTAAAGTGGTGAATGATCTGGTAACGGCTAAGTCTAAAGGCCATTACTCACTACTTATTCTTCTTGATCTTTCTGCTGCATTTGACACCGCCGATCACACTCTTCTCTTACAAACACTACACTCCTTAGGTCTTAATGATACAGCCCTTTCCTGGTTCACATCTTACCAATCTGATCGCTCTTTCAGTGTTCGCTTCTCTAACTCTACTTCCTCTTCATTACCTCTGTCAGTCGGAGTTCCGCAAGGTTCAGTCTTAGGTCCTCTGCTCTTCTCAATCTATACCTCCTCTCTTGGCAAACTAATCAGCTCTTTCGGATTTCAGTATCACTTGTATGCTGATGATACTCAAATCTATCTATCAACCCCAGAGTTGTCACCAGTGGTTTTGGGTCGAGTTTCTGATTGTCTCTCTGCCATCTCATCTTGGATGTCTTGTCGCCAACTCAAACTCAATATTTCCAAAACGGAATTACTTATATTCCCGCCAACTAAGAACAGTTACCATCCTGACATGTCCATCGCTGTTGACAACTCGATAATCTACCCTACCCCACAAGCTCGTTGCTTAGGGGTCATCCTCGACTCTGAACTGTCCTTTCTTCCCCACATTCAATCTGTCTCCAAATCATGTTACATGCATCTAAGAAACATATCCAAAATACAACCCTACTGTATCTCACACAAGACACTAGCAAATCTCTTATCCATGCACTCATTATATCCCGCATTGATTATTGCAATAGTCTCCTAACTGGTCTTCCCAAGAACAGACTTTCACCACTGCAATCAATTTTAAATGCTGCTGCTAGGCTGATCTTCCTTGCAAGATGTTCATCGTCTGCTGATCCGCTCTGCCAGTCCCTCCATTAGTTGCCTGTATATTACCGAATTCAATATAAAACACTTCTACTTGCTTATAAAGCTATTAACCATACTGCACCAGTATATATCTCTGCACTTATCACAAAATATCTCCCATCTCAACCACTACGCTCTACACAAGATCTGCATCTCTCTTCTGCACGGATCACTAGCTCCCATTCATTATTACAGGACTTTTATCGGGCTGCTCCCATCCTATGGAATGTCCTTCCACGCACATTAAGACTCTCCACCAGTCTCCAAACTTTCAAGCTTTCACTGAAAACTCACCTCTTCAGGCAAGCCTATCATATTTAAGTTCTACATGCATAACCCTCTGAGGCACTTATGTATTATATAGCTTCCCTTCTGGACTTGTAACTGCTATGCTATTACTGGTGCCTGTCCTTATGTTTCCCCCCCCCCCCCTATATCCCTATAGATTGTAAGCTTGCAGCAGGGCCCTCCTACCTCCAAGTCTGTCTGTTGTTACCCAGTTTGTCTTATCACTGTCTACTATTGTAAATCGCAACGGAATCTGCTGCGCTATATAAGAAACTGTAAATAAATAAATAAGCCTGTCAAAGGTGAGACCCAGGCCACTAATCCGTAGGAAAGCCTGTCAAAGGTGTGACCCAGGCCACTCATCCGTAGGAAGGCCAGGTTGCCTCTTAGAGACATCTCCCAGGGAATGGTATGTTAATCTCTGTGCATGGGACGAGTCCTAGACTCGGATTCGGGACAATAATTGGTACAGGTACTAATGGTTCACATAGTGTAGGTATAACACACCTGTTTAGCAAGAATAAGTAAATTATAAAGTGATTTCTGAGAGTAAACAGTAATTCACCTGGAGACGTCCAGAGTAGCCATGATGTTGTTTGACTGCGTAAGTTTTGTGTAATGTATGTTAAAAGTCTGATTCATGCCAAAGTGTACTAAGCAGGGCATAGTTGTCATGTGGATACTAGTACGCTGAGATGTTACTATTGATTACAGTGTGTTGCACTACTGGCTTCATGAGAGCAGCCTATTATAGGCCAAGAGTGTAAATTCTGCGTTTGCTAAATAGTAAAAAAAAAGAATAAATCTATATTCTTTAAATCTCTCCGATTGTTGTCTCTTCAATACCCTGGATAAAGATCTGAACCTGGCTGTGCACATCAAAGGGTCACATCAACAGTCAGTGAGTCCATGACAGTGATGTTTGGGGTGGCAGTAGGTGTGGCTCCCCTTGTTGAATATTGGACTGTGCTGTAAGCTCACATCTGCAACTGCCACTGGCAGGGAAGTCCAGGAACAGAGCATTTTGTACCTAATGGAATGGGTCATTTTGGTGGCTATGTGGTACCAGTAGGTGGCCTTGAGCCACCAACACCTTTCTACTGTGTTCTTAGACCACCAGATTTTTGGGCACTATGCCCAAGGGAATAAATCAGGCCACCTTGCCTACTTTTGTTATTTCCTCTCCGGGAGAAGCCTGGAGATGAGACCTGATACAACATGTTAGTGGGCGGTAACGAGGCTGATGTCACAAAGAACTGTCCCCATGCCAGTAAAATGCTACAATTCACTGGTCCACAGATTAGGGAGGGGCTAAAATGACAAATTATGCTATGCACGTTATTTTAACCCCACCCTCTCGCCGTAGACCCACAACATCCGGTATTTGTTTCAGCAGGGAAGAGTGGTGCAGGAGCGATGTGGGAGACTTGCCAACCTTCCTTGTGGGCCGGGAGGGGGACCTTCCAGCCATTCTGGGAGGTTAGGCAAGTATGAGTCAGGCCCTCCTGGCCTGTTCTGCAATTTAGGCCCCAGGCCTGAGCCCTTCCCAGGCTTTTAGGCCTGTGCCCACAGTTAGGCCTTAAGCCTGTACCTCATAACCAGGCCTCCTCATGCCTGTGTTCACATTCAGGCCTGTGCCTCAATTCAGGCCACAAAGCCTGCGCCCTCTTTTAATAAGGGGAACAACACACACACACACACTCCCACAGAGTCCTGGTACCAGAACAGTGGGCTTTGCAGCAGCTCTTCCTAGGTCCAGGTTGGTTGGGTATAAGGGACCATCTGGTCCCTCTTTGTGTTCACTCCCTGGTAATTTGTTGCTGCTTCTACTCCATGCACCCAACCTATCGTATTCCCCTGGGATGGACGGCTGTCCACCCAAATAGGGGCTGATTGTGGTTTGCAATAGCAAATTCCTTCTTTCATACCTTTCAACTTTCCATGGTGGTCTAGCAGGACCTTCAAAGCAGGAGCTAGCAAGTGAAATCAACAGCCACTTGATTAGCGGAAGGGCAGGCTGCAGTCCACAGCTTACATTTTGTTCCCTACAGTCACAATCCTCCACTCTCTCTTAGTCTTGCTAGAAGGGGACCAGGCCTTGTGGTTTGGGCTCACGTGGACCGGTGACTATAGCTCAAGGGCATCATATTCCTTGCACACCTTTACATGTGCGCAGCCCAGGACTGAGCGGCAGCGATAGAAGCAGATGGATCGGGGATGGAGCTGACATCACACAGCTTCCCCTCAGACACCTGGGCACACCTGCATTTCCCCAACACTCCCACAAAGCCGCCAGGTGACACCACCAACCACCAGCTTCCTCTCACTCACCATGCGTGCGGGCCGTAGCCATGGGCAGTATATAATCACAGCCATGTCATCAGGTCTGAATAAACCACCATATTGGGAATGATATATACAGATGTAGAGTGACTTCAGACACCAGCATCACTCATCTGAGCTGATGGAAATTCACAGAAAGTTCTAAATGGCCGCAGGCGACAGGGAACAAGTGATTACTGCAGACTTTATCTGTACTTACTCTGAATGCAGAAAACAGAGACGGGAATGGCGGCTTCTGCGAATGCACTCACACAAATAGCTCGCTGCAATGAAAGAGAATCTTCTAATGGATTCCATGACGTCGCTCTCCTGCTAATGGCTTCCACATGTCTTATGTGAGGATTTGGGGCCTTACTCTGAGGCTCTGAGCTGAGCGTCACTAAGGGCCTTATTTTGGTTCATTCTTTCTGACAAAATCCTTCTTAGATGGACAAAACCATGTGCACTGCAGGTGGGGCAGGTGTTACTTGTGCAGAGAGAATTAGATTTGGGTGGGGTTTTACTTCAAAGTGAGATCTATATTGCAGTGTAAAAATAAAGCAGTCAGTATTTTCCCTGCACAGAAACAAAATTACTCACCCAAATCTAATTCTCTCTGCACATGTTACATCTGCCCCCCCTGCAGTGCACATGGTTTTATCCATCTAAGAAGGATTTTGTCAGAAAGAATGAACCAAAATAAGGCCCTATGACCGAATTACCCATCGCTAGCAATGGATGCTGATTTTACAGCCTGTACGCTCCGATTTCATCGCTGGAAATGACGACAGAAAGCACCAACTGCAAATACTAGAGGGATGGGGGATGTATTGGGTTACAGATAATTACAGCTAAGCTGTCGCCTTCTGACCGCAAACTCAACTCAATCAATTAATACTGCATGAAGCAGCGCTATGTCTAATGGCTTCCAGGCAGGGTGCAATGACTCTGTAAGACATTTCCCAGCCAGACCTATTGACCCAACATCTGTGACAGCATTTGTCTGATTAGCAGCAGGGCCCTCGGCCATCGATGGCAGTTACCGCGGCCTGTACACGAAGCCTCGTTTTATGGTAATACTTTCTCTGTTGATTGCTAGTAGATTTTATGCAGCGGAGAAGGTTCTAGTGTAATGTATATGCTTAGTGTTCCCGACATCCAATGTGTAACGTAACATATGGTAGACGGGTTTGCTCGCTAGCGACTTTTCCAGACGTGGACAGAAATATTTACACTCCAGCTTTTCATCACTTTAATCTTTGTGTAACATCTCAGATGAAATGCACGTTTCCGGCGGCAGCGCAGTTATATTTAGCACAATGTGAGTGATACTGGATTTCCATGGGTAGCGCTGGACACCATCGCTCGCTCTCTCCCAGTCCCCACTCATTACTACATTGTTATCCATTGCTGAAATGAATGGAAATAGGAATATGCCAAAATTCTCAATAAAAATAAAATAAATAAACTTGAATTTTTTGTAGATATTTTACGTTCTGGACGCTGGAGAGGTCGGCGCGGAATCCTGCAGAAAGTGATATTTATGTTAGTTTTCATCGTCCAGACGTTCCCTCACTCACTCGCTTATTTAACAAACTTTCCAGAGCTCCCAAGAAAACTTCAGCAGCAGATAGAAAAGGCGGAGATGTATTTCAGGATGCAGCGTGGAGTTTTGAGCTGTTCTGTCACCTGTTTCAAGGCGTGTGTTCAGTGATTGTGTTGGATCGGTTTCTATTCAGTTTTTTATTTGTTTTATACATGCTGGGATTTGTAGTTTCACAACATCTGGAGGGCCGCAGTTTGAGGACCCATGGACAATACTGACAATGTAAAAATATGTAGGGGGAGGGGCCCTAAACTGCACACCCTGGACATATGAGGTGCTACCTGCTGAGACCTGTAGTGCAGCAAGCAGGAGGAGGAGGAGGAGTTTGCAGGTGCACACTAAATATAAATGCTAGACCTTTTAATATCATTGCTATATTGCATTTCTGAGGTTATTAGCATAATGATGGCCATTATTATCGGCTTGTCCACCGCGTCCAGGTTACCTCAATAGGACAAGTCCCTAATGCTGTGTACACACGGTCCGATTTCCTTTCCGATGTTGATGATATAGTCAACATCGGATGGGCATCAGATCGGAATCGGATGCTGATCGCAAGGGTTTTAACCCTTGCGATCCTGATCCGATCCCGATGCGCGTTCACGTATCGGAAGCCAGAAAGTCTTGGCTGCGTTGTCTATATAGCGCCGATCTGCACTATATAGTCAAGATTGGATGCAAATCGGATGTGCCTTAAGATCCTATCCACAATCCTATCTGATCGGATCGTGGATAGGATCTTAAGGCACATCTGACCATGTGTACACACCATTACACTACTATGAGACAGGTCCAGGGCACAGGACTCCCCAGGCCAGCCCAGCAGAACCACCCCATGCAATATAGCAATGATATTAAAAGGTCTAGCATTTATATTTAGTGTGCACCTGCAAACTCCTCCTCCTGCTTGCTGCACTACAGGTCTCAGCAGGTAGCACCTCATATGTCCAGGGTGTGCAGTTTAGGGCCCCTCCCCCTATGTACTATATATTGTGTATTCATACACACTGGAAGGAACTAGAGACACCTTCCTCCTTAACTAACACCCCACCCACCTGTCCCAGATTGTTTTTAAATAGGTTGGAGTCCAACAATCAAGACTGCACACTTCAGCTTGGCACAATGAGGGTATACATATATGCTGAGTGGGTACTCAAGTCGCACGATTTTTAATCGCATCGCATGCCATCGCATGCCATACACCCGATGCACAGCGATGCTATGCCCCCGATGCGATGCCCCCGATGCTATTTAAGCCCCCTATACGATTTTAAATTGTATAAGCACCCTAATGGGTGCTTACAATGTTAAATGCACACCCACGCCACCCCCAGTATGAACGCCAAACCGATACTTTAATACTTTACATGTATTATGCGCAGGGCCGGTGCAAGGCACCGGAGCGCCCCAGGCGAGTCGGGGTGGGGGCGCCCCGGTGCCGGGGGGAGGGGGGGTGGTACCTGTTGAAAAAACTTGCGCCCCGGCATCCCTGCAGTGCTGCTGGAGCGGTCAGGGGTGTTCGTGCCGCCGGGGGGTACCTGCGGCGCCGTCATCATGTGTATAAAGCTGGCTGCGGCCGGCGGGGCCCCTGTAGTGAATAGCAAATAACTAGCGCTTCTGGCGCCGCCGCGCGCATAGCGCTAGTTATTTTCTATTCACTACAGGGACCCCGCCGGCCGCAGCCAGCTTTATACACATGACGGCGCCGCAGGTATCCCCGGCGGCACGGACACCCCTGACCGCTCCAGCAGCACTGAAGGGACGCCGGGGCGCAAGTTTTTTCAACAGTTCGCTGGGGGTGAGGGGCGAACTGCCGCCCTCCAGGTGCCGGCACCCTAGGCAAATGCCTAGAGCTGACTAGTGGTGGCGCCGGCCCTGATTATGCGTCTTCTCGCGGGGCTCGCTGCACTCGCCACGCTTCGGGCTCGGTGGCTCGATGCGCTCGCCACACTATATAAAATCAACTCCACACCGACGTGGATAATGGAGGTATGAAAAGGTCAGAGGACGCATACCGCCGCCCCTCGCGGGCTCGCTGTGCTCACCACGCTTCGGGTTCACTTTCATAGTGGGGGTGGTGTGGGGGTGCATTTAACATTGTAAGCCCCCATTAGGATGCGTATACAATTTAAAATTGCATCGCATCGTATGGCATTGTATGCCATATACAATTCTATACAATTTTAACATTGTATGACATCGGGGGGAAATCTCGTCGCATCGCATCGCATACCATCGCATGGCTTATGGTCTGCGATGCAATGGGCACTGTGATAGTACACAAGTCCCGCTGAGTGTTAGTCAGTGGGACTGTGTTTGGGGCGCTGGGCTTTTTGGGCTGCTGTTGCTGGGCTGCTCCATGGCATCATATCGTACACTTTCCATCAACCCATTAGTTTGTTTAGTATATATGTAGCACCCTTCACATTTATTATTACTTCTTACCTAGGTAAGTCCTATCACATATAATTTCCCCTATCCCTTTTACTATCACTTTAATTTCACACTAATGTGGTGCCATGGGGTGGTTCTGCTGGGCTGGCCTGGGGGGCCCTGTGCCCTGGACCTGTCCCAGAGTAGTGTTAGGGACTTGTCCTATTGAGGTAACCTGGATGCGGTGGACAAGCCCATACTAATGGCCATTACTATGCTAATAACCTCAAATGCAATATAGCAAGATATTAAAAGGTCTAGCATATATATTTAGTGTGCACCTGCAAACTCCTCCTCCTGCTTAATGTAATAATATGGTAATGCCCACAGTGCAGCAGGAATATATCACATAGTTATACAACATTACGCCACAATCTGCCAACAGAGGGAAGCCGCTTCTGCAGAGGTCACATCTAGCGGCAGGGTGGGAGTCACCTTGTACTATTACCTCCCCCTCTCCTATGCACAGTACATCACCCCCAAACCAAGGGTCAAAGCTGGATCACCCATTAAGCAATGGTCGCATTTAGGACCCAGGTGGCACAGACTGCCTAGGCCTGTCACCCCAACAGAGATGGGAAGGGACTCAAACCAGTATGAAGCCTAGGGTCCTGTGGGGTCTTATTCCAGCCCGTAACTTTGGCTTTGGGGTGTAGCGCATTATCCCTGGGCCTCTACTCACCTCTGTGCCCATCAGTAGCTGCATGCCTTGTAGTGTATCACAATTATGGTGACTGGTGTAGATACACATGAATGTGTGTGCTTCTACTATACAGTAACAGAACTGAAGAGACAATAAGTACCATCTCTGCTGAGCGCGAGAGCAGGCACCTTCCCTGATTGGAGAGTCAGCCATCTTGTTGCATTGGTACAAAGTAGCACAAAATGGCGTATTTGGTAAATATCTGTATGATGAGATCAGACCCTGGTTTTCCTATTTCCTATCTCACCTCCTCGTCAGTTATCACTCTACCCACAAAGTCTATTTACTGTATCTTGTGTAGGGTTTCCCCATTGTACAAAGGGCCCAGTTATGCTGCTGCCCAGGAAGGACAAGAGAAGCCCCATGGAGCCATCCTACACTCATTCGCACTTGTGTACACATCCGCAGCCTATACGCAAACATCAGGAACATTGGTCCTTATTCTAGTTCACTCATTCTGACAAAATCCTTCTTAGATGGACAAAACCATGTGCACTGCAGGTGGGGCAGATGTAACTTGTGCAGATAATTAGATTTGGGTGGGGTTTTACTTCAAAGTGAGATCTATATTGCAGTGTAAGAATAAAGCAGCCAGTATTTACCCTGCACAGAAACAAAATAACTCACCAACCAATCACGGCTTACCGCATTATCGCCCTCCCCTCATGTGTTGGCTAAAATTAGCTATCGCAAGGCCAGAGAGGCAGTCCATTGGCAGAGGAGCTAATGACCCCCATACACTAGTGAGATTTGGTCCGATATGACCCGATTCTGACGGATCAGGACAATAAATTGGACCAAATCTCATGTTTTTGACATGAACTACCAGGGGGGCAAATAATAAAGGCGGCAGCCGGGGAACGAACAACGGCAGAGGACGGGGGACTAGAGTGGCGGGCATGGGAAGCCAGGTAGCGGGCACACTTAAATAAAAAAACATAGAAATTAATGAGCAGCCAGTGATTGGCTGAGAGAGCTCTCTTACAATCGGCCTAATGTGTGGAGGCTAAAGCTACCAGGGATGGGAATAAAGTCAAGGAGAAATATTATACCTTGGAAGATCCCCAAGCAGCCAATCAGAACCTAATTGTCATTTCAGACTGTGGTAAACAGATTATAGATAGAATCAGATTGGGATCTCCCAAGGCTTGGTACATCTCCCCCGAAAGTGGAATAAAGAGACAAGCTTAATATGGAGCAGGTAATACATAGAGTCTTGAGGTCCAAACTGTAGTGGTGGAGGTAGATGTAGGGCTGGTGAGGAGATGACTGAGGGAAGATGGATGATGCTGGGGTAAGAGAGTGTGAAGACATACTGTAGTTATGGAGGTAGTTGTAGGGCTTGTGAGGAGATGACTAAGGGAAGATGGATGCTGCTGGGGTAAGAGAGTGTGTAGACGTACTGTAGTGGTGGAGGTAGATGTAGGGCTTGTGAGGAGATGACTAAGGTAAAATGGATGCTGCTGGGGTAAGAGAGTGTGTAGACGTACTGTAGTAGTGGAGGTAGATGTAGGGCTGGTGAGGAGATGACTGAGGGAAGATGGATGATGCTGGGGTAAGAGAGTGTGCAGACATACTGTAGTAGTGGAGGTAGATGTAGGGCTGGTGAGGAGATGACTAAGGGAAGATGGATGCTGCTGGGGTAAGAGAGTGAGTAGACATACTGTAGTGGTGGAGGTAGATGTGGGGCTGGTGAGGAGATTATTGAGGGAAGATGGATGCTGCTGGGGTAAGAGGGTGTGTAGACATACTGTAGTGGTGGAGGTAGATGTGGGGCTGGTGAGAAGATGACTGAGGGAAGATGGATGCTGCTGGGGTAAGAGGGTGTGCAGACATACTGTAGTGGTGGAGGTAGATGTAGGGCTGGTGAGGAGATGACTGAGGGAAGATGGATGCTGCTGGGGTAAGAGAGTGTGCAGACATACTGTAGTGGTGGATGTAGATGTGGGGCTGGTGAGGAGATGACTGAGGAAAGATGGATGCTGCTGTGGTAAGAGAGTGTGCAGACATACTGTAGTAGTGGAGGTAGATGTAGGGCTGGTGAGGAGATTATTGAGGGAAGATGGATGCTGCTGGGGTAAGAGAGTGTGCAGACATACTGTAGTAGTGGAGGTAGATGTGGGGCTGGTGAGGAGATGACTGAGGGAAGATGGATGCTGCTGTGGTAAGAGAGTGTGCAGACATACTGTAGTAGTGGATGTAGATGTGGGGCTGGTAAGGAGATGACTGAGGGAAGATGGATGCTGCTGGGGTAAGAGAGTGTGCAGACATACTGTAATAGTGGAGGTAGATGTAGGGCTGGTGAGGAGATGACTGAGGGAAGATGGATGCTGCTGGGGTAAGAGAGTGTGCAGACATACCGTAGTAGTGGAGGTAGATGTAGGGCTGGTGAGGAGATGACTGAGGGAAGATGGATGCTGCTGGGGTAAGAGAGTGTGCAGACATACCGTAGTAGTGGAGGTAGATGTAGGGCTGGTGAGGAGATGACTGAGGGGAGATGGATGCTGCTGGGGTAAGAGAGTGTGCAGACATACCGTAGTAGTGTAGGTAGATGTAGGGCTGGTGAGGAGATGACTGAGGTGAGATGGATACTGCTGGGGTAAGAGAGTGTGCAGACATACTGTAGTAGTGGAGGTAGATGTAGGGCTGGTGAGGAGATGACTGAGGTGAGATGGATGCTGCTGGGGTAAGAGAGTGTGCAGACATACTGTAGTAGTGGAGGTAGATGTGGGGCTGGCGAGGAGATGACTGAGGGAAGATGGATGCTGCTGGGGTAAGAGAGTGTGCAGATATACCGTAGTAGTGTAGGTAGATGTAGGGCTGGTGAGGAAATGACTGAGGAGAGATGGATGCTGCTGGGGTAAGAGAGTTTGCAGACATACCGTAGTGGTGGAGGTAGATGTAGGGCTGGTGAGGAGATGACTGAGGTGAGATGGATGCTGCTGGGGTGAGAGAGTGTGCAGACATACTGTAGTAGTGGAGGTAGATGTAGGGCTGGTGAGGAGATGACTGAGGGAAGATGGATGCTGCTGGGGTAAGAGGGTGTGCAGACATACCGTAGTAGTGGAGGTAGATGTAGGGCTGGTGAGGAGATGACTGAGGGAAGATGGATGCTGCTGGGGTAAGAGGGTGTGCAGACATACCGTAGTAGTGGAGGTAGATGTGGGGCTGGTGAGGAGATGACTGAGGGAAGATGAATGCTGCTGGGGTAAGAGAGTGTGCAGACATACTGTAGTAGTGTAGGTAGATGTAGGGCTGGTGAGGAGATGACTGAGGGAAGATGGATGCTGCTGGGGTAAGAGGGTGTGCAGACATACCGTAGTAGTGGAGGTAGATGTAGGGCTGGTGAGGAGATGACTGAGGGAAGATGGATGCTGCTGGGGTAAGAGAGTGTGCAGACATACCGTAGTAGTGGAGGTAGATGTGGGGCTGGTGAGGAGATGACTGAGGGAAGATGGATGCTGCTGGGGTAAGAGAGTGTGCAGACATACTGTAGTAGTGTAGGTAGATGTATGGCTGGTGAGGAGATGACTGAGGGAAGATGGATGCTGCTGGGGTAAGAGAGTGTGTAGACGTACTGTAGTAGTGGAGGTAGATGTAGGGCTGGTGAGGAGATGACTGAGGGAAGATGGATGATGCTGGGGTAAGAGAGTGTGCAGACATACTGTAGTAGTGGAGGTAGATGTAGGGCTGGTGAGGAGATGACTAAGGGAAGATGGATGCTGCTGGGGTAAGAGGGTGAGTAGACATACTGTAGTGGTGGAGGTAGATGTGGGGCTGGTGAGGAGATTATTGAGGGAAGATGGATGCTGCTGGGGTAAGAGGGTGTGTAGACATACTGTAGTGGTGGAGGTAGATGTGGGGCTGGTGAGAAGATGACTGAGGGAAGATGGATGATGCTGGGGTAAGAGAGTGTGCAGACATACTGTAGTAGTGGAGGTAGATGTAGGGCTGGTGAGGAGATGACTAAGGGAAGATGGATGCTGCTGGGGTAAGAGAGTGAGTAGACATACTGTAGTGGTGGAGGTAGATGTGGGGCTGGTGAGGAGATTATTGAGGGAAGATGGATGCTGCTGGGGTAAGAGGGTGTGTAGACATACTGTAGTGGTGGAGGTAGATGTGGGGCTGGTGAGAAGATGACTGAGGGAAGATGGATGCTGCTGGGGTAAGAGGGTGTGCAGACATACTGTAGTGGTGGAGGTAGATGTAGGGCTGGTGAGGAGATGACTGAGGGAAGATGGATGCTGCTGGGGTAAGAGAGTGTGCAGACATACTGTAGTGGTGGATGTAGATGTGGGGCTGGTGAGGAGATGACTGAGGAAAGATGGATGCTGCTGTGGTAAGAGAGTGTGCAGACATACTGTAGTAGTGGAGGTAGATGTAGGGCTGGTGAGGAGATTATTGAGGGAAGATGGATGCTGCTGGGGTAAGAGAGTGTGCAGACATACTGTAGTAGTGGAGGTAGATGTGGGGCTGGTGAGGAGATGACTGAGGGAAGATGGATGCTGCTGTGGTAAGAGAGTGTGCAGACATACTGTAGTAGTGGATGTAGATGTGGGGCTGGTAAGGAGATGACTGAGGGAAGATGGATGCTGCTGGGGTAAGAGAGTGTGCAGACATACTGTAATAGTGGAGGTAGATGTAGGGCTGGTGAGGAGATGACTGAGGGAAGATGGATGCTGCTGGGGTAAGAGAGTGTGCAGACATACCGTAGTAGTGAAGGTAGATGTAGGGCTGGTGAGGAGATGACTGAGGGAAGATGGATGCTGCTGGGGTAAGAGAGTGTGCAGACATACCGTAGTAGTGGAGGTAGATGTAGGGCTGGTGAGGAGATGACTGAGGGGAGATGGATGCTGCTGGGGTAAGAGAGTGTGCAGACATACCGTAGTAGTGTAGGTAGATGTAGGGCTAGTGAGGAGATGACTGAGGTGAGATGGATACTGCTGGGGTAAGAGAGTGTGCAGACATACTGTAGTAGTGGAGGTAGATGTAGGGCTGGTGAGGAGATGACTGAGGTGAGATGGATGCTGCTGGGGTAAGAGAGTGTGCAGACATACTGTAGTAGTGGAGGTAGATGTGGGGCTGGCGAGGAGATGACTGAGGGAAGATGGATGCTGCTGGGGTAAGAGAGTGTGCAGATATACCGTAGTAGTGTAGGTAGATGTAGGGCTGGTGAGGAGATGACTGAGGAGAGATGGATGCTGCTGGGGTAAGAGAGTTTGCAGACATACCGTAGTGGTGGAGGTAGATGTAGGGCTGGTGAGGAGATGACTGAGGTGAGATGGATGCTGCTGGGGTGAGAGAGTGTGCAGACATACTGTAGTAGTGGAGGTAGATGTAGGGCTGGTGAGGAGATGACTAAGGGAAGATGGATGCTGCTGGGGTAAGAGGGTGTGCAGACATACCGTAGTAGTGGAGGTAGATGTAGGGCTGGTGAGGAGATGACTGAGGGAAGATGGATGCTGCTGGGGTAAGAGGGTGTGCAGACATACCGTAGTAGTGGAGGTAGATGTGGGGCTGGTGAGGAGATGACTGAGGGAAGATGAATGCTGCTGGGGTAAGAGAGTGTGCAGACATACTGTAGTAGTGTAGGTAGATGTAGGGCTGGTGAGGAGATGACTGAGGGAAGATGGATGCTGCTGGGGTAAGAGGGTGTGCAGACATACCGTAGTAGTGGAGGTAGATGTAGGGCTGGTGAGGAGATGACTGAGGGAAGATGGATGCTGCTGGGGTAAGAGAGTGTGCAGACATACCGTAGTAGTGGAGGTAGATGTGGGGCTGGTGAGGAGATGACTGAGGGAAGATGGATGCTGCTGGGGTAAGAGAGTGTGCAGACATACTGTAGTAGTGTAGGTAGATGTATGGCTGGTGAGGAGATGACTGAGGGAAGATGGATGCTGCTGGGGTAAGAGAGTGTGCAGACATACTGTAGTAGTGTAGGTAGATGTAGGGCTGGTGAGGAGATGACTGAGGGAAGATGGATGCTGCTGGGGTAAGAGAGTGAGTAGACATACTGTAGTGGTGGAGGTAGATGTGGGGCTGGTGAGGAGATTATTGAGGGAAGATGGATGCTGCTGGGGTAAGAGGGTGTGTAGACATACTGTAGTGGTGGAGGTAGATGTGGGGCTGGTGAGAAGATGACTGAGGGAAGATGGATGCTGCTGGGGTAAGAGGGTGTGCAGACATACTGTAGTGGTGGAGGTAGATGTAGGGCTGGTGAGGAGATGACTGAGGGAAGATGGATGCTGCTGGGGTAAGAGAGTGTGCAGACATACTGTAGTGGTGGAGGTAGATGTGGGGCTGGTGAGGAGATGACTGAGGGAAGATGGATGCTGCTGTGGTAAGAGAGTGTGCAGACATAATGTAGTAAATGAGGTAGATGTTGGGCTGGTGAGGAGATTATTGAGGGAAGATGGATGCTGCTGGGGTAAGAGAGTGTGCAGACATACTGTAGTAGTGGAGGTAGATGTGGGGCTGGTGAGGAGATGACTGAGGGAAGATGGATGCTGCTGTGGTAAGAGAGTGTGCAGACATACCGTAAGAGTGGAGGTAGATGTAGGCTGGTGAGGAGATGACTGAGGGAAGATGGATGCTGCTGGGGTAAGAGAGTGTCTAGACATACTGTAGTAGTGGAGGTAGATGTGGGGCTGGTAAGGAGATGACTGAGGGAAGATGGATGCTGCTGGGGTAAGAGAGTGTGCAGACATACTGTAATAGTGGAGGTAGATGTAGGGCTGGTGAGGAGATGACTGAGGGAAGATGGATGCTGCTGGGGTAAGAGAGTGTGCAGACATACCGTAGTAGTGTAGGTAGATGTAGGGCTGGTGAGGAGATGACTGAGGGAAGATGGATGCTGCTGGGGTAAGAGAGTTTGCAGACATACTGTAGTAGTGGAGGTAGATGTAGGGCTGGTGAGGAGATGACTTAGGGAAGATGGATGCTGCTGGGGTGAGAGAGTGTGCAGACATACTGTAATAGTGGAGGTAGATGTAGGGCTGGTGAGGAGATGACTGAGGGAAGATGGATGCTGCTGGGGTAAGAGGGTGTGCAGACATACCGTAGTAGTGGAGGTAGATGTGGGGCTGGTGAGGAGATGACTGAGGGAAGATGGATGCTGCTGGGGTAAGAGAGTGTGCAGACATACTGTAGTAGTGTAGGTAGATGTAGGGCTGGTGAGGAGATGACTGAGGGAAGATGGATGCTGCTGGGGTAAGAGGGTGTGCAGACATACCGTAGTAGTGGAGGTAGATGTAGGGCTGGTGAGGAGATGACTGAGGGAAGATGGATGCTGCTGGGGTAAGAGAGTGTGCAGACATACCGTAGTAGTGGAGGTAGATGTGGGGCTGGTGAGGAGATGACTGAGGGAAGATGGATGCTGCTGGGGTAAGAGAGTGTGCAGACATACTGTAGTAGTGTAGGTAGATGTATGGCTGGTGAGGAGATGACTGAGGGAAGATGGATGCTGCTGGGGTAAGAGGGTGTGCAGACATACTGTAGTAGTGTAGGTAGATGTAGGGCTGGTGAGGAGATGACTGAGGGAAGATGGATGCTGCTGGGGTAAGAGAGTGTGCAGACATACCGTAGTAGTGGAGGTAGATGTGGGGCTGGTGAGGAGATGACTAAGGGAAGATGGAGGCTGCTGGGGTAAGAGAGTGTGCAGACATACCGTAGTAGTGGAGGTAGATGTGGGGCTGGTGAGGAGATGACTGAGGGGAGATGGATGCTGCTGGGGTAAGAGAGTGTGTAGACATACTGTAGTAGTGGAGGTAGATGTGGGGCTGGTGAGGAGATGACTGAGGGAAGATGGATGCTGCTGGGGTAAGAGAGTGTGCAGACATACTGTAGTAGTGGAGGTAGATGTGGGGCTGGCGAGGAGATTATTGAGGAAAGATGGATGCTGCTGTGGTAAGAAAGTGTGTAGACATACTGTAATAGTGGAGGTAGATGTAGGGCTGGTGTGGAGATGACTGAGGTGAGATGGATGCTGCTGGGGTAAGAGAGTGTGCAGACATACCATAGTAGTGGAGGTAGATGTAGGGCTGGTGAGGAGATGACTGAGGGAAGATGGATGCTGCTGGGGTAAGAGGGTGTGCAGACATACCGTAGTGGTGGAGGTAGATGTGGGGCTGGTGAGGAGATGACTGAGGGAAGATGGATGCTGCTGGGGTAAGAGGGTGTGTAGACATACTGTAGTGGTGGAGGTAGATGTGGGGCTGGTGAGGAGATGACTGAGGGAAGATGGATGCTGCTGGGGTAAGAGAGTGTGCAGACATACTGTAGTAGTGGACGTAGATGTGGGGCTGGTGAGGAGATTATTGAGGGAAGATGGATGCTCCTGGGGTAAGAGAGTGTGCAGACATACCGTAGTAGTGGAGGTAGATGTAGGGCCGGTGAGGAGATGACTGAGGTGAGATGGATGCTGCTGGGGTAAGAGAGTGTGCATACATACTGTAGTGGTGGAGGTAGATGTAGGGCTGGTGAGGAGATGACTGAGGGAAGATGGATGCTGCTGGGGTAAGAGGGTGTGCAGACATACCGTAGTAGTGGAGGTAGATGTAGGGCTGGTGAGGAGATGACTGAGGGAAGATGGATGCTGCTGGGGTAAGAGGGTGTGCAGACATACCGTAGTAGTGGAGGTAGATGTGGGGCTGGTGAGGAGATGACTGAGGGAACATGAATGCTGCTGGGGTAAGAGAGTGTGCAGACATACCGTAGTAGTGTAGGTAGATGTAGGGCTGGTGAGGAGATGACTGAGGGAAGATGGATGCTGCTGGGGTAAGAGGGTGTGCAGACATACCGTAGTAGTGGAGGTAGATGTAGGGCTGGTGAGGAGATGACTGAGGGAAGATGGATGCTGCTGGGGTAAGAGAGTGTGCAGACATACCGTAGTAGTGGAGGTAGATGTGGGGCTGGTGAGGAGATGACTGAGGGAAGATGGATGCTGCTGGGGTAAGAGAGTGTGCAGACATACCGTAGTAGTGTAGGTAGATGTATGGCTGGTGAGGATATGACTGAGGGAAGATGGATGCTGCTGGGGTAAGAGAGTGTGCAGACATACTGTAGTAGTGTAGGTAGATGTAGGGCTGGTGAGGAGATGACTAAGGGAAGATGGATGCTGCTGGGGTAAGAGAGTGAGTAGACATACTGTAGTGGTGGAGGTAGATGTGGGGCTGGTGAGGAGATTATTGAGGGAAGATGGATGCTGCTGGGGTAAGAGGGTGTGTAGACATACTGTAGTGGTGGAGGTAGATGTGGGGCTGGTGAGAAGATGACTGAGGGAAGATGGATGCTGCTGGGGTAAGAGGGTGTGCAGACATACTGTAGTGGTGGAGGTAGATGTAGGGCTGGTGAGGAGATGACTGAGGGAAGATGGATGCTGCTGGGGTAAGAGAGTGTGCAGACATACTGTAGTGGTGGAGGTAGATGTGGGGCTGGTGAGGAGATGACTGAGGGAAGATGGATGCTGCTGTGGTAAGAGAGTGTGCAGACATAATGTAGTAAATGAGGTAGATGTTGGGCTGGTGAGGAGATTATTGAGGGAAGATGGATGCTGCTGGGGTAAGAGAGTGTGCAGACATACTGTAGTAGTGGAGGTAGATGTGGGGCTGGTGAGGAGATGACTGAAAGGAAGATGGATGCTGCTGTGGTAAGAGAGTGTGCAGACATACCGTAAGAGTGGAGGTAGATGTAGGCTGGTGAGGAGATGACTGAGTGAAGATGGATGCTGCTGGGGTAAGAGAGTGTCTAGACATACTGTAGTAGTGGAGGTAGATGTGGGGCTGGTAAGGAGATGACTGAGGGAAGATGGATGCTGCTGGGGTAAGAGAGTGTGCAGACATACTGTAATAGTGGAGGTAGATGTAGGGCTGGTGAGGAGATGACTGAGGGAAGATGGATGCTGCTGGGGTAAGAGAGTGTGCAGACATACCGTAGTAGTGTAGGTAGATGTAGGGCTGGTGAGGAGATGACTGAGGGAAGATGGATGCTGCTGGGGTAAGAGAGTTTGCAGACATACCGTAGTGGTGGAGGTAGATGTAGGGCTGGTGAGGAGATGACTTAGGGAAGATGGATGCTGCTGGGGTGAGAGAGTGTGCAGACATACTGTAATAGTGGAGGTAGATGTAGGGCTGGTGAGGAGATGACTGAGGGAAGATGGATGCTGCTGGGGTAAGAGGGTGTGCAGACATACCGTAGTAGTGGAGGTAGATGTGGGGCTGGTGAGGAGATGACTGAGGGAAGATGGATGCTGCTGGGGTAAGAGAGTGTGCAGACATACTGTAGTAGTGTAGGTAGATGTAGGGCTGGTGAGGAGATGACTGAGGGAAGATGGATGCTGCTGGGGTAAGAGGGTGTGCAGACATACCGTAGTAGTGGAGGTAGATGTAGGGCTGGTGAGGAGATGACTGAGGGAAGATGGATGCTGCTGGGGTAAGAGAGTGTGCAGACATACCGTAGTAGTGAAGGTAGATGTAGGGCTGGTGAGGAGATGACTGAGGGAAGATGGATGCTGCTGGGGTAAGAGAGTGTGCAGACATACCGTAGTAGTGGAGGTAGATGTAGGGCTGGTGAGGAGATGACTGAGGGGAGATGGATGCTGCTGGGGTAAGAGAGTGTGCAGACATACCGTAGTAGTGTAGGTAGATGTAGGGCTAGTGAGGAGATGACTGAGGTGAGATGGATACTGCTGGGGTAAGAGAGTGTGCAGACATACTGTAGTAGTGGAGGTAGATGTAGGGCTGGTGAGGAGATGACTGAGGTGAGATGGATGCTGCTGGGGTAAGAGAGTGTGCAGACATACTGTAGTAGTGGAGGTAGATGTGGGGCTGGCGAGGAGATGACTGAGGGAAGATGGATGCTGCTGGGGTAAGAGAGTGTGCAGATATACCGTAGTAGTGTAGGTAGATGTAGGGCTGGTGAGGAGATGACTGAGGAGAGATGGATGCTGCTGGGGTAAGAGAGTTTGCAGACATACCGTAGTGGTGGAGGTAGATGTAGGGCTGGTGAGGAGATGACTGAGGTGAGATGGATGCTGCTGGGGTGAGAGAGTGTGCAGACATACTGTAGTAGTGGAGGTAGATGTAGGGCTGGTGAGGAGATGACTGAGGGAAGATGGATGCTGCTGGGGTAAGAGGGTGTGCAGACATACCGTAGTAGTGGAGGTAGATGTAGGGCTGGTGAGGAGATGACTGAGGGAAGATGGATGCTGCTGGGGTAAGAGGGTGTGCAGACATACCGTAGTAGTGGAGGTAGATGTGGGGCTGGTGAGGAGATGACTGAGGGAAGATGAATGCTGCTGGGGTAAGAGAGTGTGCAGACATACTGTAGTAGTGTAGGTAGATGTAGGGCTGGTGAGGAGATGACTGAGGGAAGATGGATGCTGCTGGGGTAAGAGGGTGTGCAGACATACCGTAGTAGTGGAGGTAGATGTAGGGCTGGTGAGGAGATGACTGAGGGAAGATGGATGCTGCTGGGGTAAGAGAGTGTGCAGACATACCGTAGTAGTGGAGGTAGATGTGGGGCTGGTGAGGAGATGACTGAGGGAAGATGGATGCTGCTGGGGTAAGAGAGTGTGCAGACATACTGTAGTAGTGTAGGTAGATGTATGGCTGGTGAGGAGATGACTGAGGGAAGATGGATGCTGCTGGGGTAAGAGAGTGTGCAGACATACTGTAGTAGTGTAGGTAGATGTAGGGCTGGTGAGGAGATGACTGAGGGAAGATGGATGCTGCTGGGGTAAGAGAGTGAGTAGACATACTGTAGTGGTGGAGGTAGATGTGGGGCTGGTGAGGAGATTATTGAGGGAAGATGGATGCTGCTGGGGTAAGAGGGTGTGTAGACATACTGTAGTGGTGGAGGTAGATGTGGGGCTGGTGAGAAGATGACTGAGGGAAGATGGATGCTGCTGGGGTAAGAGGGTGTGCAGACATACTGTAGTGGTGGAGGTAGATGTAGGGCTGGTGAGGAGATGACTGAGGGAAGATGGATGCTGCTGGGGTAAGAGAGTGTGCAGACATACTGTAGTGGTGGAGGTAGATGTGGGGCTGGTGAGGAGATGACTGAGGGAAGATGGATGCTGCTGTGGTAAGAGAGTGTGCAGACATAATGTAGTAAATGAGGTAGATGTTGGGCTGGTGAGGAGATTATTGAGGGAAGATGGATGCTGCTGGGGTAAGAGAGTGTGCAGACATACTGTAGTAGTGGAGGTAGATGTGGGGCTGGTGAGGAGATGACTGAGGGAAGATGGATGCTGCTGTGGTAAGAGAGTGTGCAGACATACCGTAAGAGTGGAGGTAGATGTAGGCTGGTGAGGAGATGACTGAGGGAAGATGGATGCTGCTGGGGTAAGAGAGTGTCTAGACATACTGTAGTAGTGGAGGTAGATGTGGGGCTGGTAAGGAGATGACTGAGGGAAGATGGATGCTGCTGGGGTAAGAGAGTGTGCAGACATACTGTAATAGTGGAGGTAGATGTAGGGCTGGTGAGGAGATGACTGAGGGAAGATGGATGCTGCTGGGGTAAGAGAGTGTGCAGACATACCGTAGTAGTGTAGGTAGATGTAGGGCTGGTGAGGAGATGACTGAGGGAAGATGGATGCTGCTGGGGTAAGAGAGTTTGCAGACATACCGTAGTGGTGGAGGTAGATGTAGGGCTGGTGAGGAGATGACTTAGGGAAGATGGATGCTGCTGGGGTGAGAGAGTGTGCAGACATACTGTAATAGTGGAGGTAGATGTAGGGCTGGTGAGGAGATGACTGAGGGAAGATGGATGCTGCTGGGGTAAGAGGGTGTGCAGACATACCGTAGTAGTGGAGGTAGATGTGGGGCTGGTGAGGAGATGACTGAGGGAAGATGGATGCTGCTGGGGTAAGAGAGTGTGCAGACATACTGTAGTAGTGTAGGTAGATGTAGGGCTGGTGAGGAGATGACTGAGGGAAGATGGATGCTGCTGGGGTAAGAGGGTGTGCAGACATACCGTAGTAGTGGAGGTAGATGTAAGGCTGGTGAGGAGATGACTGAGGGAAGATGGATGCTGCTGGGGTAAGAGAGTGTGCAGACATACCGTAGTAGTGGAGGTAGATGTGGGGCTGGTGAGGAGATGACTGAGGGAAGATGGATGCTGCTGGGGTAAGAGAGTGTGCAGACATACTGTAGTAGTGTAGGTAGATGTATGGCTGGTGAGGAGATGACTGAGGGAAGATGGATGCTGCTGGGGTAAGAGGGTGTGCAGACATACTGTAGTAGTGTAGGTAGATGTAGGGCTGGTGAGGAGATGACTGAGGGAAGATGGATGCTGCTGGGGTAAGAGAGTGTGCAGACATACCGTAGTAGTGGAGGTAGATGTGGGGCTGGTGAGGAGATGACTAAGGGAAGATGGAGGCTGCTGGGGTAAGAGAGTGTGTAGACATACCGTAGTAGTGGAGGTAGATGTGGGGCTGGTGAGGAGATGACTGAGGGGAGATGGATGCTGCTGGGGTAAGAGAGTGTGTAGACATACTGTAGTAGTGGAGGTAGATGTGGGGCTGGTGAGGAGATGACTGAGGGAAGATGGATGCTGCTGGGGTAAGAGAGTGTGCAGACATACTGTAGTAGTGGAGGTAGATGTGGGGCTGGCGAGGAGATTATTGAGGAAAGATGGATGCTGCTGTGGTAAGAAAGTGTGTAGACATACTGTAATAGTGGAGGTAGATGTAGGGCTGGTGAGGAGATGACTGAGGTGAGATGGATGCTGCTGGGGTAAGAGAGTGTGCAGACATACCGTAGTAGTGGAGGTAGATGTAGGGCTGGTGAGGAGATGACTGAGGGAAGATGGATGCTGCTGGGGTAAGAGGGTGTGCAGACATACCGTAGTGGTGGAGGTAGATGTGTGGCTGGTGAGGAGATGACTGAGGAAAGATGGATGCTGCTGGGGTAAGAGGGTGTGTAGACATACTGTAGTGGTGGAGGTAGATGTGGGGCTGGTGAGGAGATGACTGAGGGAAGATGGATGCTGCTGGGGTAAGAGAGTGTGCAGACATACTGTAGTAGTGGACGTAGATGTGGGGCTGGTGAGGAGATTATTGAGGGAAGATGGATGCTCCTGGGGTAAGAGAGTGTGCAGACATACCGTAGTAGTGGAGGTAGATGTAGGGCCGGTGAGGAGATGACTGAGGTGAGATGGATGCTGCTGGGGTAAGAGAGTGTGCATACATACTGTAGTGGTGGAGGTAGATGTAGGGCTGGTGAGGAGATGACTGAGGGAAGATGGATGCTGCTGGGGTAAGAGGGTGTGCAGACATACCGTAGTAGTGGAGGTAGATGTAGGGCTGGTGAGGAGATGACTGAGGGAAGATGGATGCTGCTGGGGTAAGAGGGTGTGCAGACATACCGTAGTAGTGGAGGTAGATGTGGGGCTGGTGAGGAGATGACTGAGGGAAGATGAATGCTGCTGGGGTAAGAGAGTGTGCAGACATACCGTAGTAGTGTAGGTAGATGTAGGGCTGGTGAGGAGATGACTGAGGGAAGATGGATGCTGCTGGGGTAAGAGGGTGTGCAGACATACCGTAGTAGTGGAGGTAGATGTAGGGCTGGTAAGGAGATGACTGAGGGAAGATGGATGCTGCTGGGGTAAGAGAGTGTGCAGACATACCGTAGTAGTGGAGGTAGATGTGGGGCTGGTGAGGAGATGACTGAGGGAAGATGGATGCTGCTGGGGTAAGAGAGTGTGCAGACATACCGTAGTAGTGTAGGTAGATGTATGGCTGGTGAGGAGATGACTGAGTGAAGATGGATGCTGCTGGGGTAAGAGAGTGTGCAGACATACTGTAGTAGTGTAGGTAGATGTAGGGCTGGTGAGGAGATGACTAAGGGAAGATGGATGCTGCTGGGGTAAGAGAGTGAGTAGACATACTGTAGTGGTGGAGGTAGATGTGGGGCTGGTGAGGAGATTATTGAGGGAAGATGGATGCTGCTGGGGTAAGAGGGTGTGTAGACATACTGTAGTGGTGGAGGTAGATGTGGGGCTGGTGAGAAGATGACTGAGGGAAGATGGATGCTGCTGGGGTAAGAGGGTGTGCAGACATACTGTAGTGGTGGAGGTAGATGTAGGGCTGGTGAGGAGATGACTGAGGGAAGATGGATGCTGCTGGGGTAAGAGAGTGTGCAGACATACTGTAGTGGTGGAGGTAGATGTGGGGCTGGTGAGGAGATGACTGAGGGAAGATGGATGCTGCTGTGGTAAGAGAGTGTGCAGACATAATGTAGTAAATGAGGTAGATGTTGGGCTGGTGAGGAGATTATTGAGGGAAGATGGATGCTGCTGGGGTAAGAGAGTGTGCAGACATACTGTAGTAGTGGAGGTAGATGTGGGGCTGGTGAGGAGATGACTGAAAGGAAGATGGATGCTGCTGTGGTAAGAGAGTGTGCAGACATACCGTAAGAGTGGAGGTAGATGTAGGCTGGTGAGGAGATGACTGAGGGAAGATGGATGCTGCTGGGGTAAGAGAGTGTCTAGACATACTGTAGTAGTGGAGGTAGATGTGGGGCTGGTAAGGAGATGACTGAGGGAAGATGGATGCTGCTGGGGTAAGAGAGTGTGCAGACATACTGTAATAGTGGAGGTAGATGTAGGGCTGGTGAGGAGATGACTGAGGGAAGATGGATGCTGCTGGGGTAAGAGAGTGTGCAGACATACCGTAGTAGTGTAGGTAAATGTAGGGCTGGTGAGGAGATGACTGAGGGAAGATGGATGCTGCTGGGGTAAGAGAGTTTGCAGACATACCGTAGTGGTGGAGGTAGATGTAGGGCTGGTGAGGAGATGACTTAGGGAAGATGGATGCTGCTGGGGTGAGAGAGTGTGCAGACATACTGTAATAGTGGAGGTAGATGTAGGGCTGGTGAGGAGATGACTGAGGGAAGATGGATGCTGCTGGGGTAAGAGGGTGTGCAGACATACCGTAGTAGTGGAGGTAGATGTGGGGCTGGTGAGGAGATGACTGAGGGAAGATGGATGCTGCTGGGGTAAGAGAGTGTGCAGACATACTGTAGTAGTGTAGGTAGATGTAGGGCTGGTGAGGAGATGACTGAGGGAAGATGGATGCTGCTGGGGTAAGAGGGTGTGCAGACATACCGTAGTAGTGGAGGTAGATGTAGGGCTGGTGAGGAGATGACTGAGGGAAGATGGATGCTGCTGGGGTAAGAGAGTGTGCAGACATACCGTAGTAGTGGAGGTAGATGTGGGGCTGGTGAGGAGATGACTGAGGGAAGATGGATGCTGCTGGGGTAAGAGAGTGTGCAGACATACTGTAGTAGTGTAGGTAGATGTAGGGCTGGTGAGGAGATGACTGAGGGAAGATGGATGCTGCTGGGGTAAGAGAGTGTGCAGACATACTGTAGTAGTGTAGGTAGATGTAGGGCTGGTGAGGAGATGACTGAGGGAAGATGGATGCTGCTGGGGTAAGAGAGTGTGCAGACATACCGTAGTAGTGGAGGTAGATGTGGGGCTGGTGAGGAGATGACTAAGGGAAGATGGAGGCTGCTGGGGTAAGAGAGTGTGTAGACATACCGTAGTAGTGGAGGTAGATGTGGGGCTGGTGAGGAGATGACTGAGGGGAGATGGATGCTGCTGGGGTAAGAGAGTGTGTAGACATACTGTAGTAGTGGAGGTAGATGTGGGGCTGGTGAGGAGATGACTGAGGGAAGATGGATGCTGCTGGGGTAAGAGAGTGTGCAGACATACTGTAGTAGTGGAGGTAGATGTGGGGCTGGCGAGTAGATTATTGAGGAAAGATGGATGCTGCTGTGGTAAGAAAGTGTGTAGACATACTGTAATAGTGGAGGTAGATGTAGGGCTGGTGAGGAGATGACTGAGGTGAGATGGATGCTGCTGGGGTAAGAGAGTGTGCAGACATACCGTAGTAGTGGAGGTAGATGTAGGGCTGGTGAGGAGATGACTGAGGGAAGATGGATGCTGCTGGGGTAAGAGGGTGTGCAGACATACCGTAGTGGTGGAGGTAGATGTGGGGCTGGTGAGGAGATGACTGAGGGAAGATGGATGCTGCTGGGGTAAGAGGGTGTGTAGACATACTGTAGTGGTGGAGGTAGATGTGGGGCTGGTGAGGAGATGACTGAGGGAAGATGGATGCTGCTGGGGTAAGAGAGTGTGCAGACATACTGTAGTAGTGGACGTAGATGTGGGGCTGGTGAGGAGATTATTGAGGGAAGATGGATGCTCCTGGGGTAAGAGAGTGTGCAGACATACCGTAGTAGTGGAGGTAGATGTAGGGCCGGTGAGGAGATGACTGAGGTGAGATGGATGCTGCTGGGGTAAGAGAGTGTGCATACATACTGTAGTGGTGGAGGTAGATGTTGGGCTGGTGAGGAGATTATTGAGGGAAGATGGATGCTGCTGTGGTAAGAGAGTGTGCAGACATACTGTAGTAGTGGAGGTAGTTGTAGGGCTTGTGAGGAGATGACTAAGGGAAGATGGATGCTGCTGGGGTAAGAGAGTGTGTAGACGTACTGTAGTAGTGGAGGTAGATGTAGCGCTGGTGAGGAGATGACTGAGGGAAGATGGATGATGCTGGGGTAAGAGAGTGTGCAGACATACTGTAGTAGTGGAGGTAGTTGTAGGGCTTGTGAGGAGATGACTGAGGGAAGATGGATGCTGCTGGGGTAAGAGAGTGTGCAGACATACTGTAGTAGTGGAGGTAGATGTGGGGCTGGTGAGGAGATGACTGAGGGAAGATGAATGCTGCTGGGGTAAGAGAGTGTGCAGACATACTGTAGTGGTGGAGGTAGATGTAGCGCTAGTGAGGAGATGACTTAGGGAAGATGGATGCTGCTGGGGTAAGAGAGTGTGTAGACATACTGTAGTAGTGGAGGTAGATGTGGGGCTGGTGAGGAGATGACTTAAGGAAGATGGATGCTGCTGGGGTAAGAGAGTCTGCATACATACTGTAGTAGTGGACGTAGATGTGGGGCTGGTGAGGAGATGACTGAGGGAAGATGGATACTGCTGGGGTAAGAGAGTGTGCAGACATACTGTAGTAGTGGAGGTAGATGTAGGGCTGGTGAGGAGATGACTGAGGGAAGATGGATGATGCTGGGGTAAGAGAGTGTGCAGACATACTGTAGTAGTGGAGGTAGATGTAGGGCTGGTGAGGAGATGACTAAGGGAAGATGGATGCTGCTGGGGTAAGAGAGTGAGTAGACATACTGTAGTGGTGGAGGTAGATGTGGGGCTGGTGAGGAGATTATTGAGGGAAGATGGATGCTGCTGGGGTAAGAGGGTGTGTAGACATACTGTAGTGGTGGAGGTAGATGTGGGGCTGGTGAGAAGATGACTGAGGGAAGATGGATGCTGCTGGGGTAAGAGGGTGTGCAGACATACTGTAGTGGTGGAGGTAGATGTAGGGCTGGTGAGGAGATGACTGAGGGAAGATGGATGCTGCTGGGGTAAGGGAGTGTGCAGACATACTGTAGTGGTGGAGGTAGATGTGGGGCTGGTGAGGAGATGACTGAGGGAAGATGGATGCTGCTGTGGTAAGAGAGTGTGCAGACATACTGTAGTAGTGGAGGTAGATGTAGGGCTGGTGAGGAGATTATTGAGGGAAGATGGATGCTGCTGGGGTAAGAGAGTGTGCAGACATACTGTAGTAGTGGAGGTAGATGTGGGGCTGGTGAGGAGATGACTGAGGGAAGATGGATGCTGCTGTGGTAAGAGAGTGTGCAGACATACCGTAATAGTGGAGGTAGATGTAGGCTGGTGAGGAGATGACTGAGGGAAGATGGATGCTGCTGGGGTAAGAGAGTGTGCAGACATACTGTAGTAGTGGAGGTAGATGTGGGGCTGGTAAGGAGATGACTGAGGGAAGATGGATGCTGCTGGGGTAAGAGAGTGTGCAGACATACTGTAATAGTGGAGGTAGATGTAGGGCTGGTGAGGAGATGACTGAGGGAAGATGGATGCTGCTGGGGTAGTGTGCAGACATACCGTAGTAGTGGAGGTAGATTTAGGGCTGGTGAGGAGATGACTGAGGGAAGATGGATGCTGCTGGGGTAAGAGAGTGTGCAGACATAACGTAGTAGTGGAGGTAGATGTAGGGCTGGTGAGGAGATGACTGAGGGGAGATGGATGCTGCTGGGGTAAGAGAGTGTGCAGACATACCGTAGTAGTGTAGGTAGATGTAGGGCTGGTGAGGAGATGACTGAGGTGAGATGGATGCTGCTGGGGTAAGAGAGTGTGCAGACATACTGTAGTAGTGGAGGTAGATGTGGGGCTGGTAAGGAGATGACTGAGGGAAGATGGATGCTGCTGGGGTAGTGTGCAGACATACCGTAGTAGTGGAGGTAGATGTGGGGCTGGTGAGGAGATGACTAAGGGAAGATGGAGGCTGCTGGGGTAAGAGAGTGTGTAGACATACCGTAGTAGTGGAGGTAGATGTGGGGCTGGTGAGGAGATGACTGAGGGGAGATGGATGCTGCTGGGGTAAGAGAGTGTGTAGACATACTGTAGTAGTGGAGGTAGATGTGGGGCTGGTGAGGAGATGACTGAGGGAAGATGGATGCTGCTGGGGTAAGAGAGTGTGCAGACATACTGTAGTAGTGGAGGTAGATGTGGGGCTGGTGAGGAGATTATTGAGGGAAGATGGATGCTGCTGTGGTAAGAAAGTGTGTAGACATACTGTAATAGTGGAGGTAGATGTAGGGCTGGTGAGGAGATGACTGAGGTGAGATGGATGCTGCTGGGGTAAGAGAGTGTGCAGACATACCGTAGTAGTGGAGGTAGATGTAGGGCTGGTGAGGAGATGACTGAGGGAAGATGGATGCTGCTGGGGTAAGAGGGTGTGCAGACATACCGTAGTGGTGGAGGTAGATGTGGGGCTGGTGAGGAGATGACTGAGGGAAGATGGATGCTGCTGGGGTAAGAGGGTGTGTAGACATACTGTAGTGGTGGAGGTAGATGTGGGGCTGGTGAGGAGATGACTGAGGGAAGATGGATGCTGCTGGGGTAAGAGAGTGTGCAGACATACTGTAGTAGTGGACGTAGATGTGGGGCTGGTGAGGAGATTATTGAGGGAAGATGGATGCTCCTGGGGTAAGAGAGTGTGCAGACATACCGTAGTAGTGGAGGTAGATGTAGGGCCGGTGAGGAGATGACTGAGGTGAGATGGATGCTGCTGGGGTAAGAGAGTGTGCATACATACTGTAGTGGTGGAGGTAGATGTTGGGCTGGTGAGGAGATTATTGAGGGAAGATGGATGCTGCTGGGGTAAGAGAGTGTGCAGACATACTGTAGTAGTGGAGGTAGTTGTAGGGCTTGTGAGGAGATGACTAAGGGAAGATGGATGCTGCTGGGGTAAGAGAGTGTGTAGACGTACTGTAGTAGTGGAGGTAGATGTAGCGCTGGTGAGGAGATGACTGAGGGAAGATGGATGATGCTGGGGTAAGAGAGTGTGCAGACATACTGTAGTAGTGGAGGTAGTTGTAGGGCTTGTGAGGAGATGACTGAGGGAAGATGGATGCTGCTGGGGTAAGAGAGTGTGCAGACATACTGTAGTAGTGGAGGTAGATGTGAGGCTGGTGAGGAGATGACTGAGGGAAGATGAATGCTGCTGGGGTAAGAGAGTGTGCAGACATACTGTAGTGGTGGAGGTAGATGTAGCGCTAGTGAGGAGATGACTTAGGGAAGATGGATGCTGCTGGGGTAAGAGAATGTGTAGACATACTGTAGTAGTGGAGGTAGATGTGGGGCTGGTGAGGAGATGACTTAAGGAAGATGGATGCTGCTGGGGTAAGAGAGTCTGCATACATACTGTAGTAGTGGACGTAGATGTGGGGCTGGTGAGGAGATGACTGAGGGAAGATGGATACTGCTGGGGTAAGAGAGTGTGCAGACATACTGTAGTAGTGGAGGTAGATGTAGGGCTGGTGAGGAGATGACTGAGGGAAGATGGATGATGCTGGGGTAAGAGAGTGTGCAGACATACTGTAGTAGTGGAGGTAGATGTAGGGCTGGTGAGGAGATGACTAAGGGAAGATGGATGCTGCTGGGGTAAGAGAGTGAGTAGACATACTGTAGTGGTGGAGGTAGATGTGGGGCTGGTGAGGAGATTATTGAGGGAAGATGGATGCTGCTGGGGTAAGAGGGTGTGTAGACATACTGTAGTGGTGGAGGTAGATGTGGGGCTGGTGAGAAGATGACTGAGGGAAGATGGATGCTGCTGGGGTAAGAGGGTGTGCAGACATACTGTAGTGGTGGAGGTAGATGTAGGGCTGGTGAGGAGATGACTGAGGGAAGATGGATGCTGCTGGGGTAAGGGAGTGTGCAGACATACTGTAGTGGTGGAGGTAGATGTGGGGCTGGTGAGGAGATGACTGAGGGAAGATGGATGCTGCTGTGGTAAGAGAGTGTGCAGACATACTGTAGTAGTGGAGGTAGATGTAGGGCTGGTGAGGAGATTATTAAGGGAAGATGGATGCTGCTGGGGTAAGAGAGTGTGCAGACATACTGTAGTAGTGGAGGTAGATGTGGGGCTGGTGAGGAGATGACTGAGGGAAGATGGATGCTGCTGTGGTAAGAGAGTGTGCAGACATACCGTAATAGTGGAGGTAGATGTAGGCTGGTGAGGAGATGACTGAGGGAAGATGGATGCTGCTGGGGTAAGAGAGTGTGCAGACATACTGTAGTAGTGGAGGTAGATGTGGGGCTGGTAAGGAGATGACTGAGGGAAGATGGTTGCTGCTGGGGTAAGAGAGTGTGCAGACATACTGTAATAGTGGAGGTAGATGTAGGGCTGGTGAGGAGATGACTGAGGGAAGATGGATGCTGCTGGGGTAGTGTGCAGACATACCGTAGTAGTGGAGGTAGATGTAGGGCTGGTGAGGAGATGACTGAGGGAAGATGGATGCTGCTGGGGTAAGAGAGTGTGCAGACATACCGTAGTAGTGGAGGTAGATGTAGGGCTGGTGAGGAGATGACTGAGGGGAGATGGATGCTGCTGGGGTAAGAGAGTGTGCAGACATACCGTAGTAGTGTAGGTAGATGTAGGGCTGGTGAGGAGATGACTGAGGTGAGATGGATACTGCTGGGGTAAGAGAGTGTGCAGACATACTGTAGTAGTGTAGGTAGATGTAGGGCTGGTGAGGAGATGACTGAGGGAAGATGGATGCTGCTGGGGTAAGAGAGTGTGCAGACATACCGTAGTAGTGGAGGTAGATGTGGGGCTGGTGAGGAGATGACTAAGGGAAGATGGAGGCTGCTGGGGTAAGAGAGTGTGTAGACATACCGTAGTAGTAGAGGTAGATGTGGGGCTGGTGAGGAGATGACTGAGGGGAGATGGATGCTGCTGGGGAAAGAGAGTGTGTAGACATACTGTAGTAGTGGAGGTAGATGTGGGGCTGGTGAGGAGATGACTGAGGGAAGATGGATGCTGCTGGGGTAAGAGAGTGTGCAGACATACTGTATTAGTGGAGGTAGATGTGGGGCTGGTGAGGAGATTATTGAGGGAAGATGGATGCTGCTGTGGTAAGAGAGTGTGTAGACATACTGTAATAGTGGAGGTAGATGTAGGGCTGGTGAGGAGATGACTGAGGTGAGATGGATGCTGCTGGGGTAATAGAGTGTGCAGACATACCGTAGTAGTGGAGGTAGATGTAGGGCTGGTGAGAAGATGACTGAGGGAAGATGGATACTGCTGGGGTGAGAGAGTGTGCAGACATACTGTAGTAGTGGACGTAGATGTGGGGCTGGTGAGGAGATGACTGAGGGAAGATGGATACTGCTGGGGTAAGAGAGTGTGCAGACATACTGTAGTAGTGAAGGTAGATGTAGGGCTGGTGAGGAGATGACTGAGGGAAGATGGATGATGCTGGGGTAAGAGAGTGTGCAGACATACTGTAGTAGTGGAGGTAGATGTAGGGCTGGTGAGGAGATGACTAAGGGAAGATGGATGCTGCTGGGGTAAGAGAGTGAGTAGACATACTGTAGTGGTGGAGGTAGATGTGGGGCTGGTGAGGAGATTATTGAGGGAAGATGGATGCTGCTGGGGTAAGAGGGTGTGTAGACATACTGTAGTGGTGGAGGTAGATGTGGGGCTGGTGAGAAGATGACTGAGGGAAGATGGATGCTGCTGGGGTAAGAGGGTGTGCAGACATACTGTAGTGGTGGAGGTAGATGTAGGGCTGGTGAGGAGATGACTGAGGGAAGATGGATGCTGCTGGGGTAAGAGAGTGTGCAGACATACTGTAGTGGTGGAGGTAGATGTGGGGCTGGTGAGGAGATGACTGAGGGAAGATGGATGCTGCTGGGGTAAGAGAGTGTGCAGACATACCGTAGTAGTGTAGGTAGATGTAGGGCTGGTGAGGAGATGACTGAGGGGAGATGGATGCTGCTGGGGTAAGAGAGTTTGCAGACATACCGTAGTGGTGGAGGTAGATGTAGGGCTGGTGAGGAGATGACTTAGGGAAGATGGATGCTGCTGGGGTGAGAGAGTGTGCAGACATACTGTAGTAGTGGAGGTAGATGTAGGGCTGGTGAGGAGATGACTGAGGGAAGATGGATGCTGCTGGGGTAAGAGGGTGTGCAGACATACCGTAGTAGTGGAGGTAGATGTAGGGCTGGTGAGGAGATGACTGAGGGAAGATGGATGCTGCTGGGGTAAGAGGGTGTGCAGACATACCGTAGTAGTGGAGGTAGATGTGGGGCTGGTGAGGAGATGACTGAGGGAAGATGGATGTTGCTAAGGAAAGAGAGTGTGCAGACATACTGTAGTAGTGTAGGTAGATGTAGGGCTGGTGAGGAGATGACTGAGGGAAGATGGATGCTGCTGGGGTAAGAGGGTGTGCAGACATACCGTAGTAGTGGAGGTAGATGTGGGGCTGGTGAGGAGATGACTGAGGGAAGATGGATGCTGCTGGGGTAAGAGAGTGTGCAGACATACCGTAGTAGTGGAGGTAGATGTGGGGCTGGTGAGGAGATGACTGAGGGAAGATGGATGCTGCTGGGGTAAGAGAGTGTGCAGACATACTGTAGTAGTGTAGGTAGATGTATGGCTGGTGAGGAGATGACTGAGGGAAGATGGATGCTGCTGGGGTAAGAGAGTGTGCAGAAATATTGTAGTAGTGTAGGTAGATGTAGGGCTGGTGAGGAGATGACTGAGGGAAGATGGATGCTGCTGGGGTAAGAAAGTGTGCAGACATACCGTAGTAGTGGAGGTAGATGTGGGGCTGGTGAGGAGATGACTAAGGGAAGATGGAGGCTGCTGGGGTAAGAGAGTGTGTAGACATACCGTAGTAGTGGAGGTAGATGTGGGGCTGGTGAGGAGATGACTGAGGGGAGATGGATGCTGCTGGGGTAAGAGAGTGTGTAGACATACTGTAGTAGTGGAGGTAGATGTGGGGCTGGTGAGGAGATGACTGAGGGAAGATGGATGCTGCTGGGGTAAGAGAGTGTGCAGACATACTGTAGTAATGGAGGTAGATGTGGGGCTGGTGATGAGATTATTGAGGGAAGATGGATGCTGCTGTGGTAAGAGAGTGTGTAGACATACTGTAATAGTGGAGGTAGATGTAGGGCTGGTGAGGAGATGACTGAGGTGAGATGGATGCTGCTGGGGTAAGAGAGTGTGCAGACATACCGTAGTAGTGGAGGTAGATGTAGGGCTGGTGAGGAGATGACTGAGGGAAGATGGATGCTGCTGGGGTAAGAGGGTGTGCAGACATACCGTAGTGGTGGAGGTAGATGTGGGGCTGGTGAGGAGATGACTGAGGGAAGATGGATGCTGCTGGGGTAAGAGGGTGTGTAGACATACTGTAGTGGTGGAGGTAGATGTGGGGCTGGTGAGGAGATGACTGAGGGAAGATGGATGCTGCTGGGGTAAGAGAGTGTGCAGACATACTGTAGTAGTGGACGTAGATGTGGGGCTGGTGAGGAGATTATTGAGGGAAGATGGATGCTGCTGGGGTAAGAGAGTGTGCAGACATACCGTAGTAGTGGAGGTAGATGTAGGGCCGGTGAGGAGATGACTGAGGTGAGGTGGATGCTGCTGGGGTAAGAGAGTGTGCAGACATACTGTAGTGGTGGAGGTAGATGTTGGGCTGGTGAGGAGATGACTGAGGGAAGATAAATGCTGCTGGGGTAAGAGAGTGTGCAGACATACTGTAGTAGTGGACGTAGATGTGGGGCTGGTGAGGAGATTATTGAGGGAAGATGGATGCTGCTGGGGTAAGAGAGTGTGTAGACATACCGTAGTAGTGTAGGTAGATGTATGGCTGTTGAGGAGATGACTGAGGGAAGATGGATGCTGCTGGGGTAAGAGAGTGTGCAGAAATACTGTAGTAGTGTAGGTAGATGTAGGGCTGGTGAGGAGATGACTGAGGGAAGATGGATGCTGCTGGGGTAAGAGAGTGTGCAGACATACCGTAGTAGTGGAGGTAGATGTGGGGCTGGTGAGGAGATGACTAAGGGAAGATGGAGGCTGCTGGGGTAAGAGAGTGTGTAGACATACCGTAGTAGTGGAGGTAGATGTGGGGCTGGTGAGGAGATGACTGAGGGGAGATGGATGCTGCTGGGGTAAGAGAGTGTGTAGACATACTGTAGTAGTGGAGGTAGATGTGGGGCTGGTGAGGAGATGACTGAGGGAAGATGGATGCTGCTGGGGTAAGAGAGTGTGCAGACATACTGTAGTAATGAAGGTAGATGTGGGGCTGGTGAGGAGATTATTGAGGGAAGATGGATGCTGCTGTGGTAAGAGAGTGTGTAGACATACTGTAATAGTGGAGGTAGATGTAGGGCTGGTGAGGAGATGACTGAGGTGAGATGGATGCTGCTGGGGTAAGAGAGTGTGCAGACATACCGTAGTAGTGGAGGTAGATGTAGGGCTGGTGAGGAGATGACTGAGGGAAGATGGATGCTGCTGGGGTAAGAGGGTGTGCAGACATACTGTAGTGGTGGAGGTAGTTGTGGGGCTGGTGAGGAGATGACTGAGGGAAGATGGATGCTGCTGTGGTAAGAGAGTGTGCAGACATACTGTAGTAGTGGAGGTAGATGTAGGGCTGGTGAGGAGATTATTGAGGGAAGATGGATGCTGCTGGGGTAAGAGAGTGTGCAGACATACTGTAGTAGTGGAGGTAGATGTGGGGCTGGTGAGGAGATGACTGAGGGAAGATGGATGCTGCTGTGGTAAGAGAGTGTGCAGACATACCGTAATAGTGGAGGTAGATGTAGGCTGGTGAGGAGATGACTGAGGGAAGATGGATGCTGCTGGGGTAAGAGAGTGTGCAGACATACTGTAGTAGTGGAGGTAGATGTGGGGCTGGTAAGGAGATGACTGAGGGAAGATGGTTGCTGCTGGGGTAAGAGAGTGTGCGGACATACTGTAATAGTGGAGGTAGATGTAGGGCTGGTGAGGAGATGACTGAGGGAAGATGGATGCTGCTGGGGTAGTGTGCAGACATACCGTAGTAGTGGAGGTAGATGTAGGGCTGGTGAGGAGATGACTGAGGGAAGATGGATGCTGCTGGGGTAAGAGAGTGTGCAGACATACCGTAGTAGTGGAGGTAGATGTAGGGCTGGTGAGGAGATGACTGAGGGGAGATGGATGCTGCTGGGGTAAGAGAGTGTGCAGACATACCGTAGTAGTGTAGGTAGATGTAGGGCTGGTGAGGAGATGACTGAGGTGAGATGGATACTGCTGGGGTAAGAGAGTGTGCAGACATACTGTAGTAGTGTAGGTAGATGTAGGGCTGGTGAGGAGATGACTGAGGGAAGATGGATGCTGCTGGGGTAAGAGAGTGTGCAGACATACCGTAGTAGTGGAGGTAGATGTGGGGCTGGTGAGGAGATGACTAAGGGAAGATGGAGGCTGCTGGGGTAAGAGAGTGTGTAGACATACCGTAGTAGTAGAGGTAGATGTGGGGCTGGTGAGGAGATGACTGAGGGGAGATGGATGCTGCTGGGGAAAGAGAGTGTGTAGACATACTGTAGTAGTGGAGGTAGATGTGGGGCTGGTGAGGAGATGACTGAGGGAAGATGGATGCTGCTGGGGTAAGAGAGTGTGCAGACATACTGTATTAGTGGAGGTAGATGTGGGGCTGGTGAGGAGATTATTGAGGGAAGATGGATGCTGCTGTGGTAAGAGAGTGTGTAGACATACTGTAATAGTGGAGGTAGATGTAGGGCTGGTGAGGAGATGACTGAGGTGAGATGGATGCTGCTGGGGTAATAGAGTGTGCAGACATACCGTAGTAGTGGAGGTAGATGTAGGGCTGGTGAGAAGATGACTGAGGGAAGATGGATACTGCTGGGGTAAGAGAGTGTACAGACATACTGTAGTAGTGGACGTAGATGTGGGGCTGGTGAGGAGATGACTGAGGGAAGATGGATACTGCTGGGGTAAGAGAGTGTGTAGACATACTGTAGTAGTGAAGGTAGATGTAGGGCTGGTGAGGAGATGACTGAGGGAAGATGGATGATGCTGGGGTAAGAGAGTGTGCAGACATACTGTAGTAGTGGAGGTAGATGTAGGGCTGGTGAGGAGATGACTAAGGGAAGATGGATGCTGCTGGGGTAAGAGAGTGAGTAGACATACTGTAGTGGTGGAGGTAGATGTGGGGCTGGTGAGGAGATTATTGAGGGAAGATGGATGCTGCTGGGGTAAGAGGGTGTGTAGACATACTGTAGTGGTGGAGGTAGATGTGGGGCTGGTGAGAAGATGACTGAGGGAAGATGGATGCTGCTGGGGTAAGAGGGTGTGCAGACATACTGTAGTGGTGGAGGTAGATGTAGGGCTGGTGAGGAGATGACTAAGGGAAGATGGATGCTGCTGGGGTAAGAGAGTGTGCAGACATACTGTAGTGGTGGAGGTAGATGTGGGGCTGGTGAGGAGATGACTGAGGGAAGATGGATGCTGCTGGGGTAAGAGAGTGTGCAGACATACCGTAGTAGTGTAGGTAGATGTAGGGCTGGTGAGGAGATGACTGAGGGGAGATGGATGCTGCTGGGGTAAGAGAGTTTGCAGACATACCGTAGTGGTGGAGGTAGATGTAGGGCTGGTGAGGAGATGACTTAGGGAAGATGGATGCTGCTGGGGTGAGAGAGTGTGCAGACATACTGTAGTAGTGGAGGTAGATGTAGGGCTGGTGAGGAGATGACTGAGGGAAGATGGATGCTGCTGGGGTAAGAGGGTGTGCAGACATACCGTAGTAGTGGAGGTAGTTGTAGGGCTGGTGAGGAGATGACTGAGGGAAGATGGATGCTGCTGGGGTAAGAGGGTGTGCAGACATACCGTAGTAGTGGAGGTAGATGTGGGGCTGGTGAGGAGATGACTGAGGGAAGATGGATGTTGCTAAGGAAAGAGAGTGTGCAGACATACTGTAGTAGTGTAGGTAGATGTAGGGCTGGTGAGGAGATGACTGAGGGAAGATGGATGCTGCTGGGGTAAGAGGGTGTGCAGACATACCGTAGTAGTAGAGGTAGATGTAGGGCTGGTGAGGAGATGACTGAGGGAAGATGGATGCTGCTGGGGTAAGAGAGTGTGCAGACATACCGTAGTAGTGGAGGTAGATGTGGGGCTGGTGAGGAGATGACTGAGGGAAGATGGATGCTGCTGGGGTAAGAGAGTGTGCAGACATACTGTAGTAGTGTAGGTAGATGTATGGCTGGTGAGGAGATGACTGAGGGAAGATGGATGCTGCTGGGGTAAGAGAGTGTGCAGAAATACTGTAGTAGTGTAGGTAGATGTAGGGCTGGTGAGGAGATGACTGAGGGAAGATGGATGCTGCTGTGGTAAGAGAGTGTGCAGACATACCGTAGTAGTGGAGGTAGATGTGGGGCTGGTGAGGAGATGACTAAGGGAAGATGGAGGCTGCTGGGGTAAGAGAGTGTGTAGACATACCGTAGTAGTGGAGGTAGATGTGGGGCTGGTGAGGAGATGACTGAGGGGAGATGGATGCTGCTGGGGTAAGAGAGTGTGTAGACATACTGTAGTAGTGGAGGTAGATGTGGGGCTGGTGAGGAGATGACTGAGGGAAGATGGATGCTGCTGGGGTAAGAGAGTGTGCAGACATACTGTAGTAATGGAGGTAGATGTGGGGCTGGTGAGGAGATTATTGAGGGAAGATGGATGCTGCTGTGGTAAGAGAGTGTGTAGACATACTGTAATAGTGGAGGTAGATGTAGGGCTGGTGAGGAGATGACTGAGGTGAGATGGATGCTGCTGGGGTAAGAGAGTGTGCAGACATACCGTAGTAGTGGAGGTAGATGTAGGGCTGGTGAGGAGATGACTGAGGGAAGATGGATGCTGCTGGGGTAAGAGGGTGTGCAGACATACCGTAGTGGTGGAGGTAGATGTGGGGCTGGTGAGGAGATGACTGAGGGAAGATGGATGCTGCTGGGGTAAGAGGGTGTGTAGACATACTGTAGTGGTGGAGGTAGATGTGGGGCTGGTGAGGAGATGACTGAGGGAAGATGGATGCTGCTGGGGTAAGAGAGTGTGCAGACATACTGTAGTAGTGGACGTAGATGTGGGGCTGGTGAGGAGATTATTGAGGGAAGATGGATGCTGCTGGGGTAAGAGAGTGTGCAGACATACCGTAGTAGTGGAGTTAGATGTAGGGCCGGTGAGGAGATGACTGAGGTGAGGTGGATGCTGCTGGGGTAAGAGAGTGTGCAGACATACTGTAGTGGTGGAGGTAGATGTTGGGCTGGTGAGGAGATGACTGAGGGAAGATGGATGCTGCTGGGGTAAGAGAGTGTGCAGACATACTGTAGTAGTGGACGTAGATGTGGGGCTGGTGAGGAGATTATTGAGGGAAGATGGATGCTGCTGGGGTAAGAGAGTGTGTAGACATACCGTAGTAGTGTAGGTAGATGTATGGCTGGTGAGGAGATGACTGAGGGAAGATGGATGCTGCTGGGGTAAGAGAGTGTGCAGAAATACTGTAGTAGTGTAGGTAGATGTAGGGCTGGTGAGGAGATGACTGAGGGAAGATGGATGCTGCTGGGGTAAGAGAGTGTGCAGACATACCGTAGTAGTGGAGGTAGATGTGGGGCTGGTGAGGAGATGACTAAGGGAAGATGGAGGCTGCTGGGGTAAGAGAGTGTGTAGACATACCGTAGTAGTGGAGGTAGATGTGGGGCTGGTGAGGAGATGACTGAGGGGAGATGGATGCTGCTGGGGTAAGAGAGTGCGTAGACATACTGTAGTAGTGGAGGTAGATGTGGGGCTGGTGAGGAGATGACTGAGGGAAGATGGATGCTGCTGGGGTAAGAGAGTGTGCAGACATACTGTAGTAATGGAGGTAGATGTGGGGCTGGTGAGGAGATTATTGAGGGAAGATGGATGCTGCTGTGGTAAGAGAGTGTGTAGACATACTGTAATAGTGGAGGTAGATGTAGGGCTGGTGAGGAGATGACTGAGGTGAGATGGATGCTGCTGGGGTAAGAGAGTGTGCAGACATACCGTAGTAGTGGAGGTAGATGTAGGGCTGGTGAGGAGATGACTGAGGGAAGATGGATGCTGCTGGGGTAAGAGGGTGTGCAGACATACCGTAGTGGTGGAGGTAGATGTGGGGCTGGTGAGGAGATGACTGAGGGAAGATGGATGCTGCTGGGGTAAGAGGGTGTGTAGACATACTGTAGTGGTGGAGGTAGATGTGGGGCTGGTGAGGAGATGACTGAGGGAAGATGGATGCTGCTGGGGTAAGAGAGTGTGCAGACATACTGTAGTAGTGGACGTAGATGTGGGGCTGGTGAGGAGATTATTGAGGGAAGATGGATGCTGCTGGGGTAAGAGAGTGTGCAGACATACCGTAGTAGTGGAGGTAGATGTAGGGCCGGTGAGGAGATGACTGAGGTGAGGTGGATGCTGCTGGGGTAAGAGAGTGTGCAGACATACTGTAGTGGTGGAGGTAGATGTTGGGCTGGTGAGGAGATGACTGAGGGAAGATGGATGCTGCTGGGGTAAGAGAGTGTGCAGACATACTGTAGTAGTGGACGTAGATGTGGGGCTGGTGAGGAGATTATTGAGGGAAGATGGATGCTGCTGGGGTAAGAGAGTGTGTAGACATACCGTAGTAGTGGAGGTAGATGTGGGGCTGGTGAGGAGATGACTGAGGGGAGATGGATGCTGCTGGGGTAAGAGAGTGTGTAGACATACTGTAGTAGTGGAGGTAGATGTGGGGCTGGTGAGGAGATGACTGAGGGAAGATGGATGCTGCTGTGGTAAGAGAGTGTGTAGACATACTGTAATAGTGGAGGTAGATGTAGGGCTGGTGAGGAGATGACTGAGGTGAGATGGATGCTGCTGGGGTAAGAGAGTGTGCAGACATACCGTAGTAGTGGAGGTAGATGTAGGGCTGGTGAGGAGATGACTGAGGGAAGATGGATGCTGCTGGGGTAAGAGGGTGTGCAGACATACCGTAGTGGTGGAGGTAGATGTGGGGCTGGTGAGGAGATGACTGAGGGAAGATGGATGCTGCTGGGGTAAGAGGGTGTGTAGACATACTGTAGTGGTGGAGGTAGATGTGGGGCTGGTGAGGAGATGACTGAGGGAAGATGGATGCTGCTGTGGTAAGAGAGTGTGTAGACATACTGTAATAGTGGAGGTAGATGTAGGGCTGGTGAGGAGATGACTGAGGTGAGATGGATGCTGCTGGGGTAAGAGAGTGTGCAGACATACTGTAGTAGTGGACGTAGATGTGGGGCTGGTGAGGAGATTATTGAGGGAAGATGGATGCTGCTGGGGTAAGAGAGTATGCAGACATACCGTAGTAGTGGAGGTAGATGTAGGGCCGGTGAGGAGATGACTGAGGTGAGATGGATGCTGCTGGGGTAAGAGAGTGTGCAGACATACTGTAGTGGTGGAGGTAGATGTTGGGCTGGTGAGGAGATTATTGAGGGAAGATGGATGCTGCTGGGGTAAGAGAGTGTGCAGACATACTGTAGTAGTGGAGGTAGTTGTAGGGCTTGTGAGGAGATGACTGAGGGAAGATGGATGCTGCTGGGGTAAGAGAGTGTGCAGACATACTGTAGTAGTGGAGCTAGATGTAGCGCTGGTGAGGAGATGACTGAGGGAAGATGGATGCTGCTGGGGTAAGAGAGTGTGCAGACATACTGTAGTAGTGGAGGTAGATGTAGCGCTAGTGAGGAGATGACTTAGGGAAGATGGATGCTGCTGGAGTAAGAGAGTGTGTAGACATACTGTAGTAGTGGAGGTAGATGTGGGGCTGGTGAGGAGATGACTTAAGGAAGATGGATGCTGCTGGGGTAAGAAAGTCTGCATACATACTGTAGTAGTGGACGTAGATGTGGGGCTGGTGAGGAGATGACTGAGGAAAGATGGATGATGCTGGGGTAAGAGAGTGTGTAGACATACTGTAGTAGTGGAGGTAGATGTGGGGCTGGTGAGGAGATGACTGAGGTGAGATGGATGCTGCTGGGGTAATATAGTGTGCAGACATACTGTAGTAGTGGAGGTAGATGTGGGGCTGGTGAGGAGATGACCAAGGTGAGATGGATGCTGCTGGGGTAAGAGAGTGTGTAGACATACCGTAGTAGTGGAGGTAGATGTAGAGCTGGTGAGAAGATGATTGAGGGGAAATTAATGCTGCTGGGGTATGAGAGTGTGTAGACATACTGTAGTAGTGGGGCTGGTGAGGAGATGACTGAAGGGAGATGGATGCTGCTGGGGGAAGACAGTATGTAGACTTGGAGAGGGTTTACTAACATGTATAAAGAATTTCAGTGTTTTGTAAAGATTCAGTACCACAATTGGTGGTTGTCATGTTCTCTGCGAGGAGGAGGAGCTGTGGGCAGAAATGACCAGTTGTCCAGGAATATTGCTCACCATCTGACATCCCATGAGCTGGGAGTGGTAGGCCTTAGTATTGTGTGGCCACCATTGCAGGTAGGGGACCTTGGTCTGCTCGGGTGGTTGTCGGAGGCATGTAGGCATGCTGGGGTGGTGGTCGGAGGAATTTAGGCATGCTGGGGTAGTGGTCGGAGGCATGTAGGCATGCTGAGGCGGTGGTCGTAGGCATGTAGGCATGCTGGAGCGATGGTCGGAGGCATGTAGGCACGCTGGAGCGGTGGTCGGAGGATTGTAGGCATGCTGGGGCGGTGGTCAGAGGCATGTAGGGATGCTGGGGCGGTGGTCGGAGGCATGTAGGCATGCTGGGGTGGTGGTCGGAGGAATTTAGGCATGCTGGGGTAGTGGTCGGAGGCATGTAGGCATGCTGAGGCGGTGGTCGTAGGCATGTAGGCATGCTGGAGCGATGGTCGGAGGCATGTAGGCACGCTGGAGCGGTGGTCGGAGGATTGTAGGCATGCTGGGGCAGTGGTCAGAGGCATGTAGGGATGCTGGGGCGGTGGTCGGAGGCATGTAGGTGCGGTGGTCGGAGGCATGTAGGCATGTTTGGGCGGTGGTCGGAGGCATGTAGGGGCGGTGGTCGGAGGCATGTAGGCATGTTGGGGCGGTGTTCAGAGGCATGTAGGTATGCTGGGGCGGTGGTCGGAGGCATGTAGGCATGCTGGAGCGATGGTCGGAGGCATGTAGGCACGCTGGAGCGGTGGTCGGAGGATTGTAGGCATGCTGGGGCAGTGGTCAGAGGCATGTAGGGATACTGGGGCGGTGGTCTGAGGCATGTAGGCATGCTGGGGTGGTGGTCGGAGGAATTTAGGCATGCTGGGGTAGTGGTCGGAGGCATGTAGGCATGCTGGGGCGATGGTCGGAGGCATGTAGGCACACTGGAGCGGTGGTCGGAGGATTGTAGGCATGCTGGGGCAGTGGTCAGAGGCATGTAGGGATGCTGGGGCGGTGGTCGGAGGCTTGTAGGTGCGGTGGTCGGAGGCATGTAGGCATGTTTGGGCGGTGGTCGGAGGCATGTAGGGGCGGTGGTCGGAGGCATGTAGGCATGTTGGGGCGGTGTTCAGAGGCATGTAGGCATGCTGGGGCGGTGGTCAGAGGCATGTAGGCATGCTGGGGCGGTGGTCGGAGGCATGTAGGCATGCTGAAGCGATGGTCGGAGGCATGTAGGCACGCTGGAGCGGTGGTCGGAGGATTGTAGGCATGCTGGGGCAGTGGTCAGAGGCATGTAGGGATGCTGGGGCGGTGGTCGGAGGCATGTAGGTGCGGTGGTCGGAGGCATGTAGGCATGTTGGGGCGGTGGTCGGAGGCATGTAGGGGCGGTGGTCGGAGGCATGTAGGCATGTTGGGGCGGTGTTCAGAGGCATGTAGGCATGCTGGGGCGGTGGTTGGAGGCATGTTGGCATGCTGGGGCGGTGGTCGGAGGCATGTAGGCATGCTGGGGCATACTGTATATTGTGACCTGCATGTTTGTATTTATATGTTTGCAGGTTCCCTTCCTCTAATGCTGTGTACACACGGCAGCGATAGGGGCTGAGATCGCTGGGAATATGGTCGCTGAGCGACCATATTGCCAGTGATTGGAGTGTGCACCAGCGATAAATCGCCGGGTGCGCGCTCCCGTTTTCAGCCCCTGAATGGTCGCTGGTCACAGATGAAAACGGGACATGGGGCAATATGATTGCTGAGCAATATATTGCTAGCAATATATTGCCAGCGATCATATTGCCCCGTGTGTATGCACCTTAAGTAATTACTGCTGCAGCATAGTGCTGATGTGCACCAACATTTGGGGCTTGCGGCACATTTTCCCTCTGTTGGTAAATCATTTCCATTGTGTGTAGTGACAGATACCCAGACATTATTCTGCGGCTTCTTATTACACGACAGTAATAGTTTTGCTCGGCGCGGTGTAAATGCCTCTGAGAAGTTATGGCCGCAGCTCTGTACGATTCTGGCAGCGAGAAGAACTTTCCTTCAGTGCGAAAGCCAAATAGATTTGCTCGCTGAAATTTCACTTGAAACTTTTTGTGACTATTTAAACTCATGACACCCATTAAACATGATAAACGGAACACAAACTGATTTTCCATTTTGGAATAAAAGAAGGAGAACGCTGAATTCCATGAAGTGGCGCTTGTAATGTTATTGTAGGCTCTCTGCAAGATCCCATTAAGAAGCAAAAACAATTCTCCATCCAGACGATGCTTTATTAATTGCAATTAAAGCCTGTGTCTCCTTTATTGCTTCATTTATGTACAATATATTTGGCCAGTACATAGGTTGTCATAGATTTGGCAGCAAGTGGTTATTACTAGAGAACTACAAGCAGGAATTGTATCTGCTACTATTATTATCACACGTGATGGAAACATGTGTAATCATCTGCGAGTAACATCTGTATAAGGGTTGGGAAGAAACAGCAACAGCGGATGTTCCGATGGTCAGGATGATGAATTAACCTAACTGTCCCCTCCTACAGCCTAACCCTAACTGTCCTCTCCCACAGCCTAACCCTAACTGTCCTCTCCCACAGCCTAATCCTAACTGTCACCTCCCACAGCCTAACCGTAACTGTCCCTTCCCGCAGCCTTACCCAAATTGTCCCCTCCCACTGCCTAACGTTTTGGGGGCCAAATCCCGGGATCCACCCTACCCGATACAATTAAAATAAGGTTAAGTCTGCAGAGACCTATTCATTGTATCTCTTGTAGCAGCAGTAGTAGTAATTTATGTTATGTAGTATTTGCAGTAAGTAGGTTAGTATGCCATCTTTGTTAGAGTTAGTAGTAATTTCGTTATGTAGTATTTGATGTAAGTAGGTTAGTATGCCGTCTTTGTTAGAGTTAGTAGTAATTTCGTTCTGTAGTATTTGATGTAAGTAGGTTAGTATGCCGTCTTTGTTGGTATTAGTAGTAATTTCGTTATGTAGTATTTGATGTAAGTAGGTTAGTATGCCGTCTTTGTTAGAGTTAGTAGTAATTTCGTTATGTAGTATTTGATGTAAGTAGGTTAGTATGCCGTTTTTGTTAGTGTTAGTAGTAATTTTGTTGTTTAGTATTTGATGTAAGAGGGTCAGTATGCCGTCTTTGTTAGTATTAGTAGTAATTTCGTTACGTAGTATTTGGTGTAAGTAGGTTAGTATGCTGTCTTTGTTAGTATTAGTAGTAATTTCGTTATGTAGTATTTGATGTAAGTAGGTTAGTATGCCGTCTTTGTTAGTGTTAGTAGTAATTTTGTTACGTAGTATTTGGTGTAAGTAGGTTAGTATGCCGTCTTTGTTAGTGTTAGTAGTAATTTTGTTACGTAGTATTTGGTGTAAGTAGGTTAGTATGCCGTCTTTGTTAGTGTTAGTAGTAATTTTGTTACGTAGTATTTGGTGTAAGTAGGTTAGTATGCCGTCTTTGTTAGTGTTAGTAGTAATTTTGTTACGTAGTATTTGGTGTAAGTAGGTTAGTATGCTGTCTTTGTTAGTATTAGTAGTAATTTCGTTATGTAGTATTTGATGTAAGTAGGTTAGTATGCCGTCTTTGTTAGTGTTAGTAGTAATTTTGTTACGTAGTATTTGGTGTAAGTAGGTTAGTATGCCATCTTTGTTAGAGTTAGTAGTAATTTCGTTATGTAGTATTTGATGTAAGTAGGTTAGTATGCCGTCTTTGTTAGAGTTAGTAGTAATTTCGTTCTGTAGTATTTGATGTAAGTAGGTTAGTATGCCGTCTTTGTTGGTATTAGTAGTAATTTCGTTATGTAGTATTTGATGTAAGTAGGTTAGTATGCCGTCTTTGTTAGAGTTAGTAGTAATTTCGTTATGTAGTATTTGATGTAAGTAGGTTAGTATGCCGTTTTTGTTAGTGTTAGTAGTAATTTTGTTGTTTAGTATTTGATGTAAGTAGGTCAGTATGCCGTCTTTGTTAGTATTAGTAGTAATTTCGTTACGTAGTATTTGGTGTAAGTAGGTTAGTATGCTGTCTTTGTTAGTATTAGTAGTAATTTCGTTATGTAGTATTTGATGTAAGTAGGTTAGTATGCCGTCTTTGTTAGTGTTAGTAGTAATTTTGTTACGTAGTATTTGGTGTAAGTAGGTTAGTATGCCGTCTTTGTTAGTGTTAGTAGTAATTTTGTTACGTAGTATTTGGTGTAAGTAGGTTAGTATGCCGTCTTTGTTAGTGTTAGTAGTAATTTTGTTACGTAGTATTTGGTGTAAGTAGGTTAGTATGCCGTCTTTGTTAGTGTTAGTAGTAATTTTGTTACGTAGTATTTGGTGTAAGTAGGTTAGTATGCTGTCTTTGTTAGTATTAGTAGTAATTTCGTTATGTAGTATTTGATGTAAGTAGGTTAGTATGCCGTCTTTGTTAGTGTTAGTAGTAATTTTGTTACGTAGTATTTGGTGTAAGTAGGTTAGTATGCCGTCTTTGTTAGTGTTAGTAGTAATTTTGTTACGTAGTATTTGGTGTAAGTAGGTTAGTATGCCGTCTTTGTTAGTGTTAGTAGTAATTGTGTTACTTAGTATTTGATGTAAGTAGGTCAGTATGCCGTCTTTGTTAGTGTTAGTAGTAATTTTGCTACGTAGTATTTGGTGTAAGTAGGTTAGTATGCCGTCTTTGTTAGTGTTAGTAGTAATTTTGTTACGTAGTATTTGGTGTAAGTAGGTTAGTATGCCGTCTTTGTTAGTGTTAGTAGTAATTTTGTTACGTAGTATTTGGTGTAAGTAGGTTAGTATGCCGTCTTTGTTAGTGTTAGTAGTAATTGTGTTACGTAGTATTTGATGTAAGTAGGTTAGTACTGTATGCCGTCTTTGTTAGTGTTAGTAGTAATTTCGTTACTTAGTATTTGGTGTAAGTAGGTTAGTATGCCGTCTTTGTTAGTAGTAATTTTGTTACGTAGTATTTGGTGTAAGTAGGTTAGTATGCCGTCTTTGTTAGTATTAGTAGTAATTTCGTTATGTAGTATTTGATGTAAGTAGGTTAGTACTGTATGCCGTCTTTGTTAGTGTTAGTAGTAATTGTGTTACTTAGCATTTGATGTAAGTAGGTTAGTATGCCGTCTTTGTTAGTGTTAGTAGTAATTTTGTTACGTAGTATTTGGTGTAAGTAGGTTAGTATGCCGTCTTTGTTAGTGTTAGTAGTAATTGTGTTACGTAGTATTTGATGTAAGTAGGTTAGTACTGTATGCCGTCTTTGTTAGTGTTAGTAGTAATTTTGTTACTTAGTATTTGGTGTAAGTAGGTTAGTATGCCGTCTTTGTTAGTATTAGTAGTAATTTCGTTATGTAGTATTTGATGTAAGTAGGTTAGTACTGTATGCCGTCTTTGTTAGTGTTAGTAGTAATTGTGTTACTTAGCATTTGATGTAAGTAGGTCAGTATGCCGTCTTTGTTAGTGTTAGTAGTAATTGTGTTACGTAGTATTTGGTGTAAGTAGGTTAGTATGCCGTCTTTGTTAGTGTTAGTAGTAATTTTGTTACGTAGTATTTGGTGTAAGTAGGTTAGTATGCCGTCTTTGTTAGTGTTAGTAGTAATTGTGTTACGTAGTATTTGATGTAAGTAGGTTAGTACTGTATGCCGTCTTTGTTAGTGTTAGTAGTAATTTCGTTACTTAGTATTTGGTGTAAGTAGGTTAGTATGCCGTCTTTGTTAGTGTTAGTAGTAATTTTGTTACGTAGTATTTGGTGTAAGTAGGTTAGTATGCCGTCTTTGTTAGTGTTAGTAGTAATTTCGTTATGTAGTATTTGATGTAAGTAGGTTAGTACTGTATGCCGTCTTTGTTAGTGTTAGTAGTAATTGTGTTACTTAGCATTTGATGTAAGTAGGTTAGTATGCCGTCTTTGTTAGTGTTAGTAGTAATTTTGTTACGTAGTATTTGGTGTAAGTAGGTTAGTATGCCGTCTTTGTTAGTGTTAGTAGTAATTGTGTTACGTAGTATTTGATGTAAGTAGGTTAGTACTGTATGCCGTCTTTGTTAGTGTTAGTAGTAATTTTGTTACGTAGTATTTGGTGTAAGTAGGTTAGTATGCCGTCTTTGTTAGTATTTTTTTTTTTTAATTGCGTTTTTATTTAATTTGATGTAAGTAGGTTAGTACTGTATGCCGTCTTTGTTAGTGTTAGTAGTAATTGTGTTACTTAGCATTTGATGTAAGTAGGTTAGTATGCCGTCTTTGTTAGTGTTAGTAGTAATTTTGTTACGTAGTATTTGGTGTAAGTAGGTTAGTATGCCGTCTTTTTTAGTGTTAGTAGTAATTGTGTTACGTAGTATTTGATGTAAGTAGGTTAGTACTGTATGCCGTCTCTGTTAGTGTTAGTAGTAATTTCGTTACTTAGTATTTGGTGTAAGTAGGTTAGTATGCCGTCTTTGTTAGTATTAGTAGTAATTTCGTTATGTAGTATTTGATGTAAGTAGGTTAGTACTGTATGCCGTCTTTGTTAGTGTTAGTAGTAATTGTGTTACTTAGCATTTGATGTAAGTAGGTTAGTATGCCGTCTTTGTTAGTGTTAGTAGTAATTGTGTTACGTAGTATTTGGTGTAAGTAGGTTAGTATGCCGTCTTTGTTAGTGTTAGTAGTAATTGTGTTACGTAGTATTTGGTGTAAGTAGGTTAGTATGCCGTCTTTGTTAGTATTAGTAGTCATTTCGTTATGTAGTATTTGGTGTAAGTAGGTTAGTATGCCGTCTTTGTTAGTGTTAGTAGTAATTTTGTTACGTAGTATTTGGTGTAAGTAGGTTAGTATGCTGTCTTTGTTAGTGTTAGTAGTAATTGTGTTACGTAGTATTTGGTGTAAGTAGGTTAGTATGCCGTCTTTGTTAGTATTAGTAGTCATTTCGTTATGTAGTATTTGGTGTAAGTAGGTTAGTATGCTGTCTTTGTTAGTGTTAGTAGTCATTTCGTTATGTAGTATTTGGTGTAAGTAGGTTAGTATGCTGTCTTTGTTAGTGTTAGTAGTAATTGTGTTACGTAGTATTTGGTGTAAGTAGGTTAGTATGCTGTCTTTGTTAGTGTTAGTAGTAATTGTGTTACGTAGTATTTGGTGTAAGTAGGTTAGTATGCCGTCTTTGTTAGTGTTAGTAGTAATTTTGTTACGTAGTATTTGGTGTAAGTAGGTTAGTATGCCGTCTTTGTTAGTGTTAGTAGTAATTTTGTTACGTAGTATTTGGTGTAAGTAGGTTAGTATGCCGTCTTTGTTAGTGTTAGTAGTAATTTTGTTACATAGTATTTGGTGTAAGTAGGTTAGTATGCCGTCTTTGTTAGTGTTAGTAGTCATTTCGTTATGTAGTATTTGGTGTAAGTAGGTTAGTATGCCGTCTTTGTTTGTATCAGTAGTTTCCGTCAGCCATAAGATGCACAATAGCACTATAGTGTTTGTGGTAAAGGTGCACAATAGTTACTACTCTTGTAGTAATTAGACACTTTTAACAGATCAGTGTCCTTGGGTTCAATCCACTGGCAAGTACTGTATGTCAGTCGGCAATGGGTGGATAGGTCAAAGATTAATAAACCAACGCATTTCCCAGCTTATGTCTGTCAGCGGCTTTCTCAACCATAACTGACTCCTCATGCAGCCTAACCCCCCACAGTCTAAACCTCCCCTACCACAGCCTAACCATAACTGTCAGCTCATGCAGTCTAACCCTAACTGTCCCCTCCCACAGCTTAACCCTAACTTTTCCCTCCCACAGCTTAACCCTAACTGTCCCCACCCATAGCCTAACACTAACTGTCCCCCCCACAGCCTATCCATAACTGTCCCCTCCCACAGCCTAACCATAACTGTCAGCTCCTGCAGCCTAATCCTAACTGTTCCCCTCCCACAGCCTAACCCTAACTGTCTCCTCCCACAGCCTAACCCTAACTGCCCCTTCCTGCAGCCTAACCCTAACTGTCACCTCCCACAGCCTTACCCTCTGTCCCCTATCACAGCCTAACCCTAACTGTCTCCTCACACAGCCAAACCCTAACTGTCCCCTAACACAGCCACCATAACTGTCCCCTTGCACAGCCCAGCCCAAACTGTCCCATTGCACAGCCCAACCCTAACTGTTCCCCACCACAACCTAATCCTAACTGTCCCCTCGCACAGCCCAACCCTAACTGTTCCCTCCTGCAGCCTAACCCTTTCGCCTCCCGCAGCCTTACCCTAACTGTCCCCTTACATAGCCTAATCCAATCTGTCCCCTCCTGCAGCCTAACCCTAACTGTCCCCTCCTGCAGCCTAACCCTAACTGTCCCCTCCCGCAGCCTAACCCTATATATATATATATATATATATATCCTGAGTGTTTCCTTCTATCCTTAGTGTATCCCAGTATCCTGAGTGTATCCTGCTATCCTTAGTGTATCCCGGTATACTGATTGTATCCTGTTATCCTTAGTGTATCCCGGTATCCTGGGTGTACCTGATATCTTTAGTGTATCCTGACAGTTTCTTCCTGTGAAAGAATCCCACTACTCTGAGTGTATCCCAGTATTCTGAGTGTATTCAGTGGAACAATCCTTCTAATTGGAGACTGCACTACTGTCTCTACCGCAGGCCGCTCTGTTCCACTGTTGGGGGCAATTGGGGGGAGCTGGTGATTGCTGAAGAGGTACCGGGTGCATGCTCACGGCCTCTCTTCAGTGCTGAAGGAAGCTGGGGGCTGCCCAGTCGCTAGAGGATCACTGGGCATGCCCCGAGAGTGATGAAAACAGTGGACCATGGTGCTATGCCATGCCCCTCCTCTTGAAGCCACACCCACTATGTAGCGCTGGGGCCAGACCTCAAGTATAAACTGGGAGATATGCTACTTCAGTGCACACCTTTCATTTCTGTAGTGCACACCGCTCACTTTTGTAGTGCACACCTCTGACTTCTATAGTTTACACAGCTTACTTCTGTAGTTCACACCTCTGATCTCTATAGTGCACACCTCTGACTTCTATAGTGCACACCGCTCACTTCTGTAGTGCACACCGCTCACTTCTGTAGTGCACACCTCTGACCTCTATAGTGCACATTGGTCACTTCTATAGTGTACACCAATCACTTCTGTAGTGCACACCCCTCACTTCTGTAGTGCACACCTTTCCCTTCTATAGTGCACACCTCTCACTTCTATAGTGCATACCTCTGACCTCTATAGTGCACATCACTCACTTCTGTAGTGCACATCGCTCACTTCTATAGTGCACATCGCTCACTTCTATAGTGCACACCTCTGACCTCTATAGTGCACATTGCTCACTTCTGTAGTGCACATCGCACACTTCTGTAGTGCACATCGCTCACTTCTGTAGTGCACATCGCTCACTTCTGTAGTGCACATCGCTCACTTCTGTAGTGCACACCTCTGACCTCCATAGTGCACACAAAGGTCTACATTTTCAGCCGACATGTGCCGACAGGCGGTATTTCATGGCCTACCATCCACTATGACGTGGAGAGAGAATATAACATTGTGCAGAGCGTAGTGAGCCCTGCCAGGGGACGCGGTGCACTTAGACCTAAAGTGGTATTTCATTAGCACAAGATCGCACCCGCCATAAGGCACAAGCATTGGATTGGAAACCCACTATTTCTACAGCAAGCTCCATCCACCGATTTGGGAAGCCCCACAACGTCCTTCATCTTCCTCCAGCGGCCCAATACCACATTCTAGAGAGGACAACCGGACCCCATCTGGAAATATCCCAAACACACAGTGGTGAGACTCTAAAACTGCTATTTAAAGCTGTGGTTCCCAAAATCCCTATTGCCTTTAACAGAGGACTTGAAATGAAGCCAATATACAAATACCAGGCTGCTCATATAAAGAAGCTTCCTATTGTTTTGAAATATCGTCATTTTGAATAAATATTACTTTTTTCCAGGCAATCCCAAGTTATTTTTATTTGTATACAATGTATTAGCGCTGCTTTTACATCTATGTTTTTTTCAGTAACGGCAGTTGTTGAGACGAAAGGTATTCATGGGGGGGTATCCAGGGGGGACGGGGGGGGGGGGGACGGGGGGGGGGACGGACGGACGTTTCAGTGCTCGGTAAGCAGTATTTTTTTGCTGCATACTGAGCCAACAAGCATTAGGCCCTTTATGTGGTGAATAAATGAAGGAATGTTGACGTGATCACTAGATGGCGCTGCAGCAGCGAGGAACGCTCACTAATCACATGTATAGTAAATACAACTTTGTTCCAACATCAGAATCCAAATCCAATTTCCGTGTGTATGGCTCTTTACTACAAGGGTGGGAATTACTAAACATTGTGCTATTATACCTGATGATGTCACTGATGATGTCACTAATAATTGCCCTATTTCAGCATTAGTTGTGGTTTTGTTAAGTAATCCAAAAATATACTGGTAGGCGAATTGGCTCCCAACAAAATGAAACCTCGAATGTCTGTGTGCGTGTACATGTGGTAGGGAAATAAGGGGTGATTCAGGTTGGTTTGCAAAAGCAAGCTCCTTCTTAAATGAATAAAACCATGCTGCACTGCAGGTGGGGCAGATGTAACATGTGCAACCCATACAAATGTATAGAGTCCAACCTACAAGGGATCACACATCAGGGGACGTATCCTAGATTCTACTGTATAACCCAAATGGCCTTCACTACTCTGTATATCTGATTGCTTTTAGGGCCCCATTTTCACCATAGGATGAACCCCAAGTAAAGTGCACCATTTCTTCCCACATCCCTATCTGTCCTCTGTACAGCGCTGTGGAATATGTGTGCGCTATATAATAACTGGTAATAATATTGTCTGTACAGCGCTGCGGAATATGTGTGTGCTATATAATATCTGGTAATAATATTCTCTGTACAGCGCTGCGGAATATGTGTGCACTATATAATAACTGGTAATAATAATCTCTGTACAGCGCTGTGGAATATGTGTGCGCTATATAATAACTGGTAATAATAGTCTCTGTACATCACTGCGGAATATGTGTGCACTATATAATAACTGGTAATAATAGTCTCTGTACAGCGCTGCGGAATATGTGTGCACTATATAATAACTGGTAATAATAGTCTCTGTACAGCGCTGCGGAATATGTGTGCGCTATATAATAACTGGTAATAATAATCTCTGTACAGCGCTGTGGAATATGTGTGCGCTATATAATAACTGGTAATAATAGTCTCTGTACATCACTGCGGAATATGTGTGCGCTATATAATAACTGGTAATAATATTCTCTGTACAGCTCTGCGGAATATGTGTGTGCTATATAATAACTGGTAATAATGGTCTCTGTACAGTGCTGCGGAATATGTGTGCGCTATATAATAACTGGTAATAATAGTCTCTGTACAGCGCTGTGGAATATGTGTGCTATATAATAACTGGTAATAATAGTCTCTGTACAGCGCTGCGGAATATGTGTGCACTATATAATAACTGGTAATAATAGTCTCTGTACATCACTGCGGAATATGTGTGCGCTATATAATATCTGGTAATAATATTCTCTGTACAGCGCTGCGGAATATGTGTGCACTATATAATAACTGGTAATAATAGTCTCTGTACATCACTGCGGAATATGTGTGCGCTACATAATAACTGGTAATAATAGTCTCTGTACAGCGCTGTGGAATATGTGTGTGCTATATAATAACTGGTAATAATATTCTCTGTACAGCGCTGCAGAATATGTGTGCGCTATATAATAACTGGTAATAATATTGTCTGTACAGCGCTGCGGAATATGTGTGCGCTATATAATATAACTGGTAATAACATTCTCTGTACGGCGCTGCGGAATATGTGTGCGCTATATAATAACTGGTAATAATAGTCTCTGTACAGTGCTGTGGAATATGTGTGTGATATATAATATAACTAGTAATAATAGTCTCTGTACAGCGCTGCGGAATATGTGTGCGCGATATAATAACTGGTAATAATATTATCTGTACAGCGCTGCAGAATATGTGTGCGCTATATAATAACTGGTAATAATATTCTCTGTACAGTGCTGCGGAATATGTGTGCGCTATATAAATAACTGGTAATAATATTCTCTGTACGGCGCTGCGTAATATGTGTGCGCTATATAATAACTGGTAATAATATTATCTGTACAGCGCTGCGGAATATGTGTGCGCTATATAATAACTGGTAATAATATTCTCTGTACAGCGCTGCGGAATATGTATGCGCTATATAATAACTGGTAATAGTATTCTCTGTACAGCGCTACGGAATATGTGTGCGCTATATAATATAACTGGTAATAATATTCTCTGTACGGCGCTGCGGAATATGTGTGCGCTATATAATATAACTGGTAATAACATTCTCTGTACGGCGCTGCGGAATATGTGTGCGCTATATAATAACTGGTAATAATAGTCTCTGTACAGTGCTGTGGAATATGTGTGTGATATATAATAACTGGTAATAATATTCTCTGTACAGCGCTGCGGAATATGTGTGCGCTGTATAAATAACTGGTAATAATATTCTCAGTACAGCGCTGCGGAATATGTGTGCGCTATATAATAACTGGTAATAATATTCTCTGTACTGGGCTGTGGAATATGTGTGCGCTATATAATAACTGGTAATAATAGTCTCTGTATAGCGCTGCGGAATATGTGTGCGCTATATAATAACTGGTAATAATATTCTCTGTACAGTGCTGCGGAATATGTGTGCGCTATATAATAACTGGTAATAATATTCTCTGTACAGCGCTGCGGAATATGTATGCGCTATATAATAACTGGTAATAGTATTCTCTGTACAGCGCTGCGGAATATGTGTGCGCTATATAATATAACTGGTAATAATATTCTCTGTACGGCGCTGCGGAATATGTGTGCGCTATATAATAACTGGTAATATTCTCTGTACAGCGCTGCGGAATATGTGTGTGATATATAATATAACTGGTAATAATATTCTCTGTACGGCGCTGCGGAATATGTGTGCGCTATATAATAACTGGTAATAATAGTCTCTGTACAGTGCTGTGGAATATGTGTGTGATATATAATAACTGGTAATAATATTCTCTGTACTGGGCTGTGGAATATGTGTGCGCTATATAATAACTGGTAATAATAGTCTCTGTATAGCGCTGCGGAATATGTGTGCGCTATATAATAACCGGTAATAATATTCTCTGTACAGCGCTGCGGAATACGTGTGCGTTATATAATAACTGGTAATAATATTCTCTGTACAGCGCTGCGGAATATGTGTGCGCTATATAATAACTGGTAATAATAGTCTCTGTACAGCGCTGCGGAATATGTGTGCGCTATATAAATAACTGGTAATAATATTCTCTGTACAGCGCTGTGGAATATGTGTGCGCTATATAATAACTGGTAATAATAGTCTCTGTACAGCGCTGCGGAATATGTGTGCGCTATATAATAACTGGTAATAATATTCTCTGTACAGCGCTGCGGAATATGTGTGCGCTATATAATAACTGGTAATAATATTCTCTGTACAGTGCTACGGAATATGTGTGCGCTAAAAAATAACTGGTAATAATAGTCTCTGTACAGCGCTGTGGAATATGTGTGCGCTATATAATAACTGGTAATAATATTCTCTGTACAGCACTGCGGAATATGTGTGCGCTATATAATAACTGGTAATAATAGTCTCTGTACAGCGCTGCAGAATATGTGTGCGCTATATAATAACTGGTAATAATATTCTCTGTACAGCACTGTGGAATATGTGTGCGCTATATAAATGACTGGTAATAATCTCTGTACAGCGCTGTCTAATATGTGTGTGCTATATAATAACTGGTAATAATAGTCTCTGTACAGCACTGCGGAATATGTGTGCGCTATATAATAACTGGTAATAATAGTCTCTATACAGCGCTGTGGAATATGTGTGCGCTATATAATAACTGGTAATAATATTCTCTGTACAGCACTGTGGAATATGTGTGCGCTATATAATAACTGGTAATAATAGTCTCTGTACAGCACTGTGGAATATGTGTGCGCTATATAAATGACTGGTAATAATCTCTGTACAGCGCTGTGGAATATGTGTGTGCTATATAATAACTGGTAATAATAGTCTCTGTACAGCACTGTGGAATATGTGTGCGCTATATAATAACTGGTATTAATAGTCTCTATACAGCGCTGTGGAATATGTGTGCGCTATATAATAACTGGTAATAATATTCTCTGTACAGCGCTGCGGAATATGTGTGCGCTATATAAATAACTGGTAATATTCTCTGTACAGCGCTGTGCAATATGTGTGCGCTATAAACATCCCAGCATCTCATGTGTACCTTTTGCATGTCATACTTATACATTCTTATCTTATATAAATAAACCTGAAATAAAGACTCAGAGACGTAGGTTTGGCAGAAATTGTTAACTGATTTATTTGTAGCAAGATTTTTAAGCTAGATTGATTTATTTGTTTGAATTAGTTAATTAATTAATGGTGGCCAAGAAAGAACGGCTAACTATAACTCCACCCCAACTTTACATAATTGGCCTAACTCAAAACCAACGGTATCCAACTACACCTAACACATTGACTACCCACCCAGCCGGGTGGGGTCGCTGTCCCCGAGCGGGTGATCCAGCGAAGGCCTAAGCCAATGGGAGGTGAGAGCACCGTAAAAATAGGCCAATAAAAACATCAACTTTAACACGTAGTGGGCCTTATTCTGGTCGATGCGTAAATTTCTGAATACTTTCGGATGGCGTTTTTTAGCCGTCTGCGCATGCGTGGGGAACGCTATGCGCATGTGCCACGCATGGTCTCCGTACTTGTTCTCACTAATACCGTACAGAAATGTGCACCGCAATTACTCGGGAAATATGGGCGTATTATGGGCGTCATTCGGAACTACACAGGGGCGTAGTTTCAAAGTGGGCTAAACTGGGCGTAAACATGGGCGTGCACGAGGGAGTGCACTTATTCTGGTAGGCGTGCATTCGGACAGCACACCGAATGCACGCGAACAAAAAGGCTAGAAATATGCGGTGTCCATAAGCAAGTATTGCTTTGCGGACACCACTCGTTCATGCGCTAGGCAATCGGAACGCCTAATCAGGACGGCCGCACCTCAACCAATGTCAGCTGAACACAATACAATCCACTCCTTCCAATGCCGTTTTAGCTCCGCCCCCTCCCCTGAGACCCACGGATTGCGGCATATAAATGCCACGATCGGGGGGCTCAGTGGGGGTCCCCCTGATTCCGGGAGGGTTGCCCACCCTTCTGGGGGCCGGGAGGAAGGACCCGATTTTCGGGAGACTCCCGCAAATTCCGGGAGGGTCGGCAACCCCGAGATATATGTATATAGAATCAAAAGTCCTGCAACCTCACCCAAAAACAACAATACATCACACACACACACACACACACACATATAATCTGTCATATATAGCTACCTGCCAGTGACAGAGCTGTGGTGACAGTCAGCACATTAGTTACAGTACCTCGTATGCAGAGGTGTATGACCAGAGGGAGCACCATGCTCTACAAACATGGCTCTCACTAATGTGCAGCAGTCTCCCTCTCTGCCCTGGCAGACTGTTTCACGTGGGGAGACCAGCTTGTGAGGGACAGGAAGGAGGATCAGCGCGCTGCTGCTGCTGACTGCTATAGGAAACAGTGGTTGCCGGGCAGCAGGGGGAGCATTCTCTCAGCCTTCTTCTGGGTGCTCCCTGAAGTGTGTTCATACAGAGAGGGGCTGTGGGTGGACCAACAACTAAACTTACTGGCCTGGGGGCGCACCCTGTCCCAGCCAAGCTGTCTATTACTGAGCACAGATGAGATGCTATATAAATAATAAAACCGTCTTTAATAGGCAGCCTGCGGTGCGCCCTCTAGTGGCCGGCGCCCTAGGCAATTGCCTAAAGTTGCCTAGTGGTGGCGCCGGCCCTGATTTTACTCACAGGTGTTAAACCTGTGTGTCACCATATATTGTTGAACTACATGTCCCAGCAATACTTGGAATGTGTCATTTGATTTATTGATCAGTTGATCACACCTATAATACTTCATTAGTGTTTAGTTGTTACATGTTTTGAAGATATTTGTGTTTAAGAAGGTGTGTGGTGAGGTAATATAATTGTTACATCATTATAGATTATTATGGATATTCGGGACTTCACTGGGCGCCCGTCTATTGTACGTATTGATTCATCTAATGACACTATTTTTTTGCCATGACCATTCTTTGCATAGGTGCTTCCTTATTTATGATCCTTTCGTTGTAGGTTGCTGAAGCAATGATGGATTTCATGGCTGATAGCCTAAGGGCACTTGAGGCTCTCCCCACTCGTCGCCCAAGGAGGCCAGGACGTGCTAGAATATTTCGCACACGGGTGACACTCTTTGGGATGCCCGATGATGAGGTACTTACTAGGTACAGGTTACCCCCACATGTAATTCTAGATATACTCTCTTTAATTGAGAGTGATCTAGAACCTCTTCATGGGCTCACGACAGCAATTCCGCCTCACACTCAGCTGCTGGCGGTGTTGCATTTCTGCGCCTCGGGATCCTTCCAACAAGTAGTGGCAGTACTTGCTGGGATATCCCAGCCTGCTTTCTGCAGAATCCTGAGGCGTGTGATGTCAGCCATGTTTAGGCGCAAGGGGAACTTCGTGGCCATGTCTTTTGCCCAAGAGACCCTTCACCGAAGCCAGCAGGCATTCCATCAAATTGCTGGCTTCCCTAATGTGATAGAGGCTGTGGATGGCACCCATGTACCATTTGTGCCTCCATCAAGAAGTGAGAAGATCTATAGGAACCGAAAATTGTTCCACTCACTGAACGTGATGGTGGTATGTGGCCCATCCATGGAAATTCTCTCCTTCAACTCGAAGTTTCCCGGAAGTGCCCATGACTCTCATGTTATCCGACAAACCAGGATTTGGCAGAGACTCCAAGAGCTTGAAGGCCGTGATGCGTGGGTTCTGGGTGACTCCGGTTACCCATGTACGCCCTGGCTACTTACGCCGTACAGCTCCCCAACACCAGGCCCACAGGAGGCATTTAATAGGGCGCATGTTGCCACCAGGCAAGTGGTGGAGCGCTCAATTGGCCTGTTAAAGGGTCGATTTAGAGTGCTCCACCGCACTGGTGGTGACTTACAGTTTGCGCCTGAAATGGTGTCGAGGATTGTGGGCTTGTGTGTATGCTTTCACAACATAGCTGTGCGGCGTGAGATACCCTTTGATGAGTGGGAGGTTCCATCTGAGCCGCAAGATCCGCCCCTGCGCCCATCCCGCTCCCCAGAAAGCAGACGTGGATACCAGCTGCGGGACTCGGTGGCCCAGAGATTTTTCAGGTACATTTTTGAAAGTTGCACAGACCAACCCAATTTCAGATCAATTATCCCCATCAAGGTTGAAAATGATTTAAATTTTGTGTCCTTAATTAAACATTAGGCAGCATGGCCTCTTAATGCCAATAGCAATAGCACTACGTATTATGTTTGAGTTGTATTGGTTTAAGACCAATATTGCAGGTCACACTTATACCTTGTACATAGATTTGAAAATGTATTTTATGTTTCCATTATTGTAGCTGAGGATATCATCCATGTCTGGTGAGTACATTTGAATTTCATACTTTTTTCACCATGTATGTGTGGGATGTGGGGGTGATTATTTTATTTGTAGATGTAATATTTATTATCACATATATATTTTTTTTTTGGGGGGTGTTTATTTTTAAATATATTTGCAGTAGGAGCTAGGCAGCCAGGCAGGCAGGCAGTCAGGCAGGCAGGCAGGTGTCCAATATAATGGTATAGTCAGGAGAAGTGCTAGTATGTGTATGTGTTTTTTCTCATAAATGTACGCATACACATAAATGCATACAGTAAGTAATGCGAAGTACAGCTAAGCGATGCCAAGCTATAGCACGCGTTGCTTGGCGGTGCGATGTTTTCGCCGATTGTTGGGCGCATACACAATGTCCATGTCAATATGGATAATAAAGTTAATACCAAATAGTAAAGTTAACAACCAATCACACGACAGGAAGTATTTTCATGTGCCATTGCTAAAATGGCTGCCTACCAGCGAGCACCACTGTCAGCCGTCGCCGTCCCAGAGCGTCACTGCGTTCTGTCACGTCCGGGACGGGCGGCGGAGATGGAGCGCCGGGGGAGCGTCGGGGGCGTTGCCTAGCAGCGCCCCGAGCTTCCGGCTCTGTTGCTCCGGCTGCCAGGCATCGGGGCGTTGCTAGGCAACGTCCCCGAGTCTCCAGACAGCGTGCGGCGTCAGCGCAGCTGACGTCCGCACAGTCACAGGCGGCAAATTCAAATAAATAGCCGGCGTCTGCTGGGAACAGACGCCGGTTATAGCTTTGGTGTGCCCTGCAGCCTTTGTGTTCCTGGTTCCAGCAGCTCCGTTACAGTACCCCGTGCCGTGATCCTTGCTGTGATTCGGATAAGTCCTTACCTTTTGTTCCTTGATTATATTCCATCCTGTCAGCATTGTTGCTTGTATCTCATATCATTATATTCCATCTTGTCAGCATTGTTGCTTGTATCTCATATTATTATATTCCATCTTGTCAGCATTGTTGCTTGTATCTCATATTATTATATTCCATCTTGTCAGCATTGTTGCTAGTACCTTATATTGTTCTATCCCACCCTCTGGGCATTGTTGCCATTATTACCACTGTTATACAGTTATTCCACCTTTTCGTATTGTTACGTCTGATATACCCCTTGGATCTGCCTTGTTCCTTGCGTGGCTACCCCGTGGGTATCCGGGGCCTCCTTGCCTTCTGTGGGTTTAGATAGTTTTACCCTTGCACTCCACTAGCCTTGGCGGTCGTGTTGTCCCTACGTAAGACCAGGTGGCATCGAGGTGGGAGCCTGACTAACGGGCTCTCACGAACGCGGCTATTATTGGTGAAGCCTAGCCCTCTGCACACGTCCGCCAATTCCGGTTGGAGGCAACGGAGGTAGGGGTGGCAAGAGAGTCCCCGGACCATAACATTATAACCGGCCACAAAATAATAGTAACACAACCATATTCCCTCTACAGTGGTTGTGTGTTTCTTGGTTTAGCATGGATCCCAATGCGGGGGTTCCGGCCCAGGTTTTTGCTGATCAGTTACACCTCCTCACTCAGCAGTTGCAGGATCTTACTCTCAGGGTAGAGTCTCAGGAAGAAGTTCGCAGAGCAGCTCCTCCAATGGCTGTGTCGGTTAAGGAACCCAAGATGAGTCTTCCCGATCGGTTCTCTGGGAACCGAAATCAGTTCTTTAATTTCAGTGAGAGCTGCAAATTATATTTCCGGTTACGGCCCCTTTCCTCCGGGTCTGAACTACAGAGAGTGGGGTTGGTGATTTCCCTGCTCCAGGGGGATCCACAGACATGGGCTTTTGGGCTGAAGGCAGACAGTCCGGCTCTTCGGTCTGTGGAGTCCTTTTTCCAGGCAATGGGGATTTTATATGATGACCCAGATAAGGCAGCCGCAGCAGAGGCTCATCTTAGATCTCTTAAACAGGGTCGCCAGGTGGCAGAAGCTTATTGCTCTGAATTCCGGCGATACGCCAATGATTCAGGGTGGAATGATCCAGCTTTACGCTCCCAATTTAGGGTAGGACTGTCTGACCACATAAAGGATTCTCTGGTTCAGTATCCCACACCCACGTCACTGGACGATCTGATGCAGCTGGTTATCAGGGTGGATCGCCGGCTCCGTTAGAGACGTTCAGAACGGGGGGCAGGTTTGGCGCCATTGCCCAGTGTCTCCGAGGACTCCACCGTCGACCTCGGGGAACCCATGCAGCTGGGCGCAGCTCGCTTATCTCCACAGGAGAAGGCGAGACAGCGTTCCCAGGGCCTCTGTCTCTACTGCGGGGTCCGGGGACACTTGGTGAATTCCTGTCCTGAGCGTCCGGGAAATGCCAAGGCCTGAGGATGCAGGGAGACATCCTGTCAGGCCTATCTCTTATATCTCCCAGTAATTCTTTATTAATTCCCATATGTATTTTGTCTGAAATTCATAGGTGGGATGGCCAGGCATTTATTGATAGTGGGGCTGCGGGTAATTTTCTGGACTCACAGTTAGCTCTGGAACAGGGGATTGCTCTCATACCAGTATCTCCAGAGATTTCGGTCTATGGCTTAGATGGCAATCGCTTGCCCAGTGGGGTTATTACACAGAGTACCGTCCCCCTACTGGTCCAGGTTGGGGTCACCCATTCTGAGCTCTTATCTTTTTTTATTTTTCATAGCCCTGTTACACCCGTAGTACTGGGATTGCCATGGCTCAAATTACACAACCCACGTTTTGATTGGCAATCAGGGGAACTTGTAAGTTGGGGTGAACAATGTTCACATAATTGTCTGGCTCTTCCAGTCCGCATGGTGACTCCCTCAGTTTCGGAGGTACCTGAACCTTATTGGTCATTCTCTGATGTGTTTTCCAAAAAGGAAGCAGACGTCTTACCTCCTCATAGACCTTATGATTGCGCCATTAATCTTGTTCCTGAGGCCAAACTTCCCAAGGGGCGACTATACTCCTTGTCTCTCCCTGAAGAGAAGGCGATGGAGGAGTATATTGAGGAAAACCTCAAAAAAGGGTTCATTAGGCCCTCAAAGTCACCCGTCGGAGCCGGCTTCTTTTTCGTGGGGAAAAAAGACGGCTCCTTACGCCCGTGTATTGATTTTAGACAGCTTAATGCCATTACAGTAAAAAATTCGTATCCTCTTCCACTCATATCTGTCCTCTTCGATCAACTACGTAAGGCATCCATTTTTTCTAAAATTGATTTGAGGGGGGCGTACAATTTAATTTGCATCAAAGCAGGTGATGAGTGGAAAACGGCGTTCAATACGCATTCTGGACACTATGAGTATCTGGTAATGCCGTTTGGTCTCGCTAAGGCACCTGCTGTGTTCCAGGATTTTATCAATGACGTCTTAAGGGAGTTTTTGGGAGTTTTTGTCGTAGTGTATCTGGATGATATCTTGATTTACTCCCCATCACTGGAGCAACACCGCTTGCATGTATGCGCAGTTCTCAAAAAATTGAGAGAGAACAATTTATATGCTAAGTTGGAAAAATGCGAGTTTGAGGTGGAGAGCATTTCTTTTCTGGGATACATTATTTCCCCTCTGGGTTTTCAAATGGACCCAGGAAAGCTTCAGGCCATTAAGGATTGGGTACAACGATCAAACCTCAAGTCCACCCAGAGGTTTTTGGGGTTTGCCAACTATTATAGGAGATTCATTCCATTCTTCTCCGATATTGTAGCCCCCATAGTTGCATTAACCAAGAAGGACGCCAATCCTTCGGTCTGGTCCGACGCCGCTGTCAAAGCCTTTACTAAGTTGAAGGCAGCCTTTCTCTCCGCCGGGGTTTTGCGGCATCCCAATCCTGAATTGCCCTTTGTTGTTGAGGTGGATGCCTCAGAGGTAGGGATTGGGGCAGTCCTTTCACAGGTGGATGGGCAGGACGGTTTCTTACATCCATGTGCTTTTTTTTCTCGGAAGTTTTCCGCAGCGGAATGTAATTATGACGTCGGCAATCAGGAACTTCTCGCCATTAAAGCAGCCTTAGAGGAATGGCGACATTGGCTGGAGGGGGCTAGGTTCCAGGTTACCATCATAACAGATCATAAAAATCTGGCATACCTCCAATCAGCCAAAAGAGTCAATGCCAGGCAGGCGAGGTGGACTTTATTCTTTGCCCGATTTAATTTTATTATCACTTACAGGCCAGGGTCAAAGAATGTCGTTGCCGATGCTCTTTCGAGAAGTTTTTCTGCTGTCCAAGACCCCCATTTACAGCTGGAGCCTATTATTCCTGCCTCTTGTATTATTGCCGGGTTTACTCATAGCCTTCTGGACCAAGTCATTTTGGCACAAGCCTCGGCTCCTAAGGCCATTCCAGAGGGTAGACTTTTTGTGCCTTTAGAGCTCCGCAAAAATTTTTTTTTTGAGTTTCATCAATGTAGATCGGCGGGACATCCAAGCATTGATAAAACGTTATCCTTGTTATCAAGAGCTGTCTGGTGGTCCACCATGAGGAGAGATGTCAAGGAATGGGTGTCTGCCTGCGACGTCTGTGCCAGAAATAAAACTCCCCGTTGTTCTCCGATTGGTCAGTTGGTTCCCTTGTCGATATCCAGGAGGCCATGGTCACATATCTCCATGGATTTTATAACCGATCTACCACAATCTCGGGGTTGTGACTATCTGGGTGGTGGTAGACCGGTTTAGCAAAATGGCACATTTTGTCCCCTTGACTGGTTTACCTTCCGCGGAAAGGTTGGCTTCCTTGTTTGTATGCCACATTTTTCGATTGCATGGCCTTCCTACAGATATTGTGCCAGATAGGGGCGTTCAATTTGTGGCCAAGTTTTGGAGGTCTGTTTGCTCTGCGTTACAGATTAAGCTCAGTCCATCTTCGGCCTATCACCCACAATCCAATGGGCAGACGGAACGTGTGAACCAGACACTCGAGCAGTTCCTGCGATGTTATGTATCTAAGTCCCAACAGGATTGGGTGGAGAACCTACCATTTGCAGAATTCGCCTATAACAACGGCTGGCATTCTGCCACCAAGATGTCTCCTTTTTTCTGTAACTATGGTTTCCACCCTCGGGCTAATTCTTTTGATCCTGTTCCCGCCAGAACAGGTAATCCCAGGTGGGTGACCAGTAGGAGGGGCACCTGGGCTATGGTCCGTAGGGCTCTCCTCTCTGCGACCACGGCCGCAAGGCGCTTTTCCGACCGTCACAGGAGACCTTGTTCGTTTAAAGTCGGAGATTGGGTGTGGTTATCCACCAGAAATATCAATATCCATCAGGCATCCAAGAAGTTGGGTCCTCGCTTTATTGGTCCCTACAAAATCGTTAGGAGAATCAATCCTGTGGCCTTCCGACTCCAGATTCCACGCTCTCTGAAGGTCAATCCCACGTTCCATGCCTCTTTACTTAAACCTGCCTATTGGCCTTGTGCTTACAGGCCAGCACCGGTCATTCGGCAAGGCATCAAGGAGTTTGTGATTGATAGTATCCTTGATTCGAAAATCACCCGCGGTCGTTTATTTTTTCTTGTCCATTGGAAGGGCTATGGACCTGAGGAAAGGTCCTGGGTTCTGGACAAGGACCTTCATGCCCCATCCTTAAAAGAGTTATTTCATAGGCAAAATCCGTTGAAGCCAGGATTTGGAGGTCGGTTGACCTCTCCTCAAGGGGGGGGTACTGTCAGCCGTCGCCGTCCCAGAGCATCACTGCGTTCTGTCACGTCCGGGACGGGCGGCGGAGATGGAGCGCCGGGGGAGCGTCGGGGGCGTTGCCTAGCAGCGCCCCGAGCTTCCGGCTCTGTTGCTCCGGCTGCCAGGCATCAGGGCGTTGCTAGGCAACGTCCCCGAATCTCCAGACAGCGTGCGGCGTCAGCGCAGCTGACGTCCGCACAGTCACAGGCGGCAAATTCAAATAAATAGCCGGCGTCTGCTGGGAACAGACGCCGGTTATAGCTTTGGTGTGCCCTGCAGCCTTTGTGTTCCTGGTTCCAGCAGCTCCGTTACAGTACCCCGTGCCGTGATCCTTGCTGTGATTCGGATAAGTCCTTACCTTTTGTTCCTTGATTATATTCCATCCTGTCAGCATTGTTGCTTGTATCTCATATCATTATATTCCATCTTGTCAGCATTGTTGCTTGTATCTCATATTATTATATTCCATCTTGTCAGCATTGTTGCTTGTATCTCATATTATTATATTCCATCTTGTCAGCATTGTTGCTAGTACCTTATATTGTTCTATCCCACCCTCTGGGCATTGTTGCCATTATTACCACTGTTATACAGTTATTCCACCTTTTCGTATTGTTACGTCTGATATACCCCTTGGATCTGCCTTGTTCCTTGCGTGGCTACCCCGTGGGTATCCGGGGCCTCCTTGCCTTCTGTGGGTTTAGATAGTTTTACCCTTGCACTCCACTAGCCTTGGCGGTCGTGTTGTCCCTACGTAATACCAGGTGGCATCGAGGTGGGAGCCTGACTAATGGGCTCTCACGAACGCGGCTATTATTGGTGAAGCCTAGCCCTCTGCACACGTCCGCCAATTCCGGTTGGAGGCAACGGAGGTAGGGGTGGCAAGAGAGTCCCCGGACCATAACAACCACCCTTCTCCACTACGGAGCTACTAGCGCTGGTGGCAGTGATGGAGAGGAGGCTGGGGCAGGCAGGCCCCTACATATCGAATAGGGACAAGCGCCGGGCATATGTTGCAGCCCGGCGCCGCATATTCGCCCGCACTAATGTGCGAAGGACCATCGCCCAATTGGAGAGGCGAAAGTCCGACCTGCGGAGGCGGCAGCCAGAGAGGCTGCAGGCTTTGAGGCGGCGTCTTCAACGCTGTAAGTATTTACGCAAAATACACATAATTGACAGTGGGCCAGATGAACTAAGCTTCAAAAGTGATAAAATGGAGAGTAATAAACAGCCAGCCAATCAGCTCCTACCTGACATTTTTCAAATACAGTCTGTGACATGGCAGGTATGAGCTGATTGGCTGCCTGTTTATCACTCTCCATTTTTTCACTTTTGAAGCTTAGTGCATCTGGCCCTGTGAATGTTATCATTTTCACATTATTTAATATTAATATTACATGAGGTCAATTGGGTGTTGATGACATAGAAATGCCATATACTATATGTGTGATTTATAACACATATATAATGTGGTTATGATATGTACTTGTTATAGTGATTAGAATGTCAAATGACACTCAACCATTTTGTTTGTTTAACCCACAGCGCGGGAGAGAGCCAGACAGGCCCGTGAGGAGGCCACAGAGGAGGCCACAGAGGAGGCCCAGGAGGAGGCCACAGAGGAGGCCCAGGAGGTCGGCCAGGAGGTAGAAGTGGAGGGCCAGGTGGAGGTGGAGGAGGAGGAGGCGGGACAGGTGGAGATGGAGGAGGAGGAGGTTGAGGGCCGCCATGAGGTGGAATACCTCACCTCCACCACCCCTATACACACCCCTCCCCCTAGCCACTCACCAACCTCCTCTGTCTACCTTCCCCCCCCCCGTGTACCAAGAGGAGGAGGAGATTGCACTACCGCTCCCTGATTACCCACCACCTCCCAATGTGGAGGAAGAAGATCGCTGGCTGGCAGGGGTAAGTAGACGTAATGCATCATTACTGACTTAGGTACAGTTTGTTATGTCGCACAGCTGATTACATTTTGATATAATATAGTCAAGAGTAGTCCAAACTAATGGATAACAACAGACACACTTTGGCCTTATAGGGCCATGCTGCAAACGTGCAATCTGGATGCTCATGTAGGTGATGAGTGTTTATTTATGGAGGGTCTTTGTATAGAAGCAACAATAAAACATCAATGGAATATGGTCAGGCCTGATTTATAATGGAGTCCCAAGTGGGCAGTTCCCCTGGGCCCCCCTCTAGCCAGTGGGCCTGTGTTGTTGCCATGTATTTTTGAAAGGTATTATGTAGGATGGATTGCCCTTAGAAATTGTTTGGTGTATGGAAGCGGATTAGTGCTGCACTTTCACCTATCTGGCAATGTGACAAGGAATCATGAAGTAATGGGTAGAGGGACTAGGCTAGCCTTTTAATGTGGTATCTATTCTATCTCTCTCTCTCTCTCTCTCTATCTGTCTATCTATCTCTCTGTCACGGACCCACCGGTCGCCTGCTCCGATACGTCAATCTTAGCAGCTCCGGCCGTGACTGGGGTTCACTTTGGACTCTCGAGTCCTTTACTTGAGGTACACTGCCACCAGCCAAAACCTGATTTTAGCGCTTGAAACTGCGCAAGGGGCAGCTTGGCTCGCACCTGACCGCACAATACAATATACAAATGGTAACACGCTGGAGCGTTCTCTTCTGAGGCTAATGAATCTTAAGAACACAGAACCAGGACTGAGAATATGTATTATTTATTCCTAGAAATACTACAGAGCATTAGAAAATAGTTACAAGATATTACAATGATTTTAAAAGTACACACACGATTAAATGCAATTTCAGAAATAAAATAAACGGGAAAAATGACAGAACCGTATCTTACACTTAAATACAGATCCTGACGTGGGGGGTTCTCCACAAGAAATCTCTGGTCGCTTACAGCCTGTTTGCTAGACCCCCAGGTAGTGACACTGACTATAGGGAGAAGGGTCTTAGTTATACCTTGAAGACTCCCTTATCCCTCCCACTCTTGGGATTTTTAACCATTCCCTTGCTGAGCCTAGTGAAGGTCCCTAGATATAGGATCTTTCCCATAAAGAAGTTGTCCCTGCTTTGAAGTAGATTTTATACATTCCTCAAGTGATAAGAGGTAATTTAGTAGAGGGCCAGAGCAACTTTGGCCTGTTGGCTGGACACTATTGCTCTCCCCCCCAATCTGGTTTATGAGGGGTCTCAGATCTTATCTTACATCCTAACTCCAGAGGAGTCCACAGATGTCAACCAGAGGGAATACATGCCTCAAACTCAAACCAGGGTCACCTACAGTTTACCCACATAATAAAAGACATGTCCTGATTCCAATACTCACAGGAGACATACCTTTACAACAATATCAGACATACATTGATCGAACAGATAATCATAACAGGAGGCATACCTTAATTTGATCAATCACCTGATCTGATCGTTACACCTCCCCCTTTTAAAATGGCGCACAGAGGCGGTGACCCACGTCACCGTCTCATCAGTGCGCTATTAACTACATCACCTGGACGGGTAGCAGTGGTCTCTGTGCTGAGACAGACTGCCACTGATTCTGCTGAATTTGTACAAACACTTTCTTATACTTGACGTCTGTCATGGCACCACCTGACGCCATAGCCGGGGCTAGGGTGGGCAATGGGCATAGTCCCTGTCCCTCTCTAAGGAGATGGCAAACTAAAACCACACAGGTGTCCTCGAACCCATAGTCTGTGAGCACACTGATATAGTGGGAGCTGTGTCCATCCCGGCTGGTATTGACACAGCCCACCACAGCTGTGCGTCGGACTCCTGGACACGGATTCTCCCCTGCAGCTGGCAGTTTGGCTTGACTCACTGAGATCAGTACCAGACCAGACTCCACACCCCAAATAGCCATCCCCCTGGGACTCGTAACTCAGCACGTTTAACTATACCACAGGTGTGGGGCATTCTCCCAGCACTATATACAGACTTAAAAATGTCTTCCCAGCACCTCTCCTGAGCTGACTGACCCCCCCTCACCTTCACTGGGGGGAAGGTCCACTCACTCAACACCTCACACCTCATCCTTTTGTGAGGAGATTCGCTCTCTGTGTCTGTGTGTGTGAATTGTGATGGGGGGCACGTTTCTGCAAGAGGGAATACCAGCAGGTCATTGTCCCCTGTCTTGGGAATATCCCAGCTCAGCCTTTCTGAGGTTAATGGAGCTGAGTTTACCTGTGCTTCGCGGGCCCTCCCACCCTTCTGGTTACACACAGCAGCTACCCTACTAGCCACTGGCTCTATTCCCGAAACAACCCTCTCACTGTACCCAGAGGTATCTTTCCCACTTCCCAGGTATGGGGCCGCCGCAGTAGGAGTTGGCTCACCTGGTACGTTCAGAGGAGCCTGTGCAGGGTTGGGTCTCAGTTCTGCTTGGAAAGCCAAGCTTTCCATGTCAGTCCAGGACACCTTCCTGAGCCTGACCTTCCCTCCCAGACCCGCAGGTTCTGTGGCTGGGGTGGTGCCACTGAGGTTCTCAAGAGAGGCATCCGTTATCCAGTGACGCTGGAAAAATGCACTCTCTGGAGGATTCTCAGTGTCTGGAGGGAACCCCTGCTGTGTTCCTGTATCTGTGTTTGTGTGGCTACAGTAAGGAGGGGAATTTGGGGGGAAAGCTGCAGTAAGGGACACTCTCTCCCTATCTGACAGGTCTACAGTGCACACAGGACCCACCGGGTCACTTATTATACCTGGTACCACATTTCCCACAGTAGCGCAAGACATCACATTATCAACAGTAACATCAATATCATAACCTGGGGAGACATCCTGCAATACCTGCAAATTAGCCTGTGCATCTTCCACAACACATGGGGCCCATCCTGCTGGCTTACAATTACACCATGGCAAACCCGCTATATCTGGATCCCATTGTCTCTGAGCAGGAATGGGGTTATCTGAGCATGTTGTCACCAGTAACTTATTGGCAGGTACATGCTCTGCCTGCAACCAACTCAGATCTGTCCCTTTGTGCAGTTAGCGTCCCCTGGCCCCATGTCACTACCAGACATCACTGGAAGAACAGGGTTAACTTCTAGCACATCAACATGAATGACATCACCAGCAGCACCCCTACCACTGGTGAGTGAGGGTGTCTCATTCCCAACTAGATTAGGGCATTCATTTAACCCCACAAACTGGCAAAGATTACCCACTATACCTGTCTCTAACTCACCCTCCACCTCCACCGAAGGTACGGCACTATCACAGATCATCCCAGGGGCTTCACACAAAATAACAACATTGCAATGTTCAGCATGGTTACATACTACCTGAGATGCATCATATGGTTCAGAAGGGTTAGCGACAGTGGGGACAACATTGACAGATATGTGTGGAATTAATAAAAGTCCCACATCAGTAGTCCCACACATACTTGTGTGCATACAGTCAGAAAGTCCCATTCCTATTTCATACATAGTCTCTTCCCTGCATACTTTCACTATGCAGTCAGCCTCTTCCGGCAACAAATCTGGAGCAACGGGTGGGAACATGCTGCTCACATCTTCCAGCAGTTTAAACTGGGCCTTGTGATGTGATGTCTCTGGAACAGGTTCCACACTGATTGTAGCTAGCCGGGGTACCATGTCCATGAGGGAAACCCTGGTAGGCTGTGTCGTTGGTTCCATAGCTGGTGATAGAAGCTGTTCTAGGCGATTCCTTTCAGCCTCTGCCCAGCAGCACTGCTCTTTCCACCATGGGGTATCAAGCTTTTTACAATCATAAGCATATTGCTGCGCTATTTCAAAACAGTCCGTCAGGTCTCTCAGCAGCAACCAAGGAGTCGCTTTGGGACCCCAGGTTAGAAACTCACCGCGATACATGCTGAAAACATTGCGCTCATCATTTCGTGCATGGGTGAGCCGCTTGATCATCTCCCTGCGGGAATTGTTGGGGCAGGAGATACCTTGCAGCTGACATTCTGTAGTGAGTTCTTCTGGGCTCATAAGCCTAAACGGATAATCATCACCATATGGATCAGAATACTCACTGGACTCCTCCGGTGCCGTAGGGGATTGGTACTCCGCAGCCTCCATGACTGCCACACATCCTACAGTCTCCTTGGTACTAGCAGAGATGTCAGCTCTCTGAGCATCGGCTGTAGTGTCCAGGGCCAGCTCATTACTCACAACCAAGCTGACACTCACTTGGCTTCCTCTGTCTGCTTCCAAGACAGGGAACTGTGCATGATGCGGTCCGGTGAAATTCACGTCAGCGGTGATTTGGGACCTCTGTCCCTTGTTAGGCTCCCCATGATTGATAACAGAGTCCACATCATGATCCAACACATTATTTACTTCCGCAGACAGTAAAAGTTCAGTACGAAGCCAATCTCCTGCTAACTCAGTAGCCACGGCAGATAAAGTCTCACGTAAAGGTTCGCCATTATGATGCCCTGTATCATCCTCCACTGGTTCACCAACAGCGATCAGCCCTCCGAGCCTCACCAGTTCCAACTGGTACTCACGCTCGGCCTGACGCTCAGCAACCTCAGCCTCTCGTCTGGCTTTGCGCTCCGCAGCCTCTCTGTCCACAGTGGCTTTGCGCTCTGCAGCCTCTCTGTCGACAATGGCTTGGCAGTGCTGCACCAGCTGCAAAGCGAATACAGGGTTCACATTCTTCATTTGCCTGCTAGCAGCTAGAAGGTCGCTCTGCAGTGTAGACTTGCTGGGTCCAGCAGAAGGGTTTAACCCTGGCGCGGCATCGTTTGTACTGTCCAGTGCTGACTGAGCCCCTGGGGTAGGATTGTCCATGGACTGGTTTCCTCCAGCAGCTAGAGTCCGATCGGCATCCACTAGAGCCTGAATCAAACGTTTTCTACTCTGGCCAGACCAAGGGATATTCCTCTGAAAACACACGACCACCAGGTCATCTCTCCTCATCTGCTGGTAATCAGCCATCCTGAGTCTCACACTTGTCAAATAAAACGATAGGAAAGAAAAACAAGAGAAGGGAGGGAACAGAGATTGCATCCACTGTATGACTTTTAAAACTATAGTAAAGCTCTGAGTTCTGATTCTGGTGATGTGGGTATTTCGCACAAAATTCTACCCACACTCACTTAAGTTCTTAAAGAGAAAAATGAATTCTCCACCCCACCGCTTGCCGCCAAATGTAACGGACCCACCGGTCGCCTGCTCCGATACGTCAATCTGAGCAGCGCCGGCTGTGACTGGGGTTCACTTTGGACTCTCGAGTCCTTTACTTGAGGTACACTGCCACCAGCCAAAACCTGATTTTAGCGCTTGAAACTGCGCAAGGGGCGGCTTGGCTCGCACCTGACCGCACAATACAATATACAAATGGTAACACGCTGGAGCGTTCTCTTCTGAGGCTAATGAATCTTAAGAACACAGAACCAGGACTGAGAATATGTATTATTTATTCCTAGAAATACTACAGAGCTTTAGAAAATAGTTACAAGATATTACAATGATTTTAAAAGTACACACACGATTAAATGCAATTTCAGAAATAAAATAAACGGGAAAAATGACAGAACCGTATCTTACACTTAAATACAGATCCTGACGTGGGGGGTTCTCCACAAGAAATCTCTGGTCGCTTACAGCCTGTTTGCTAGACCCCCAGGTAGTGACACTGACTATAGGGAGAAGGGTCTTAGTTATACCTTGAAGACTCTCTCATCCCTCCCACTCTTGGGATTTTTAACCATTCCCTTGCTGAGCCTAGTGAAGGTCCCTAGATATAGGATCTTTCCCATAAAGAAGTTGTCCCTGCTTTGAAGTAGATTTTATACATTCCTCAAGTGATAAGAGGTAATTTAGTCGAGGGCCAGAGCAACTTTGACCTGTTGGCTGGACACTATTGCCCCCCCCCCCCCCAATCTGGTTTATGAGGGGTCTCAGATCGTATCTTACATCCTAACTCCAGAGGAGTCCACAGATGTCAACCAAACTCCAGAGGAGTCCACAGATGTCAACCAGAGGGAATACATGCCTCAAACTCAAACCAGGGTCACCTACAGTTTACCCACATAATAAAAGACATGTCCTGATTCCAATACTCACAGGAGACATACCTTTACAACAATATCAGACATACATTGATCGAACAGATAATCATAACAGGAGGCATACGTTAATTTGATCGATCACCTGATCTGATCGTTACACTCTCGATCTCTCTATCTATCTATCTATCTATCTATCTATCTATCCATGTATCTATCTATCATGCAGTTTAGCTATTAAGCAGTGACATGCAGGTATATATGTATGGCTAAATGTGGCATGTTGTAGTAGGTGTAGCTTTCTAGTAGATTGGTGAGTGTTTGGCCAGGAGAAGTGTGAGTGAGGCTCAAGTGTTGTTGTGATTTTGATAGATACATTGTCAAGTTTATGAGTCACATATTCTGTTGTGTAAGCCAGTGTGTGTGTGTGTGTGTGTGTGTGTTTGTGTGTGTGTGTGTGTGTGTGGCAGCATCATATATTTTCTGCCTTTAGAAACAGTATTGGCTATGTAATTGTTTGTATGTATGATTTCTCATGCTGTAGGTACTTAGTATTGACTGTACAAGGTGTACCTGAGTAGCATAATTAATGTTGACCCCCCTTTCACATGCCCACAGATGACCCGGAAGAAGCCGAGGGTGTGAGAGGGGCCCTTCTGAGGCTGTGGCAGGACCTCATGAGAATGGCGGCACACATCCAGGACCTGTGTGACCTCCTTCTGTAAAAAGTTGTGTTTTTTAAATTTTTTATGTAAATTAATTTGTCAGTTAAAGTTAGAAGTGGTCTGTGTGTTATTTTCTTATTTTACAGTACAAGTATAAATATAAGGAAATAAGTATAAATAGTGCTGTTTCTTTGTGTAAGGTGCAAAAGGTATATACAGTAGATAGATGTTTTATTGCATAGCAGTGATTGAAAGTGAATGTTAGGGTTAATGTAAAGTGGTATTAAAGTATTTAATTATCAATTAGATAAATAATAGATGACCAGGATAAACAATCCCGTTTCAATGAGGTTGGCTAATTGCCTAAGTGTGTCATGTGATCGATTTGGGGATTCAGATAAGAGTGGTGGTGATTTGTGCGTAAATACACCGCATCGGTGCGTACGGGCAGGTTCCCGTCCTATCTGACGCGGTAAGACCGTGCATACGCTGTAAGACCGTGCAGAATATGTGTGTGTCCACCGCACACGCAAGGTTTGGATGTCGTCCGTAAACACGCCCTCTTCTTAAAGAGTGAGTCCGTCCGAATGCGGAGGACCGGTGGACGTTTTTACGGACGATGTCCGCACAGCGTGGCGTGCGGACCTCTCCGAAAGAGAGCGGAAATATACGCACCAACCAGAATAACCTCCCATGTTAGTTATGCGTCTGTCATTGTGTACTCTTAAGAAGCCTCCTTTCCCTTCTTCCACAATTTTTGGAACATTTGCAAATATGACGATGAAATTTACAAGTGAAAATGATAATGACGATAATGACGATGATGATATATTAGAAATAAAGGATGCTTATGTGGAAGTGGAACAGGATGAGGAGAATATATGTGTACTATCAGATGATACTGAGGATGATGTACTGTAGATGAGGATGTTGATAAAGATGTTTGTGGTGTAATATGAGCATATATGGTTTTAATAATTGTGATTTTTACTGGTACATTATGTATCAAAAATCTTGATTGGCTACCAATTAGGATTTAGGAACAGGATAATTTCTATCTCCATCAAAGAAAAGGATTTCTACCAATTTCTTTCACCTAGAAAATCATGAGATGAAAAATGTATTAGATGTTTATTGTCCCCTGATGAAGTCTATCTAAACGAAATGCGTGAGGACATTACTGTACTACTGTAACATCTATGACTACTCATTGAAGAACTTAATAAACTTTTATCTTGGAAGTATCTCTGCTTTGTTAAAAGTTGGATGGAAACATATGGACTTTAATTATAAGTTATAGGCGCTGTACCACTATTGGGGAGTATATTGTGTTTTGTGTTTGTTAACCCTTAGGGAACATTGTGGTTTAGCAGCCACAGTGTGTGTGAGTGAGTGAGTGTGAGAGAGATTCTTGCAACAAGTAGAGAGTACAATGGTTCTCCTATTGATTACCTAATTTTAATTATGAATATTATCTTGCGCAAAAATTATTTCTTATTCAATAATTATTTTTTTTACAACTATCGGGAACAGCCCTGAGGTCAAATATGGCCCTGGCATATGCAAATTTGTATATGTACTTTTATGAAAAAACCTTAATCATGGCCAATCCTGAGTTTTCCAAGTATATAAGTTTCTATATCAGGTTCACACACAAAAGTGATCCAATTACTATGGACTTCCTTGACTTAACAATTACAGTAATTAATGATATCTACACCACGAGGGTTTTTAAGAAACCTACCAACAAAAACATGCTATTTGCCTACTCTATTTTCCACCCACAACCTCTTAAAAGAGAATTACCGTTCTAACAACTGGTGCGAGTGGCCCAGATTACTTCCGACAGGAGCGTACTTCAAAATGATCTACAACTGATGGCGCAAAGATGCCTAGATCGTGGATACGATGCCAATGAGGTACGAGTGGCTGTGGGGAAATGTATGGAGCTGGATCGAGAAGTTTTACTTACACCGGAAGCTGATTGGCTGAGATTCAGCCAATCAGTGTGCGGCCAGTGTTTTCAAAACAGAGGCGCTTACCGCGCTGCCGCATATCGCTAGTTATTTCTTATTCACTGCAGGGACCCCAGCCGCCAGCTTTATACACAGCACCGCAGGTACCCGCGCGGCAAGGACACCACTGCAGGCTCCTGTCAGACGCCAGCATGGACCCCCCTGCCCGCTCCCCAGACAGCGCAACAGGTACCCCCCGCCCCCACCCCCGGGGCGCTCCACCCCGACTCGAGGGATTCCCGGCACTCACCATAGAAGAAACACAAACTTCGGTGCCACACAATCCTGGTGGGGATAATAATACGCAAAGGTGGGTGGGCACTCGTAAGATTTTCCAATCTGCACAGCGGCAGGGTTAAGATAAATAAAGTTGAGGACACAAGGTTTGTGGGTCAACGTTTCGGGCTCCTGGCCCTTTATCAAGACATCAGTGTGTGTATATATATATATATATATAACCAAGCTCTAGTGAATAGCCATAAAGTGTATAATCTTCCCAGGTTGACAAGACATCCAATATAAGCATTCAGGACTTCATCAGGACGATATCTTGCAGTCACACTCAGGTAATACTTGCCTACTTTGGAAAACTAGTTTCAGGGAGATTATAGATGGTAGTAGAATTTTGCACAGCACCCTATTGAGAGGGCGTGTCATGATCCACCCAAAGGGCGTGTCTAGTTCCATATATGGAGAGATTGTGAAAAGAGATTGTGAACGTGGCACCTAGAAGCGTGGGTATGTACTGCTATTTCTGAGAGAAATCATTTAAAATGACTTCTATCCAAATGTAGATGAGCCCCAAAGCAGTTAGTAAGAGCTACTATACTTGGTAAATTGCTGGGAAATGGTGCTGATGGTTCAATGTAGATATATCTGTCTCTCATTACTTTTTTCCAGAAAAAAAATGTAACAGTGTAATGTGGGCTAGGTGACATGAGGGAGATTGCTAGACTAATGAGGGAGATTGCTGCTATGTCAGGGAGTCTCCTGCAGAATGCAGGAGGGGAGGTAACTATGATGTAACAGTGTAATGTGGGCTAGATGACATGAGGGAGATTGCTAGACTATTGAGGGAGGTAGGGAGATTGCTGCTATGTCAGGGAGTCTCCTGCAGAATGCAGGAGGGGAGGTTACTATGATTTAACAGCGTAATGTGGGCTAGGTGACATGATGGAGATTGCTAGACTAATGAGGGAGAGATGGAGATTGCTGCTATGTCAGGGAGTCTCCTGCAGAATGCAGGAGGGTAGGCAACTATGCCACAATGTAACAGTGTAATGTGGGCTAGGTGACATGGGGGAGATTGCTAGACTATTGAGGGAGGTAGGGAGATTGCTGCTATGTCAGGGAGTCTGCTGCAGAATGCAGGAGGGGAGGTAACTATGATGTAACAGCGTAATGTGGGCTAGGTGACATGAGGGAGATTGCTAGACTAATGAGGGAGGTAGGGAGATTGCTGCTATGTCAGGGAGTCTGCTGCAGAATGCAGGAGGGGAGGTAACTATGATGTAACAGTGTAATGTGGGCTAGGTGACATGAGGGAGATTGCCAGACTAATGAGGGCAAGATGGAGACTGCTGCTATGTAAGGGAGTCTCTTATAGAATGCAGAAGGGGAGGTTACTATGCTGTAACAGTGTAATGTGGGCTAGGTGACATGAGGGAGATTGCTAGACTAATGAGGGAGAGAGGGAGACTGCTGCTATGTAAGGGTGTCTCTTGCAGAATGCAGAAGGGGAGGTAACTAGGATGTAACAGTGTAACGTGGGCTAGGTGACATGAGGGAGATTGTTAGACTAATGAGGGAGAGAGGGAGATTGCTGCTATGTCAGGGAGTCTCCTGCAGAATGCAGAAGGGGAGGTTACTATGCTGTAACAGTGTAATGTGGGCTAGGTGACATGAGGGAGATTGCAAGACTAATGAGGGAGAGAGGGAGACTGCTGCTATGTAAGGGAGTCTCTTGCAGAATGCAGAAGGGGAGGTAACTATGATGTAACAGTGTAACGTGGGCTAGGTGACATGAGGGAGATTGCTAGACTAATGAGGGAGAGAGGGAGATTGCTGCTATGTCAGGGAGTCTCCTGCAGAATGCAGAAGGGGAGGTTACTATGCTGTAACAGTGTAATGTGGGCTAGGTGACATGAGGGAGATTGCAAGACTAATGAGGGAGAGAGGGAGACTGCTGCTATGTAAGGGAGTCTCTTGCAGAATGCAGAAGGGGAGGTAACTATGATGTAACAGTGTAACGTGGGCTAGGTGACATGAGGGAGATTGCTAGACTAATGAGGGAGAGAGGGAGATTGCTGCTATGTCAGGGAGTATCCTGCAGAATGCGGAGGGGAGGTAACTATGATGTAACAGTGTAATGTGGGCTAGGTGACATGAGGGAGATTGCTAGGCTAATGAGGGAGAGAGGGAGATTGCTGCTATGTCAGGGAGTCTCCTACAGAATGCAGGAGGGGAGGTAACTATGATGTACAAGTGTAATGTGGGCTAGGTGACATGAGGGAGATTGCTATGCTAATGAGGGAGAGATGGAGATTGCTGCTATCTCAGGGAGTCTCCTGTAGAATGCAGGATGGGAGGTAACTATGATATAACAGTGTAATGTGAGCTAGGTGACATGAGGGAGATTGCTAGACTAATGAGCGAGAGAGGGAGATTGCTGCAATGTCAGGGAGTCTCGTGCAGAATGCAGGAGGGGAGGTAACTATGGTCTAACAGTGTAATGTGGGCTAGGTGAAATGAGGGAGATTGCTAGACTAATGAGGGAGAGAGGGAGATTGCTGCTATGTCAGGGAGTATCCTGCAGAATGCAGGAGTGGAGGTAACTATGATGCAACAGTGTAATGTGGGCTAGGTGACATGATGGAGATTGCTAGACTAATGTGGGAGAGATGGAGATTGCTGCTATGTCAGGGAGTCTCCTGCAGAATGCAGGAGTGGAGGTAACTATGATGTAACAGTGTAATGTGGGCTAGGTAACATGAGGGAGATTTCTAGACTAATGAGGGAGAGAGGGAGATTGCTGCTATGTCAGGGAGTATCCTGCAGAATGCAGGAGTGGAGGTAACTATGATGCAACAGCAGGGGTTAAAGTGAGGGGGAACGGGGCGGAACTGAGTTCCACCACCTCTAATGGTGAGGTGGAACATTTTAACCTCCACATTGGCCCTGCACAGTAATTCTCACAGAAAAACATTCTAGTTTGCAGGGGTATGTCAAAAACCCTATCACTGGCCATGTCTCTGCTGAATGGTTGGAGTGGAGGGGAGTAATTATGTGGCATAGACAAATGAGTTCCCCCACCTCTGAATGACCATTTTATGCCCTGTGCAACAGTGTAATGTGGGCTAGATGACATGAGGGAGATTGCTAGACTAATGAGCGAGAGAGGGAGATTGCTGCAATGTCAGGGAGTCTCCTGCAGAATGCAGGAGGGGAGGTAACTATAATGTAACAGTGTAATGTGGGGTAGGTGACATGAGGGAGATTGCTAGACTAATGAGGGAGAGAGGGAGATTGCTGCTATGTCAGGGAGTCTCCTGCAGAATGCAGGAGGGGAGGTAACTATAATGTAATAGTGTAATGTGGGCTAGGTGAAATGAGGGAGATTGCTAGACTAATGAGTGAGAGAGGGAGATTGCTGCTATGTCAGGAAGTCTCCTGCAGAATGCAGGAGAGGAGGTAACTATGATGTTGCAGTGTAATGTGGGCTAGGTGACATGAGGGAGATTGCTAGACTAATGAGGGAGAGAGGGATATTGCTGCTATGTCAGGGAGTCTCCTGCAGAATGCAGGAGAGTAGGTAACTATGATGTAGCAGTGTAATGTGGGCTAGGTGACATGAGGGAGATTGCTAGACTAATGATGGAGAGAGGGAGACCGCTGCTATGTCAGGGAGTCTCCTGCAGAATGCAGGAGGGGAGGTAACTATGATGTAACAGTGTAATGTGGGCTAGGTGACATGAGGGAGATTGCTAGACTAATGAGGGAGATTGCTGCTATGTCAGGGAGTCTCCTGCAGGATGCAGGAGGAGAGATAACTTATGTAACTGTGTAATGTGGGCTAGGTGACGAGGGAGATTGCTAGACTAATGAGGGAGAGAGGGAGATTGCGGCTATGTCAGGGAGTCTCCTGCAGGGTGCAGGAGGAGAGGTAACTTATGTAACAGTGTAATGTGGGCTAGGTGACATGAGGGAGATTGCTAGACTAATGAGGGAGAGAGGGAGATTGCTGCTATGTAAGGGAGTCTCCTGCAGAATGCAGGAGGGGAGGTAACTATGATGTAGCAGTGTAATGTGGGCTAGGTGACATGAGGGAGATTGCTAGACTAATGAGGGAGAGAGGGAGATTGCGGCTATGTCAGGAAGTCTCCTGCAGGATGCAGGAGGGGAGGTAACTATGATGTAACGGTGTAATGTGGGCTAGGTGACATGAGGGATATTGCTAGACTAATGAGGGAGAGAGGGAGATTGCTGCTATATCGGGGAGTCTCCTGCAGAATGCAGGAGAGGTAACTATGATGTAACAGTGTAATGTGGGCTAGGTGACATGAGGGAGATTGCTAGACTAATGAGGGAGAGAGGGAGATTGCTGCTATGTCAGGGAGTCTCCTGCAGAATGCAGGAGGGGAGGTAACTATGATGTAACAGTGTAATGTGGGCTAGGTGACATGAGGGAGATTGCTAGACTAATGAGGGAGAGAGGGAGATTGCTGCTATGTCAGGGAGTCTCCTGCAGAATGCAGGAGGGGAGGTTACTATGGTGTAACAGTGTAATGTGGGCTAGGTGACGTGAGGGAGATTGCTAGACTAATGAGGGAGAGGCAGAGATTGCTGCTATGTCAGGGAGTCTCCTGCAGAATGCAGGAGGGGAGGTAACTATGATGTAACAGTGTAATGTGAGCTAGGTGACATGAGGGAGATTGCTAGACTAATGAGCGAGAGAGGGAGATTGCTGCAATGTCAGGGAGTCTCCTGCAGAATGCAGGAGGGGAGGTAACTATGATGTAACAGTGTAATGTGAGCTAGGTGACATGAGGGAGATTGCTAGACTACTGAGGGAGAGAGGGAGATTGCTGCTATGTCAGGGAGTCTCCTGCAGAATGCAGGAGGGGAGGTAACTATGACTCAGGTTCCTTAAATATACAATGAGAACAATTATCATGTACAGTACAAGGAGTGGAACACCCATCACTTTCTGTTCCCAGCTGCAGGTTCAGCTTTGGCAATCATATTGCCCCAACCAATATGTCCGCACATACGGATACAGGAAGTGAGTACCAGTCCCTAGGTTCTCCGCGCCATCATACACATATTTAGGAGAAGTATAATAAGCACATAAAGCCAGCTGAAGAGATAAGGCCAGCTGAAATAACAGTACTGTATATGTGTCTGCTGCGAGACCAGGAACGTATCAGTGTATCAGCGCAGGAAACGTGACCTGGGCTAAATGACTTATAGCAGCCCGTAGCAGGAGGCTCATACGTAACCCCACAGCTGACGGACGCAGTATGAACACTTCCCCCAAATCAGAACCTTCTTTCTAGGGGATTTGGAACAATATTGGAAATGATTAAGCATTTTATATTAGCAGCATAGAACGTGACGCTGTGATGACAGAATGCGCTAAATGCTGGAATGTGATACTTCTGCTATCACCATAGTATCCAGCAGGACCGGGAATCAGCGGGACGTCCTTGGGAATGATTTCCCCTCTTATTCCCGCTGCACCCAAATAAAAACACATCAGAATCTCCTGAGAAAGTAACAAACCCCCTTCCATGGCCGCTTCTAGGCTCCATATCACTAAGCAGAGACATTACTTGTACAGGGCTTGGGCAGGGTCGGATTTAGGGGTTAGCGTTTTTGTCCATCCCCATTAGGCATGTGATGTGATGATGTCACACGCATTAGACCAATAACATGGCCTTGGGCGCCCATTGTATACACAGCAGCCAATAGGCTGTGAATATAGTATATCCAATGGGCTGCAGTGGTTCAGCCTGAGCCATTGAGCCTCCAGGACGCCGGACTGTGATTCATGTGCATGGCCGCGTGGACTGCGGCGAGTGACGAGCAGCGTCAGCGACTCATACTGACAGCTGACGCCAGTAACAGGTGCCACCCCTAGGCCGTGCCTCACGGGACTATAGACAAATCCAGCCCTGGGATTGGGCAGGAATGTTATATATAATGATACAGAACTGAGGGGAGTCCCTACATGAGAATCCGCAGCGGTTGTGGACCTGAAATGCTGCACGCGGCGGATGCTGTCTGCGAGACAAAGGGCCTTATACTAGTTCACTCTTTCTGACAAAATCCTTCTTAGATGGACAAAACCATGCGCACTGCAGGGGGGCAGATGTAACATGTGCAGAGATAATTAGATTTGGGTGGGGTTTTACTTCAAATATGTCAATTCGTAGTCGTATTGATGTGCTATCAATAAGAATACGAATTGCCGTATTTTCGGAATAGTAAATGTCAAAAATAAGTGTATTTCTGGATACAAATACACCTATTTTTTTAACAAATTTCCTTTAGTAAATTTCCCCCTTTATATCTGCCCCACATGCAGTGCACATGGTTTTGTCCATCTAAGAAGGATTTTGTCAGAAAGAGTGAACTAGAATAAGGCCCATATGTGGGGTGTTAATGATGTATCCTCAGTATTCCGCGGTAGTGGATGCACAAAGCTGGATGGTCGGGAAAGGATTGAATGAAAGTTGGATCCTATTTGCTGCATGTCACCCATAAAGTAACCCGAAACTAAACTCACCGTATCTACAGATAGAGTCATCCTCATCTAGCCCTTTAATAGGAATAAGTGAGCCAGAGCCGTCGGACTCAATCCCCGGATGTATAGTTCTGTGTATTGTACTGCAGCTGAGAACAATAGATGATAATAAGACCTGGCTCTCCAGAGACGGCCAGCTGAGGAAGGCTCCATCTGTTCGGAGCATTAACAAACATCTCTAAAGAGCTTTGGATTTTTATAGTCGGCAGATTCAGTGCAAACAGGGGCATGATTCAGAAATAAGAATAATTAGATAAAGAAGGTTGATGAGAATCTTAGCAATGTCATGTAATAAAAGGATGATATCGTATGTAAAAGTGCACATTTTGGTCATGAAAATGTGCGGTTTTAGGTCAAAACAAAAAATTAGACAGCGTGGGGTCCTCCCTCCAGAGCATAACCAGCCCCGGGCTCATGAACCGGTCCTGGTTTTAAAAATTCAGGGGACAAAAATCTAAGGTGCTCCTCATAATTTCTAAAACCAGCAGCAGGCTCAGGGGCCAGTCTTGGTTCCCAAAATATGGGGGACAAAATGAGTAGGGGTCCCCCGTATTTTGAGAACCAGCACCAGGCCCAAACAGCCAGAAGGATAATGCCTCAGATAGGGGAAACTATGTATACTAGTACCAATGGCCAAAGCATTCATTACCTGTGGCTGGTCAGCCCGGGCAGGAACCCTGGGGGTGAGGGCTGTCCCTGGTGCCCCAGGGCAGTGGGCACCGGGCTGATGGTTAAAGTGTTAACAGTAGATGAAAACTATTATGTAATGTTGTGGAACTACAAGTCCCAACAAGCCTGCACTGCATGCAGTGACTTGGAGAACGACAAGTAACAGCATGCAGGGCATTAAAGTGCCCGCTGGTACTTGTAGTTCTACAACATTACACAATAGTTAAATTAAACAGACACACCAGAATAATAAATCTTTTACAGACTACATTCAATCACTCAAACTTACCTATGGTTTCCACCGAGGGTCAGTCCTCTTCTCCAATTACGGGTACCTGTTGCAGGAAATGATACTTACTGAGTCCGCCAGCAAAGGTCGGTCCACTTTAGTCATCCCAGGACAGTAGCCAAGATGTGTATTTACATTCTTGGCTCCTTCCCCGAACCGAGGGATAGTCCCGCCCACCAGCCAATCAGGAGTGGAGATTTCCCGAAGCCTGCTCCTGCACTGCCTCCTGTGTGTGTGATGGACCCGGCCAGTGAGATCAGCTGTGTGTGTCCGATGGATCTGGCCAGTGTGATCAGCTGTGTGTGTGATGGACCCGGCCAGTGTGATCAGCTGTGTGTGTGTCTGATGGACCAGGCCAGTGTGATCAGCTGTGTGTGTCTAATGGACCCGGCCAGTGTGATCAGCTGTGTGTGTGATGGACCCGGCCAGTGTGGTCAGCTGTGTGTCTGATGGACCCGGCCAGTGTGATCAGCTGTGTGTGTGTGTGTCTAATGGACCCGGCCAGTGAGATTAGCTGTGTGTGTCTGATGGATCTGGCCAGTGTGATCAGCTGTGTGTGTGTGATGGACCCGGCCAGTGTGATCAGCTGTGTGTGTCCGATGGACCAGGCCAGTGTGATCAGCTGTGTGTGTCCGATGGACCCGGCCAGTGGGATCAGCTATATGTGTGTCTGATGGACCCGGCCAGTGTGATCAGCTGTGTGTGTCTGATGGACCCAGCCAGTGTGATCAGCTGTGTGTGTCTGATGGACCCGGCCAGTGTGATCAGCTGTGTGTGTCTGATGGACCCGGCCAGTGTGATCAGCTGTGTGTGTCTGATGGACCCTGCCAGTGTGATCATCTGTGTGTGTCCGATGGACCAGGCCAGTGTGATCAGCTATGTGTGTGTCTGATGGACCAGGCCAGTGTGATCAGCTGTGTGTGTCCGATGGACCCGGCCAGTGTGATCAGCTGCGTTTTCCCGATGGACCCGGCCAGTGTGATCAGCTGTGTGTGTCTGATGGACCCGACGAGTGTGATCAGCTGTGTGTCTGATGGACCCGGCCAGTGTGATCAGCTTTGTGTGTCCGATGGACCCAGCCAGTGTGATCAGCTGTGTGTGTGTCTGATGGACCCGGCCAGTGTGATCAGCTGTGTGTGTGTCTGATGGACCCGGCCAGTGTGATCAGCTGTGTGTGTGTCCGATGGACCCGGCCAGTGTGGTCAGCTGTGTGTCTGATGGACCCGGCCAGTGTGATCAGCTGTGTGTGTGTCTGATTGCCCCGGCCAGTGTGATCAGCTGTGTGTGTCCGATGGACCCGGCCAGTGTGATCAGCTGTGTGTGTGATGGACCCGGCCAGTGTGATCAGCTTTGTGTTTATGATGGAACCGGCCAGTGTGATCAGCTGTGTGTGTCCGATGGACCCGGCCAGTGTTATTAGTTGTGTGTGTGTCTGATGGACCCGGCCAGGGTGATCAGCTGTGTGTGTCCGATGGACCCGGCTAGTGTGATTAGCTGTGTGTGTGATGGACCCAGCCAGTGTGATCAGCTTTGTGTTTATGATGGAACCTGCCAGTGTGATCAGCTTTGTACGTCCGATGGACCTGGCCAGTGTGATCAGCTGTGTGTGTCCGTTGGACCCGGCCAGTGTGGTCAGCTGTGTGTGTCTGATGGACCCGGCCAGTGTGATCAGCTGTGTGTGTGTCTAATGGACCCGGCCATTGTGATCAGCTGTGTGTGTATGATGGACCCGGCTAGTATGATCAGCTCTGTGTGTCTGATGGACACGGCCAGTGTGATCAGCTGTGTGTGTATGATGGACCTGGCTAGTATGATCAGCTCTGTGTGTCTGATGGACCCGGCCAGTGTGATCAGCTTTGTGTCTGATGGACCCGGCCAGTGTGATCAGCTGTGTGTTTGTCTAATGGACCCAGCCAGTGTGATCAGCTGTATGTGTGTTTGTTGGACCCGGCCAGTGTAATCAGCTGTGTATGTATGAAGGACCCGGCCAGTATGATCAGCTGTGTGTGTCCGATGGACCCGGCCAGTGTGATCAGCTGTGTGTGTCCGATGGACCCGGCCAGTGTGATCAGCTGTGTGTCCGATGGACCAGGCCAGTGTGATCAGCTGTGTGTGTCTGATGGACCCGGCCAGTGTGATCAGCTGTGTGTCCGATGGACCGAGTCAGTGTGATCAGCTGTGTGTGTCCGATGGACCCGGCCAGTGTGATCAGCTATGTATGTCCGATGGACCGGGTCAGTGTGATCAGCTGTGTGTGTCCGATGGACCCGGCCAGTGTGATCATCTGTGTGTGTCTGATGGACCCAGCCAGTGTGATCAGCTATGTGTGTCCAATGGGCCCAGCCAGTGTGATCAGCTACGTATGTCCGATGGGTCCGGCCAGTGTGATTAGCTGTGTGTTTGTCTAATGGACCCGGCCAGTGTGATCAGCTGTGTGTGTGTCTGTTGGACCCGGCCAGTGTGATCAGCTGTGTGTGTCTGATGGACCTGGCCAGTGTGATCAGCTGTGTGTCTGATGGACCCTGCCAGTGTGATCAGCTGAGTGTGTATGATGGACCTGGCCAGTGTGATCAGCTGTGTATGTATGATGGACCCGGCCAGTATGATCAGCTGTGTGTGTCTGATGGACCCGGCCAGTGTGGTCAGCTGTGTGTGTCTGATGGACCCGGCCAGTGTGATCAGCTGTGTGTGTCTGATGGATCCGGCCAGTGTGGTCAGCTGTGTGTGTGTGTGTGTGTGTCTGATGGACCCGGCCAGTGTGATCAGCTGTGTGTGTCTGATGGACCCGGCCAGTGTGATCAGCTGTGTGTTTGTCTAATGGAACCGGCCAGTGTTATCAGCTGTATGTGTGTCTGTTGGACCCGGGCAGTGTGATCAGCTGTGTGTGTCTGATGGACCCCGCCAGTGTGATCAGCTGTGTGTCCGATGGACCCGGCCAGTGTGATCAGCTGTGTGTGTGTCTGATGGACCCGGCCAGTGAGATTAGCTGTGTGTGTCTGATGGATCTGGCCAGTGTGATCAGCTGTGTGTGTGTGATGGACCCGGCCAGTGTGATCAGCTGTGTGTGTCAGATGGACCAGGCCAGTGTGATCAGCTGTGTTTGTCCGATGAACCCGGCCAGTGTGATCAGCTGTGTGTGTCTGATGAACCCGGCCAGTGTGATCAGCTGTGTGTGTCTGATGAACCCGGCCATTGTGATCAGCTGTGTGTGTGCGATGGACCAGGTCAGTGTGATCAGCTGTGTGTGTCCGATGGACCAGGCCAGTGTGATCAGCTGTGTGTGTCCGATGGACCCGGCCAGTGGGATCAGCTGTATGTGTGTCTGTTGGACCCGGGCAGTGTGATCAGCTGTGTGTGTCTGATGGACCCGGCCAGTGTGATCAGCTGTGTGTCCGATGGACCAGGCCAGTGTGATCAGCTGTGTGTGTCTGATGGACCCGGCCAGTGTGATCAGCTGTGTGTCTGATGGACCTGGCCAGTGTAATCATCTGTGTGTGTATGATGGACCGGGTCAGTGTGATCAGCTGTGTCTGTCTGATGGACCCGGCCAGTGTGATCATCTGTGTGTGTCTGATGCACCCAGCCAGTGTGATCAGCTATGTGTGTCCAATGGGCCCGGCCAGTGTGATCAGCTATGTATGTCCGATGGGCCCGGCCAGTGTGATCAGCTGTGTGTTTGTCTAATGGACCCGGTCAGTGTGATCAGCTGTGTGTGTGTCTGTTGGACCCGGCCAGTGTGATCAGCTGTGTGTGTATGATGGACCCGGCCAGTATGATCAGCTGTGTGTGTCTGATGGACCCGGCCAGTGTGGTCAGCTGTGTGTGTGTGTGTGTGTCTGATGGATCCGGCCAGTGTGATCAGCTGTGTGTGTCTGATGGACCCGGCCAGTGTGATCAGCTGTATGTGTGTCTGTTGGACCCGGCCAGTGTGATCAGCTGTGTGTGTCCAATGGATCCGGCCAGTGTGATCAGCTGTGTGTGTCTGATGGACCGAGCCAGTGTGATCAGCTGTGTGTATCTGATGGACCCGGCCAGTGTGATCAGCTACGTGTGTCCAATGGGCCCGGCCAGTGTGATCAGCTACGTATGTCCGATGGGTCCGGCCAGTGTGATCAGCTGTGTGTGTCTGATGGACCCGGCCAGTGTGATCAGCTGTGTGTGTCCGATGGGGAGGCCAGTGTGATCAGCTGTGTGTTTCTGATGGACAGAGCCAGTGTGATCAGCTGTGTGTGTCTGATGGACCCGGCCATTGTAATCAGCTGTGTGTGTCTGATGGACCCGGCCAGTCTGATCAGCTGTGTGTGTATGATGGACCGAGCCAGTCTGATCAGCTGTGTGTGTCCGATGGACCCAGCCATAGGGACTCCTGTCATAGGGAATCATTGGAGCAAGTGGTGGGCCACATTTGGCCTGTGGGCCATAGTTTGGAAAACCTTGGCCAAAAGAAAGGTCTTTGTTGTATAAGGGATCTTCACACCCCAACTTAACAGGAGGGCTTCACCACAAAAATACTTTACAGAGGCCACAAAGAGGCTGATCATACAAGAATATCCGACTTACCTGATCATGGGAGAGCAAATCAGCTAAGGGAGGAAACCTTATACACTCAGCATTCTCCTCAGCTAGCCTGCTAAATCTTATCCCTCACCGCTAAGGTGTTCCAGATGATCCTGGAATACACACAGCATATGGGCCTTGCTAACATAGGCCTCACACAACACATCAAACTGTGAGACATAAACTAACATGTATACAGTGTCCTAAAGAGCTCCACACACACAGAGGCAGTGGATAACAAAGGGAGGCAGAGGGTGGGTGAAAGGAGAAAGAGTGATGGGGAAATAGACACATTAAGAAGTAGTGGGTGACGGGAGAGAAAGGCAGAGAGAGGCAGTGGGTGACAGGAGAGGCAGTATCAGGCAGTGGGTGATAGCAGGAGGCAGTGCATGACAAAGAGGTAGTTGGTGACTATGAGAGGCAATGGGTGGCAGAGGGTGACACATGAGAGACAGTGGTTTAATGTGAGAGGCAAAGAGTGTCTGATGCTCACGTACCAGCGCTACCCTGTCATCCCACCACCACTCCCTCTCCACAGAAGGAAAGCACCATGACAGCATGAGGACTGCAAGAACACGTCTCCTGGCAGTGCACCTGTGCCAGCGCTCCCCCCCCCCCTACCTCTGATGTCACACAAACACTGCATTGTCAAACTCTGATCCAGGGCTCAGAGGAGCAATGTCATGTAGCCGCAGAGCAGACTCCTAGCGCCCTGGGTCCTAGTGCCGCTGGTTCCACAGAGTGCCCATTACTGTCTGTTTGCCATGGGTAAGTCTATAGGGATCTCCCAATGTTAATTTTGGAGGCACTTCCCACCATGTTCTCACTTGGGAGGTAGAGTATGAGGCATAACCCTGCCAGCAGCATATTAATGACTATATGGTTATTTATATAATACAAGATATGGAATTCAGATATAACGTGATTTATACAACTTGGTCAGAGGTTATTCTTTAATAAACAGGAGGCTGGTTAACACCCCGGCCCGGAACACTCAGCCCACCAGCATTGTATATTGATACTTTAGATTGTTGATGTTATCATCTGAGTATAACATTAGTAATAAATGCAAGTTACATTTTTAGAAAAATACAAATGTTTCTTTTTGATGTGTGTCGTTTCAGTCCGGAGTTTGTACGGAGTCCGGAGCACATGAGGATACGGCGATCTTCTCCCAGATGTTCCTCCTCCTCACTTCCACTAGATGGACGGAGATAAATGGCGGAATGCATCATTTTCTGCATTCTGGAAATATTTTCTTTCAAACTACTGTATCATTCATCCTACAAATCAGTGATGGCACCGAAATCAGGGAGGTAACTAGAATGGGTGCCGGACAGTTTCACGACAGTCAAAACCCTGACACTTGGGGTCCCGATGCCCACCGGCTATTCTCCCTCATGGGGTCCACGACCCCCAAAAGAGGGAGATTAGAATAGCATGGCGAGCGCAGCGTGCCCGCAAGGGGCTTTGTTGCGCTCGCACCGCTGTCGGTGTCCGGCCAGTCGGGATCCTGATGTCAGGCTAATGACTGTTGGGATCCCAACTGTCAGGACCATATACCACACCCAACTAGAACTTGTGGCCCCCTCACAATACATTTAACAAAACATCTATTCTTACCTCTAGGTGTCTCTCCTGACTGACACTGAGCTCCAGGTGAGGGGTTTGCATGCAGCCCACAGCACAGCTTCCCCACAGTCTCTCCAGAGGTCCCCTGGCATTGCAGCATTCCCTTCTGTCAGCTCCAGTCTCCTATGGTTTCCATGCCACTGCCGTTAGTACAGGCCACAACCATGTTCTGTACAAACACTGTTTCCCTCCCTCCTTGAACATGGGAGCAGCCATGTCCATTCCAGTCTCTTGTTTGTTAACAGCCAATCCCAAGCGTCCTTCTGTCCTGCTTATTGACCAGCCAATCACTGCACACTGGCTGCTATAAATATACTGAGTTTAGACCTGAGAAATTACTAGTTCAATGATGTCTGCAGCCTAGCTGGTTCCTGTGATGCCTGCGGCCCAGCTGGTTCCTGTGATGCCTGCGGCCCAGCTGGTTCCTGTGATGCCTGCGGCCCAGCTGGTTCCTGTGATGCCTGCGGCGTAGCTGGCTCCTGTGATGCCTGCGGCCTAGCTGGTTCCTGTGATGTCCGCGGCCTAGCTGGTTCCTGTGATGCCTGCAGTCTAGCTGGTTCCTGTGATGCCTGCGGCCCAGCTGGTTCCTGTGATGCCTGCGGCCCAGCTGGTTCCTGTGATGCCTGCGGCGTAGCTGGCTCCTGTGATGCCTGCGGCCTAGCTGGCTCCTGTGATGCCTGCGGCCTAGCTGATTCCTGTGATGCCTGCGGTCTAGCTGGTTCCTCTGATGCCTGCAGCCTAGCTGGTTCCTCTGATACCTGAAGCCTAGCTGGTTCCTGTGATGCCTGCAGCTTAGCTGGTTCCTGTGATGCCTGCAGCATAGCTGGTTCCTGTGATGCCTGCGGTCCAGCTGGTTCCTGTGATGCCTGCGGCGTAGCTGGTTCCTGTGATGCCTGCGGCGTAGCTGGCTCCTGTGATGCCTGTGGCCTAGCTGGTTCCTGTGATGTCCGCGGCCTAGCTGGTTCCTGTGATGCCTGCAGCCTAGCTGGTTCCTCTGATGCCTGCAGCCTAGCTGGTTCCTCTGATACCTGAAGCCTAGCTGGTTCCTGTGATGTCTGCAGCCTAGCTGGTTCCTGTGATGTCTGCAGCCTAGCTGGTTCCTGTGATGCCTGCGGCCTAGCTGGTTCCTGTGATGCCTGCGGCCTAGCTGGTTCCTGTGATGCCTGCGGCCTAGCTGGTTCCTGTGATGCCTGCGGCGTAGCTGGCTCCTGTGATGCCTGTGGCCTAGCTGGTTCCTGTGATGCCTGCGGCCTAGCTGGTTCCTGTGATGCCTGCAGCTTAGCTGATGCCTGCAGCCTAGCTGGTTCCTGTGATGCCTGCAGCCTAGCTGGTTCTTCTGATACCTGAAGCCTAGCTGGTTCCTGTGATGCCTGTAGCTTAGCTGGTTCCTGTGATGCCTGCAGCCTAGCTGGTTCCTCTGATGCCTGCAGCCTAGCTGGTTCCTGTGATGCCTGCGGCCTAGCTGGTTCCTGTGATGCCTGCGGCCTAGCTGGTTCCTGTGATGCCTGCGGCCTAGCTGGTTCCTGTGATGCCTGCGGCCTAGCTGGTTCCTGTGATGCCTGCGGCCTAGCTGGTTCCTGTGATGCCTGCGGCGTAGCTGGCTCCTGTGATGCCTGTGGCCTAGCTGGTTCCTGTGATGCCTGCGGCCTAGCTCGTTCCTGTGATGCCTGCAGCTTAGCTGATGCCTGCAGCCTAGCTGGTTCCTGTGATGCCTGCAGCCTAGCTGGTTCTTCTGATACCTGAAGCCTAGCTGGTTCCTGTGATGCCTGTAGCTTAGCTGGTTCCTGTGATGCCTGCAGCCTAGCTGGTTCCTCTGATGCCTGCAGCCTAGCTGGTTCCTGTGATGCCTGCAGCCTAGCTGGTTCCTGTGATGCCTGCAGCCTAGCTGGTTCCTGTGATGTCTGCAGCCCAGCTGGTTCCTGTGATGCCTGCAGCCTATCTGGTTCCTGTGATGTCTGCAGCCCAGCTGGTTCCTGTGATGCCTGCAGCCTAGCTGGTTCCTGTGATGTCTGCAGCCTAGCTGCTACCTGTACAACTGCTCTGGTGGAAATTCTCCCTTCCGCTAACTCTGCTGCACAGTCTGGCTCCTACCAGTGTTACTGGTATTAACCTGTTCAGCTCCAGCTGATTCCAAGCACTCCTGCATGGTCTCCCTCTGTTTCTAGCTGCTTCATGGTCTCCTGTTCAAGTTGACTCCTTCCAAGGACCTGTGTCATTCCAGCATGCTGCTAGCCTGACGCTATCAGGGTTCTGCCATTGATACTTCCACGGTGTTCTGCCATCAATTGCAAGCTCCATCAGTGTTCCACCATTGATACCTCCACGCCATCAGTGTTCCGCCATCGATTCCAAGCTCCATTGGTGTTCCACCATCGTTACTCAGCAACATTGGTTCACCATCGATTCCACATCATATGCTCATCGGTTCCAGTCGACCTCCTGAGTCTTCTTCTAGCTTCCCAGCTAGTCTACTGCGACATCAATCATCAATATTCTACAGCATCAGCCTTTCATCATTGTTACCTTCAGTTATTTGTTATCTTCCAAGTTCACAGTGGTCAGTATCACCCGATGTATCTTCATGTAAGCCACTGTGTTGTATCCACTGAGACTTCATCAGTGTTCTCATACGGCACCAACTGCCTACTAAGCTTATCACTTGTAATACAGGACTTCATCGGTGTTCTCACCCTGCATCTCTATTGCCCAACATCGTTATTGCCCATACCATATGCTTCTGACACTTGCATGTAATATTCTGTGCCCGACTGTGATACCATTCTGCCATCTGCCGCTGCTGTTCCTTTATCTGTGTGCATAATAAATATCAGTTATTATTTACTCATCTGTTGTGGTAACAACTCCAATTTAACTTCAAGGGTATTTCTGGTAATGCGCAAGCGCCTCATCAAGGCACCCAGGGTTACTTCACATTAGCCCCTATGCTTATGGCCACTTCTAGCCAGAGCCAGACCACAGGTGTGACAGCCCCATAGCAAAATCGTGAAAGGGCCCCTCCTCCAATGCCACCATTATATATTCAATATTCAATACCTCCATCCCGTGACCATTCTCCTTATCCAGCTGCTCACAGTGGTCAGTATAATTTCCATCTGCATTGCCTGTTATACTGTGGACTCCATCTGTGTTCTTACACAGCTCCATCATATACTATATGTTCTGGACTCCATCAGTGCATTCAGCACTGCACCAGCTTCCTCCCATCTATGCTATATGTTAATGGCTTCTCCCGGAGAGGTGAAATGAAAAGTAGGCAAGTATGGCTTATTCATTACTGCCTGTGATCCTCTGCGATACCATTCCTCAAATTTGCCAGTTGTTTATTTGCCATAGTCAATAAAGACTTTTATCCCAAGTGGTCACGTCTGCTACTGTCCGAGGGTATCTGGCATGCACCATACCCTCATCAAGGCTCCCAGGTTCCAGTACCAGTCAGCCCCTACGCCTGTGGTTATGTCCAGCCAAGATCTAACCACAGGCGTGACACCCATGTATTCCACATGCAGAAGAATCCCACGTATTACACGGTGAGAAGGATCACATGTATTCCACATGCAGAAGGATCCCATGTATTCCACATGCAGAAGAATCCCACGTATTACACGGTGAGAAGGATCCCATGTATTCCACATGCAGAAGGATCCCATGTATTCCACATGCAGAAGGATCCCATGTATTCCTTTTGCTTAATTGTTTTATTGAGAGATTTTCAAAGTTGTACATATAACAACATATACAATCCTATATATGGGGTAGGGTGGGGGAGAGGGGTAAACAGAAAAGAAAAAAGGGAAAATTAGGGTGTTAGGGGAAAAGGGAGGGGTACACAGTAGGTTTATATGCGGCTTCACTCAGATTACCATGCATTTTTACAATTTCATCTTACATGTCATTTTAAAGATGGGGAAATTAGCCCCGCTTAGGGGTTTATTCGCATACTGGTTTTCATTTGTCTATTTACCCGTTCCATTTTATAGCCCAAATGTAAATGGTAAGGGGAGGTTATGATACTTTAACCAGGGAGACCATGTGCTTTTGAAGTCGAGTTCGTTATCTTCTACAAAACTCGCCATGTATTCCATATGGTATACATCCCGTATCCCTGCCCTTATTGCTGTACTAGATGGAATGGTCTGTGTTTTCCAATGTGATGCTATCTTGATTTTAACAGTATTTGGGTATATACGGGCTAATTTCTCCGGGGTCATGTACCATCTGGTATATAATTTGAATGCATTTTCTCTGTATCAGATTGAGAGAGAAATCGACACCAGATTTTGCTTTATCTGGTCCCATAACTCCACCTCTAGTTGTTTTCCGAGGTCTCTTTCCCACGCCAATTCGTAGGAGGTACGGCTAGGGTTACGGAAGTTGAGTATAAGTTGGTAAATTATGGATATAAGACCCTTAGAGGGTGTACTTTTATAGCAAAGACTCTCCAATGGGGTTTTGCTTTCCGATCTTTGGGCTGGGTAACATACCTTATGGAAACTACGAAGCTGATAGAAACCTTGCGTAGGAATATTGTATCTTATTTGCATCTCTTTAAACGTAGGGAATGTATGTGTTGTGATTATATCATTTATAAATAGTAAATTAATATCAGTCCACTGTTTAAAAAATTGTCCATCTTTTCCAGCTGGAAAATCAGGATTGTCTCGTATTGGAAATAACGCATGCAGAAGGATCCCATATATTACACATGCAGAAGGATCCCATGTATTACACACGCAGAAGGATCACATGTATTACACACGCAGAGGATCCCATACACTGAAGGATCCCATGTTTCACACGTGCAGGAGGATGACATGTATTACATGCCGAAGGATTACACGTATTACACACGCAGAAGAATCCCACGTTTTACACATGTAGAAGGATCCCATGTATTCCATGTGCAGAAAGATCTCATGTATTGCACATGCATAGGGGTCCCATGTTTTACACGCACAGAAGGATCACATGCATTCCACACACAGAAGGATCCCATGTATTACACGCACAGAAGAATCCCATGTATTACACGCACAGAAGGATCCCATGTATTACACATGCAAAAGGATCACATGTATTACACGTGCAGAAGGATCACATGTATAACACGTGCAGAAGGATCACATGTATTACATGTGCAGAAGGATCACATGTATTACACATGCAGAAGGGTCACATGTATTGCATGCACATAAGGATCCCATGTATTACACATGCAGTAGGATCACATTGTCACGATCCGAGCTGTCAGACAGACTTTCTTACCGGCTAAGTGCCTCCGCAGGTTCAGCTTGCGGTCCAGACGTCATCTCTGCCGGCGTCCTGTCTCCCAGTGACAGTCCCCAGTGCACGGCAATCCACCTGTCCGCCGCCATTGCTCCCAGTATCCAGCATGGTGTGCACAAACACACTTTCCCGCCATAGCAGACATGGGGGCTGCCATGTTCTTCCCAGTCACATGTCTGTACTGTCCAATCCTGTTGGTTCTGATCTCCCTGTCATACTTCCTCGGCCAATCCTGGCCACCCAGTGGGGATAAGTATGCTGGGAGCTCTCAGAACCATTGCTAGTGCTTCAGTTGTCTCCAGTGTATGGTCAGCTGTCCTTGTCTCTGTACAAGTGTATTCTCTGCTGGTGTTGTCTTCCATGCTGCAGTGTGTTCCAGGTTGTTCCATCTCCTGTGAAGTCCAGGTTATTCCACCGCCTGTGATCCTGCCTCTCAGCCCAGCGACCAAGCCTAGCTCCGGGACTCTGGTCCTTCCGATGCTCCAGCATCATCCACCATCGATGTTTCATCGCTAGTCCGATATTCCGGATCTCCTGCTTCCGTCCGTCATTCCGGACCCACAGTCATCTCCCGTCCGTCATTCCGGACCCACAGTCATCTTCCATATCCGATACCCGAATCCGATGTTCCCACATCATCATCGATAGTCCGATATTCCGGATCTCCAAACCAAGCTTCCGTCCGTCATTCCGGACCCACAGTCAAGCTCAAGTCTTCCGTCCGTCATTCCGGACCCACAGTCTTCACATCCGATGTTCCACCATCGATCCCACATATCATCACATCTGTAAAGTATTGCAATCTGCATGAACTGTCATTTCTCCTGCATACTTTACTGTCTGTTTATATTACAACCATCTGCAAATAAACTCCGGTTGTATTTTACCTCTGACTGCTTATTGGCTCTGGGTGCACTGTCGCGCACTCCATGCGCAAGGGTCCTCTCCAACCTTCCCGGTTCAGGTACCGGTCCAGGTCCCCACCAGAGGTCTCAGTCTCGTCGACTAAGCCCCCTGGTGTGACAGTAAGCACTAGCCTAATGGATCCAGCCGCAAACCAAGCTTCTCCACCCAGCCCTGTACAGCAACTGGCTGTTCGCTTGGATCAGCAAGAGGCTGCGCAGAGCCAAGTGATTCATTGTCTGCAAGATCTGTCTTCCCGGCTGGATATGCTACAGACCACTCTCAGTGGCCCTGAGCCTGTCAGAGAACTTCCAAGTCCAGTTCATCCTCCTGTAATGGCTGCTGCACCTCGCCTTCATCTGTCTGTCCCCACCAAGTATGATGGGAACCCCAAGACCTGTCGAGGTTTTCTCAATCAGTGTGAGATTCACTTTGAGCTGCAACCCAGCAACTTCCCTACTGAAAGGGTCAAGATCGCCTACATCATCTCCCTCCTGTGTGGAGCAGCGTTAGAATGGGCGTCTCCCTTATGGGAAAGATCTGATGCCATCCTGTCCAACTACAAGGACTTCGTGTCAACATTCTGGCGTATCTTCGATGAGCCTGGGCGATCAGCATCTGCCTCCACTGAACTCCTCCGTCTCAGACAGGGATCCCGCTCCGTCGGGCAATATCTGGTCCAGTTCCAGATTCTGGCGTCTGAACTCTCCTGGTGTGATGGGGCCTTATACGCAGCTTTCTGGCATGGCCTATCCGATCATATTAAGGATGAACTCGCTACCAGAGACTTACCCTCAGGTCTAAGTGACCTTATTTCATTGTGTATCAAAGTAGACCTACGCTTCCGAGAAAGGGCTGTAGAACGTCACAAGAGCGCTCCAGTTAAAGTGCCAACTCCTCCGCCTTCTTTACCCACTGCTCCTGCGGTCCATTCCAAAGAAGAACCGATGGAGATAAACCGTTTCCGTTTGTCTCCAGGAGAACGTCGACGTCGACGGTTGGCACAGCTCTGCCTGTATTGTGCCGATCCTGCACATCAAATTTCTGCATGCCCAAAGCGTCAAGGAGAACTCCTCCTCCTAGCCCATCAAGGAGAGGGTAGGCTAGGAGTAATTAAGTCCTCTCCATCAGCAACTGATTGTGTCCTTCCAGTTTCCCTACAAGTTGGTCAGCATTTCAAGACTGTCTCCGCACTTCTTGATTCCGGTGCCGCTGGCAACTTCGTTACTGCACAACTGGTCCGCAAGTGGGGGTTACCCACTGAAAGTCTTTCCAAGACTGTCTTCCTTACTGCTGTGGATGGCAGTAGGATTCCTGATGCGACAGTCTCCCGCAGAACTTTGCCACTTACAGTAAAAGTGGGAGTCCTGCACACTGAACTTTTGTCCTTCCTGGTTTTACCCCGAGCCACTCATGCTCTGGTTCTGGGTTTACCCTGGCTCCGTCTTCACAATCCTCGTCTTGATTGGAAGACATCGGAAATCCTTTCCTGGGATCCTTCCTGCTCCGGTACCTGTCTCCAAAAGGTACTCCCAGCTCGTCATTCTTCAGCCGATGCAGCAGACCTTCCGCCTCTTCCCTACCAAGAGTACTCAGATGTATTCAGCAAGTCTGGCGCTGATGTCCTACCTCCTCACAGACCGTGGGATTGCCCTATTGAACTTATCCCAGGCAAAGAACCACCCAGAGGTAGAACCTATCCTCTCTCTCTTCCAGAGACTCAAGCCATGACCAATTACATCAAGGAAAATCTGGCAAAGGGATTCATCCGTCCTTCGACTTCTCCTGCTGGCGCAGGATTCTTCTTCGTCAAGAAGATGGATGGAGGCCTACGTCCTTGCATTGATTATCGCGGCCTCAATGACATTACAGTAAAGAACCGATATCCGTTGCCCCTCATCACCGAGCTGTTTGACCGTGTCAGCGGTGCAACCATCTTTACGAAACTCGATCTGAGGGGTGCATACAATCTCATCCGCATACGAGAGGGCGACGAGTGGAAGACGGCGTTTAATACCAGAGACGGCCACTATGAGTACCTCGTCATGCCCTTCGGGCTCAGCAATGCCCCAGCCGTGTTCCAGCACTACGTCAATGAGATTTTTCGGGACATTCTGTATCGTCATGTAGTTGTATATCTCGATGACATTTTAATCTACGCCAATAACATCACAGAACATTGTTATTGGGTCAAAGAGGTTCTGTCCCGGCTGCGAGCTAATCATCTCTACTGTAAACTGGAGAAGTGTGTCTTCGAGGTGAAGTCTATACCCTTCCTAGGGTACATTGTCTCCGGTTCTGGTCTTCAAATGGATCCAGGAAAACTGCAGGCCATCCAAGATTGGCCAATTCCCTCTTCGCTGAAAGGTATTCAACGTTTCCTGGGTTTTGCCAATTATTACAGAAAATTCATTCGTAATTTCTCGTCTATTGTGGCTCCCATCACTGCCTTAACGAAAAAGGGGTCTAATCCAGCGAAGTGGCCGGCAGAAGCCATCGAAGCCTTCCATCTGTTGAAACAGAGGTTCACTTCCGCTCCTGTTTTAAGACAACCTGATACCACCTTGCCCTTTATTCTCGAGGTTGATGCCTCCTCCGTGGGTGTTGGGGCAGTCCTCTTGCAGAAAGCGCCCGATGGTCGTCTTCATCCCTGTGGGTTCTACTCCCGTAAGTTCCTGCCTGCAGAGCGTAACTATGCCATCGGTGACCAAGAGCTTCTCGCCATCAAGTTGGCATTAGAAGAATGGAGATATCTTCTAGAGGGCGCTGTTCATGAGATCACAATTATCACAGACCACAAGAATCTTCTGTATCTCAAGTCTGCTCAATGTTTAAATCCCCGTCAAGCCAGATGGACACTTTTCTTTTCCAGGTTCCGTTTCAAGCTGTCGTTCTGTCCAGGGACACAAAACCGAAAAGCTGATGCCCTTTCCCGCTCATGGGAGCAAGAAAGTGAGTCTAAGTCCACACATCAACATTTTATTATTGATCCAGTGGCCTTCTCCGCAACGAGAGTTTCAAATCTCACGCCCCCTACAGGGAAAAGATATGTAAAGCCAGCTCTAAGAAAGAAGTTGCTCTGTTGGGTGCATTCTTCAAAATTCGCTGGCCATGCAGGCATTTAGAAAACTTACGAGTTTATCACCAGGTCCTACTGGTGGCCGTCCCTCAAACAGGATGTACAGGACTTTGTCTCCTCTTGTGCTAAATGTGCTCAGCACAAGACCAGTCGTCAGTCTTCTCCTGGGCAATTGATGCCACTGTCAGTGCCACATCGTCCTTGACGCATATCTCTATGGACTTTGTAACTGATCTTCCAGAGTCTGACAAGTTCACCACCATCTGGGTGATTGTTGACCGGTTCACCAAGATGGCTCACTTCGTTCCCCTCACCGGCCTTCCGTCAGCTTCCAAGCTGTCCCAGCTCTTCATCAAAGAGATATTCAAGCTTTATGGACTGCCTCTTGAAATCATCTCCGATAGAGGAGTCCAATTCGTAGCCAAGTTCTGGCAAAGCCTGTGCTCCCTGCTTCAAATCAAGTTAAAGTTTTCCACAGCCTACCACTCTCAAACCAATGGCCAAACGGAGAGGGTGAATCAGGACCTTGAAGCATTTCTCTGCACATATGTCTCTTCTTCCCAAGATGACTGGGCTCAACTCCTTCCATGGGCAGAGTTCTGCCATAATAACCAATATCATTCTTCATCAAATGTCACTCCATTCCTTGCCAATTATGGGTTTCACCCTCGAGTTCCTGACTTCACTCTGCAACCTGTGTCCTCTGTTCCAGCGGTCGACACGACCATCCGGCAATTCGTCAAATCCTGGAAGCTCATTCGTTCTTCACTTCTGAAGGCTTCAAGCAGGTACAAAAAATTTGCCGACAGGAAACGCAGAGCTGTGCCAGCCCTCCGTCCAGGAGATCGTGTCTGGTTGTCAACCAAGAATCTTCGATTGAGAGTGCCATCGATGAAGTTCGCTCCCCGATATATTGGTCCTTTCCCAGTTGAGCGAGTCGTCAATCCAGTAGCTTACAAGCTCAAGTTGCCGCCCTATTTGAAAGTGCCAGCTACATTCCACATTTCGCTGCTCAAGCCGCTGGTTTTGAATCGCTTTCATTCCAAGCTCCCCAAGGCTCCTAAGGTTTGCACCCAGCGTGGAACAGAATATGAGGTCAGTAAAATCTTGGACTCTCGCATCCGATATGGTCGTCTGCAATATCTGATCGATTGGAAGGGCTACGGCCCCGAAGAGCGATCATGGACCAATGCCATCGATGTCCATGCTCCCAGATTCATCCGGGCGTTCTACTCCAAGTTTCCCCGCAAGCCTAAAAGGTGTCCTGGGGCCACCCTTAAAGGGGGGGTGCTGTCACGATCCGAGCTGTCAGACAGACTTTCTTACCGGCTAAGTGCCTCCGCAGGTTCAGCTTGCGGTCCAGACGTCATCTCTGCCGGCCTCCTGTCTCCCAGTGACAGTCCCCAGTGCACGGCAATCCACCTGTCCACCGCCATTGCTCCCAGTATCCAGCATGGTGTGCACAAACACACTTTTCCGCCATAGCAGACATGGGGGCTGCCATGTTCTTCCCAGTCACATGTCTGTACTGTCCAATCCTGTTGGTTCTGATCTCCCTGTCATACTTCCTCGGCCAATCCTGGCCACCCAGTGGGGATAAGTATGCTGGGAGCTCTCAGAACCATTGCTAGTGCTTCAGTTGTCTCCAGTGTATGGTCAGCTGTCCTTGTCTCTGTACAAGTGTATTCTCTGCTGGTGTTGTCTTCCATGCTGCAGTGTGTTCCAGGTTGTTCCATCTCCTGTGAAGTCCAGGTTATTCCACCGCCTGTGATCCTGCCTCTCAGCCCAGCGACCAAGCCTAGCTCCGGGACTCTGGTCCTTCCGATGCTCCAGCATCATCCACCATCGATGTTTCATCGCTAGTCCGATATTCCGGATCTCCTGCTTCCGTCCGTCATTCCGGACCCACAGTCATCTCCCGTCCGTCATTCCGGACCCACAGTCATCTTCCATATCCGATACCCGAATCCGATGTTCCCACATCATCATCGATAGTCCGGTATTCCGGATCTCCAAACCAAGCTTCCGTCCGTCATTCCGGACCCACAGTCAAGCTCAAGTCTTCCGTCCGTCATTCCGGACCCACAGTCTTCACATCCGATGTTCCACCATCGATCCCACATATCATCACATCTGTAAAGTATTGCAATCTGCATGAACTGTCATTTCTCCTGCATACTTTACTGTCTGTTTATATTACAACCATCTGCAAATAAACTCAGGTTGTATTTTACCTCTGACTGCTTATTGGCTCTGGGTGCACTGTCGCGCACTCCATGCGCAAGGGTCCTCTCCAACCTTCCCGGTTCAGGTACCGGTCCAGGTCCCCACCAGAGGTCTCAGTCTCGTCGACTAAGCCCCCTGGTGTGACACACATGTATTACACGTGCAGAAGGATCACATGTATTACACGTGCAGAAGGATCACATGTATTGCATGCACATAAGGATCCCATGTATTACACATGCAGAAGGATCCCATGTATTACACATGCAGAAGGATCACATGTGTTACGCGTGCAGAAGGATCACATGTATTACATGTGCAGAAGGATCACATGTATTACACATGCAGAAGGGTCACATGTATTGCATGCACATAAGGATCACATGTATTACACATGCAGAAGGATCACATGTATTACACGTGCAGAAGGATCACATGTATTACACGTGCAGAAGGATCACATGTATTACATGTGCAGAAGGATCACATGTATTACACATGCAGAAGGATTCCATGTATTGCATGCACATAAGGATCCCATGTATTACACACGCAGAAGTATCACATGTATTACACACGCAGAGGATCCCATACACTGACGGATCCCATGTATTACACGTGCAGAAGGATCACATGTATTACATGCGCCGAAGGATCACACGTATTACACACGCAGAAGAATCCCACGTTTTACACATGCAGAAGGATCACATGTATTACACAAGCAGAAAGATCTCATGTATTACACATGCAGAAGGATCACATGTATTACACATGCATAGTGGTCCCATGTATTACACACACAGAAGGATCACATGTATTACACGCACAGAAGGATCCCATGTATTACACGCACAGAAGGATCCCATGTATTACACGCACAGAAGGATCCCATGTATTACATGCACAGAAGGATCCCATGTATTACAGGTGCAGAAGGATCACATGTATAACACATGCAGAAGGAACCCATGTATTACACATGCAGAAGGATTACATGTATTTCACATGCAGAAGGATCACATGTATTACACAAGCAGAAGGATCCCATGTATTACACACGCAGAAGGACCCCATGTATTACACATGCAGAAGGATCCCATGTTTTACATACGCAGAAGGATCCCATGTATTACGCACACAGAAGGACCCCATGTATTACACGTGCAGAAGGATCCCATGTCTTACACGTGCAGAAGAATCCCATGTCTTACATGTGCAGATGGATCCCATGTATTACACGTGCAGAAGGATTGTATTACACATGCAGAAGGATCCCATGTCTTACACATGCAGATGGATTCCATGTATTACACATGCAAAAGGATTGTATTACACGTGCAGAAGGATCCCATGTCCTACACGTGCAGGTGGATCCCATGTATTACACCTGCAGAAGGATCCCATGTATTCCACACGCAGAAGGATCCCATGTTTTATGCACACAGAAAGATCCCTGTATTACACACTCAGAAGGATCCCATGTATTCCACACGCAGAAGGATCCCATGTATTCCACAGGCAGAAGGATCACATGTGTTACGCGTGCAGAAGGATCACATGTATTACATGTGCAGAAGGATCACATGTATTACACGTGCAGAAGGATCACACGTATTACAGAGTCAGAATAATCCCTTGTATTCCACACGGAGAAGGATTGTATTACACACATAAGGGCAGGAGGGGATCATATAATATATTACAGATGCTCCACAGATCTCACTAATTAACTTAAGAACACTGAAAATTAAACATCTTAATATAATTAGAAAAAAGAGCAACATTCTATTTATTTGTGAGCTGGGGGATTCTGGGCAGGAATCCCCGGCTCTTTGTGTTATTGCCGCACAATGTGAACCGTGGAACAGAGGAAAACAAATAAAAATCATTTCTACAAAGTTAAAATTTAAGCAGAAAAAAAATCCTAAAGTTGTAAATTGTTTCAATCAACAAAAATAATTAAGGAAGCTGCAACAGACGAATCCGCCTAATGATATAATGCAACGCCTGGTTATTTCCTGCGCTGACCTCACTGTCATCACCCAAATAGATTTTAGGTTTACATGAATAAAGATCTCATCACATCCGAACTGAAGACGCCTCTATACTGAGCTAGCTGTGGGTGGAATTTTGGGTAATCGAGGAGCGACGATACTGGGTCAACAGCCTTTTGCCAATGCTGGGACTTTGCGCTTGTGCATAATTTATCCGGGTCTCAGCGCCATCGACACAAACATCACTGCAGCAAATAACACAAAGCAAATTTACATGACACAAGTACTTCAACCCTGAAACCAGCAACAGAAGATCAAATATAGAAATTACTGTCTCCATATAGTGAATTCTTCAACTGACTGATCTTTTACTTTGATACCTACCTGCGGATTACAGGGAAGACAGAGGGGCAACTAGGACCCTCATTTCCAATTTCTGTTGTTTGTCCATTACAAAGCTTTTGTTTGTTTGCACTTACCACTATTGCCCACCCCTGTGTACCTGTCCCTATTGTCCACCCCTGTGCTCCTGCCCTTATTGCCCACCCACTGTGCTCCTGCCCCTATTGCCCACCCACTGTGTCCCTGCCCCTATTGCCCACCCACTGTGCTCCTTCCCCTATTGCCCACCCCCTGTGCTATTGCCCCAATTGCTCACCCCTGTGTTCCTTTGCCCACCCCTGTGCTCCTACCCCTATTGCCCACCCCTGTCCTCCTTTTGCCCCTATTGCCTGCACCTGGGCACCTTACCCTGCATCCCACCTCCTGCCTGCATTTGAAAGCAAATCAAACTGATTGCTGTAGAAGAGGAACGGTACTTATGTACTAACTGGGCTGCCGATTTTGAAATCATCAAAGCGTGGCGAGCGTAGCGAGGGGACACAGAATACCGTTCGCTCGCCACAGGTTTATATCCAACTCCATGCTCACTTGGATAGTAGGGGTATGAAAAGGACCCCTTTTCCCATTGAATTCCATGTTAAAATGGACTCAGTCCATTTTAACATTGAATCCAATCAAAAAATCGTAAGCCCAGATACTACATAAGTACCAAAGGAACTTTGTCCAACATCGATGGGTTTGTCCCTCTGCGCCTGCATCTATCATTACTCAGGCTTGCAGTCACGAGCCGACCTGTGAGGCCTCGTGGCGCAGTCCTTGCCCCAGCCACTCCTGAAAAATGAGGGTGACACCCCCCCCATTTCCAGAAACGCAACACAACCCCATTTCCTCTCCTGGAAAATGCTGTCTGCCCCCACTCCTCCCTGTGAATACTGCACGGCCCATTTATCAAATAATATTTGCGGCTAAGTCCCCGAAAAAGGGTGTTTTCGGGGACTTAACCGCAAATATAAAATTTCACCTAAATGTATCAAAGGGAGACCACAGCAGGGATCTCCGATCTCTGCTGCGATCCTCCCTGCAGCGCCGCCGGCCGCATCCCCCATAGGTTTCTATGGGGGATGCGAAGCTGCCCGATGTATCAACATTGGGCAGCCCGGCATCGCAGCCCTGGGCTATCGCCATTCTGGGATGGCGATAGCCCATTGTGTTTGCCTCCTATATCCCTATAGATTGTAAGCTTGCAGCAGGGCCCTCCTACCTCCAAGTCTGTCTGTTGTTACCCAGTTTGTTTTATCACTGTCTACTATTGTAATGTGCAATGGAATCTGCTGCACTATATAAGACACTGTAACGGAATCTGCTGCGCTATATAAGACACTGTAACGGAATCTGCTGCGCTATTTATGACACTGTAACGGAATCTGCTGCGCTATATAAGACACTGTAACGGAATCTGCTGCACTATATAAGACGCTGTAACGGAATCTGCTGCGCTATATAAGACGCTGTAACGGAATCTGCTGTGCTATATAAGACACTGTAACGGAATCTGCTGCGCTATATAAGACACTGTAACGGAATCTGCTGCGCTATATAAGTTACTGTAACAGAATCTGCTGCGCTATATAAGACACTGTAACAGAATCTGCTGCGCTATATAAGACACTGTAACGGAATCTGCTGCGCTATATAAGACGCTGTAACGGAATCTGCTGCGCTATATAAGACACTGTAACAGAATCTGCTGCGCTATATAAGACGCTGTAACGAAATCTGCTGCGCTATATAAGACACTGTAATGGAATCTGCTGCTCTATATAAGACGCTGTAACGGAATCTGCTGCGCTATATAAGATGCGTTAACGGAATCTGCTACGCTACATAAGATGCGGTAACGGAATCTGCTGCGCTATATAAGACGCTGTAACGGAATCTGCTGCGCTATATAAGACGCTGTAACGGAATCTGCTGCGCTATATAAGACGCTGTAACGGAATCTGCTGCGCTATATAAGACGCTGTAACGGAATCTGCTGCGCTATATAAGACACTGTAACAGAATCTGCTGCGCTATATAAGACGCTGTAACGAAATCTGCTGCGTTATATAAGACGCTGTAACAGAATCTGCTGCGCTATATAAGACGCTGTAACAGAATCTGCTGCGCTATATAAGACACTGTAACGGAATCTGCTGCGCTATATAAGACGCTGTAACGGAATCTGCTGCGCTATATAAGACACTGTAACAGAATCTGCTGCGCTATATAAGACGCTGTAACAGAATCTGCTGCGCTATATAAGACGCTGTAACGAAATCTGCTGCACTATATAAGACACTGTAATGGAATCTGCTGCGCTATATAAGACGCTGTAACGGAATCTGCTGTGCTATATAAGATGCGGTAACGGAATCTGCTACGCTACATAAGATGCGGTAACGGAATCTGCTGCGCTATATAAGACGCTGTAACGGAATCTGCTGCGCTATATAAGACACTGTAACGGAATCTGCTGCGCTATATAAGACACTGTAACGGAATCTGCTGCGCTATATAAGACACTGTAACGGAATCTGCTGCGATATATAAGACACTGTAACAGAATCTGCTGCGCTATATAAGACGCTGTAAGAGAATCTGCTGCGCTATATAAGACGCTGTAATGGAATCTGCTGCGCTACATAAGATGCGGAAACGGAATCTGCTGCGCTATATAAGACACTGTAACTGAATCTGCTGCGCTATATAAGACACTGTAACGGAATCTGCAGCACTATATAAGATGCTGTAACGGAATCTGCTGCGCTATATAAGACACTGTAACGGAATCTGCTGCGTTATGTAAGACGCTGTAACGGAATCTGCTGCGCTATGTAAGACGCTGTAACGGAATCTGCTGCACTATATAAGGCACTGTAACGCAATCTACTGCGCTATATAAGACGCTGTAACGGAATCTGCTGCGCTATATAAGACACTGTAACGGAATCTGCTGCGCTATATAAGCCGCTGTAACGGAATCTGCTGCGCTATATAAGACACTGTAACGGAATCTGCTGCGCTATATAAGACACTGTAACGGAATCTGCTGCGCTATATAAGACACTGTAACGGAATCTGCTGCGCTATATAAGCCGCTGTAACGGAATCTGCTGCGCTATATAAGACACTGTAACTGAATCTGCTGCGCTATATAAGACACTGTAACGGAATCTGCAGCACTATATAAGATGCTGTAACGGAATCTGCTGCGCTATATAAGACACTGTAACGGAATCTGCTGCGCTATATAAGACACTGTAACGGAATCTGCTGCGTTATATAAGACGCTGTAACGGAATCTGCTGCGCTATATAAGACACTGTAACGGAATCTGCTGCGCTATATAAGACACTGTAACGGAATCTGCTGCGTTATATAAGACGCTGTAACGCAATCTGCTGCACTATATAAGACACTGTAACGGAATCTGCTGCGCTATATAAGACACTGTAACTGAATCTGCTGCGCTATATAAGACACTGTAACAGAATCTGCTGCGCTATATAAGACACTGTAATGGAATCTGCTGCGATATATAAGACACTGTAACGGAATCTGCTGCGCTATATAAGACACTGTAACGGAATCTGCTGCGCTATATAAGACACTGTAACGGAATCTGCTGCGCTATATAAGACACTGTAACGGAATCTGCTGCGCTATATAAGCCGCTGTAACAGAATCTGCTGCACTATATAAGACACTGTAACGGAACCTGCTGCGCTATATAAGACGCTGTAACGGAATCTGCTGCGCTATATAAGACACTGTAACAGAATCTGCAGCGCTATATAAGCCGCTGTAACGGTGTCTGCTGCGCTATATAAGACACTGTGACGGAATCTGCTGCGCTATATAAGACCCTGTAACGGAATCTGCTGCGCTATATAAGACCCTGTAACAGAATCTGCAGCTCTATATAAGCCGCTGTAACGGTGTCTGCTGCGCTATATAAGACACTGTGACGGAAACTGCTGCACTATATAAGACACTGTAACAGAATCTGCAGCGCTATATAAGCCGCTGTAACGGTGTCTGCTGCGCTATATAAGACACTGTGACGGAAACTGCTGCGCTATATAAGACACTGTAATGGAATCTGCTGCACTATATAAGACACTGTAACGGAATCTGCTGCGCTATATAAGCCGCTGTAACAGAATCTGCTGCGCTATATAAGACACTGTAACGGAACCTGCTGCGCTATATAAGACACTGTAACAGAATCTGCAGCGCTATATAAGCCGCTGTAACGGAATCTGCTGCGCTATATAATACGCTGTAACGGAATCTGCTGCGCTATATAACACACTGTAACGGAACCTGCTGCGCTATATAAGACACTGTAACAGAATCTGCAGCGCTATATAAGCCGCTGTAACGGAATCTGCTGCGCTATATAAGACGCTGTAACGGAATCTGCTGCGCTATATAAGACACTGTAACAGAATCTGCAGCGCTATATAAGACGCTGTAACGGAATCTGCTGTGCTATATAAGACGCTGTAACGGAATCTGCTGCGCTATATAAGACACTGTAACGGAATCTGCTGCGCTATATAAGACACTGTAACGGAATCTGCTGCGCTATATAAGACACTGTAACGGAATCTGCTGCGCTATATAAGTCGCTGTAACGGAATCTACTGCGCTATATAAGACACTGTAACTGAATCTGCTGCGCTATATAAGACACTGTAACGGAATCTGCTGCACTATATAAGACACTGTAACGGAATCTGCTGCGCTATATAAGACACTGTAACGGAATCTGCTGCGCTATATAAGACACTGTAACGGAATCTGCTGCGCTATATAAGACACTGTAACGGAATCTGCTGCGCTATATAAGACAATGTAACGGAATCTACTGCGCTATATAAGCCGCTGTAACGGTATCTGCTGCGCTATATAAGACACTGTGACGGAATCTGCTGCGCTACATAAGACGCTGTAACAGAATCTGCTGCGCTATATAAGACGCTGTAACAGAATCTGCTGCGCTATATAACACACTGTAACGGAATCTGCTGCGCTATATAAGACAATGTAACGGAATCTGCTGCGCTATATAAGACACTGTAACGGAATCTGCTGTGCTATATAAGACACTGTGACGGAATCTGCTGCGCTATATAATACACTGTAAATAAATACATTTTCCCATCTCTATGTTTAGCTATATAATGATATAATGAAGACAAGTGGGTGGAATGTGCTATTACAGAAATGTAGGGGTGAGACAGTTGCAGTGTAACCCCCACCAAGCGCTGCACACAAAGCTGTTTCACTTGGCGTTGGCTCAGTTCTCTGGTGCCCTCTGCCCATAGACATGTTACTGCTTTGTATTAGTGAAGCTGAGCAGATAGTGGATTAGTGTTAGTGGGATTACGGAGGGGGGGGGGGGGGGGGTTCGGGGGGCTGTGTAACGTAAACATGGGCTGCTGTAATGTGTGGCCATATAACAATGGAGGGATCAGCGTTATATCTGGAATGTTATCTGTAACACAGAACAGTCGCGCTTCCCTGGGAAATGTGTTATCTATTACAATAAACAGATGTAAAACATTTCACAACGTCTAAACTAATTACAACATGGAAGGAGAAAGTTTCCCAGTTACACCAGTAATCTTCCATGTGTGTGGTTGCTGCGCTGCTGGCGACACTGGTGTAGCAGCAGCATAATGTGTCGCTGTGGGCGTAGCCACAACCAGGGCACCCGGCGATGTTACCTATGGGTGAAGGAACAGCACGAGGAAGACTATGGTCAGTGACTGAGCTACTGGAGGGAGGAGGAATGGCGGCAATGCTATAGATTACGGACATCACTACACTCTGCCATATCATTGCTAAGTAATGGCCGGTATTTCCAGTTATACCCCTCCTGTACCTGTGCCAGAACACGTTACTAATGGTGCCCATACACATATGTGATGCAACATCGCAATGCCCGTGTCCCATTGCATCCGATCACATCTTATGGTGCCCAACGTGCTTTTCGCTAGCAGGGCCACCTAGTGCTTCTATCCCCCATACAGAGCCGGCCTTAGGCATAGGCAAACTAGGCAATTGCCTAGGGCATTTGGAATGCCTAGGGGCACCAGCAGCTTCTGCTGATTAAAATGATATGCAGCATGCCTATATTCTGTGTGTGAGTGAGGCTGTATCTGCATATGAAATAGTGTATTCATGGAAATCACTGTAACATAGCATTCTGTATGCAGGTACAGCCACAGTCGCACACAGAATATAGGCATGCCGCATATCATTTTAGTCATCGGAAGCTCCTTGTGTGTGCTGGTCACATAACAATGCAAATAAGACGAATTTTCAGCAAAAAAGGCACCCAATATTAGCAGAACTGGCCAGGAGCTGCATGGCCTATTGAGGCAAGATGTATGAGGAAACATCTGCATCCAAGCAGAGGCAGAGGTCACAGTGTTAGTGGCTGTGCGAGTGCTGTCTGCGGGTGGGTTGTTTGTGCAATAGTGTTCGGCATATGTGTAAGGGGCATTATGTGTGTCATATATAAATGCATTAATAATGTGCGACATATGTGTAACAGGCATTATGTGTGTCATGTGTATAAGGGCATTAATAATGTGCAACATATGTGTAAGGGGCATTATGTGTGTCATTATGTGTATGAAGGGCATTAATAAAGGTTGGCATAATGTGTAAGGGGCATTATGTTTATAAGGACATTAGTAATGTGTGTCATGTGTAAGGGGCATTACTGTGTGGTATTATCAGAGGTGCCGAGAGAAACAGGTAGAGGGTACAAATTACCCAGGCCAAAGTCTGATGGAAGGGCCCAGTGGGGGTCCCGGGCCCCCTCCCCTTAAGTTACAGCAGCGGCTGCAGCTCTTCTCCTCTGCCCAGCACACACTGCTTTACTGCATTGTGGCCATGGAGGTGGTTAAATTACAATATTTTCTCAGGATTTTTTTCTAAGGGTATAATGTGAATAATGTGAGGAGTAATGTATATAAGGTAAAGTGGTACTATTGTGTGATGTAACGTGATTTAAGGGACATCATCGGATGATATAATGTGAACAAAGTTGCACTACTGTGTGGCATAATTTGAATTGGGGGTACTATTGTGTGGCCATGCCAGCAAGAACACACCCCTGTTTGGGCTGCGCACCGAATGTGTGCACTGTTTCTATTTAAAATATTGCGGGTAGGAGCACCAAAATGATGACTGCTTTGATGAGGGTGCTGGGAAAGCGGAGCAGGATCAGAGGCGGAACTAGTGGCGGTGCTAGGGGGCACCAGCCAAAATCTTGCCTAGGGCGTGATTTAGGCTAGGGTCGGCTCTGCCCCCATATTTTGGGAACCAGGACTGGCCCTTGAGACTGATGCTGGTTTTAAAAAATCCGGGGGACCCCTATTTGTTTGCCCAGTGATTTTTTTTAAGCCAGGAGCGGCTCTTTGAAACTGAGGTTGGTTACAGTCGGGGGGGGGATTTTTTATATGATTTATTTATCTTTTTTGTTTTACAGCCTGCACAGATCTACAGTAACTCTGATCTACTGGCTGAGTATTTGTATTTATATACGGCCGCTGTATACGGATACCAATCTGCCATCAGCCATATACGAATTGGTGAATAGGGCAGCTTAGTAAATGAAAAAAACAAAAAGAAAATGGAGAGAGTGCACTGTGTTGATCTAACAATGTATTATATATAAAAAGAACATAAAAAGAAACAATTGATAATACACAAAACCATAAATGAATAAATTATTAAAAACAATGATAAATTACGATATCCAGCATTAATGATGGGAAATATAATATACCACTTTGCAAAGTCCCATCACTTGATGGAAACAGCTTCTGTATGTTTGTTTAAAGGTTAAACTTTTTTTTTTTTTTTTTTTTACCACTCAGCTTGTGTATTCTCCCTCCAATCCTCCCAAAAGAGAACGGAACGGTCATCAAAAGCAAATAGCAGCCACTATAAAGCAGCACTATAAGCTCACTTCACGCTCAGGAGAAAACACCATAGCTCCTCATCATGGTTAGTGGGTCTGGACACTCTAGAGCACATTTCCTAAGTATAAAACTATAGAAATGATCCCTGAAAGTATAGTCTTAAATGGTTAAATGGTTATAGTTTTAAATGGTTCTTCTGCTAAATTCATTAGAGTCTGGAGCCCATGGTCTTCATATTTCAATATTCCTCTAGCTTTTCATTAATTATTTAATTAATTTAATTATTTATTCTATTGTTTTTTTTTTTTTTTTTTTTTTTTTTTTATTATATTCTTTTAATCAACAGCCAGGTTGGTTCCCTTTCCATTCCTTTCCTTTCCTTTCCTATTCCTTTCCTCTACTTTTCTTCTTAGACTATTTTTAGTTACAATTTCAATCAGTTGTCTATCTGAAATGACTAAAGACAGTATGTATTTAAAGAATAAGCTTTTAAACTTTCAAAATGCTTTATAAATATCTTGATGTAATATTTTTCAGAATGTTCTTTAAATGCTCCTATTGATTATTAACTTATAAGAAAATTGTAATGCATACTTTATATGTATTCTATGATTTTTCATTAATAAAATTTATATAAATGATTAAAAAAAAAAGATTAAACTTTTTGCGCCACAGCTCTTTAAGTTCAATTGCCTTTTAGTACAATGTATCGAGTTCCATAAGACATATAGTTACCAGTCCCGCTAGGCTCTGTGAGGTCTCAAACAGGAGATGTGATGAACGGGGGAATTTCCTCTGTTATCCGCTAACAACCGGCGGGGCTCAGTTGTGATGATAGCCACCGTCGGGAGCAAACTGTCGGGATCAGATGTTAAGGATGATGGAATTCCTCCGTCGTCCGCTACAACCGGCGGGGCTCAATGGTGCCGAGAGCCACCGTCGGGAGCAGACGTCCGTCCCCCGTCTCCCGGTGCCCACTAGGTGTTGTATGAGAGAAGGTACAACTCACTCGCCGGCCTGATGACGTAACACGCTGAAGAGTTCGCCGCAGGTCACTCACAGCGGGCGGCCAATCTTGCGGTAGTACTGGGAACAGGTTTGAAGATAAGGCTAGAGCTGGGTTAGTCAGAGCAATGCTAGATGTATTACAGGCTTGACGCGTTTCTCCATCCTACAAGCACGACTGTTTCCTCAAAAGTTTAGGGGTCATACTGATCTTGCTGTTTAAAAAGGCAGTTTGACCAATCACCTTTCCAGGTTGACCTGTTTTCAATTGAGGTACCTTGTTCAAAGGTGTATTAATGGCAGGTGTTCTGTATGGTTAGTCTATTCAACCTTATTTAAATTGAGTATCAACATTAATGCTGTGTCACATAACATAGCACTTTTTATTAAAATACACATAAAATAAAGGTAAATAAACAATTTACAACTAATGGCATCATTGAACGTTGTTACTATTTTACAATATATCTTGATAGACTAGCTTATAGCTAGTACTAACACACACATATCTTCCTAGGAGAAACTAGTGGCACAGGGGTAAGGAAAAGGATTTGTATCCAAACAGGTCTCAGCGTCACAAGTTCAAAACAGGGTCACATTGGTAATTTCTATATTTCTATTCTTATTATTATTATCAAATCCCCGACCATACATATTTTTCTTTTCTTTCTTGTAATTTTCATACTTATATAATTTATTACAAGTTCATCATTATAAACACTTTTACATCTCCATGCAAATAAAAATAATAAAAAAAATATATAATAAAAATGTATAGTAATAACACTGAATAAAATGTAAATAAATTAAATCCAAAATAAAAATAATTTATTTGTGTATATGTGTATAGAGCAACACATATGGATATGTAGACAGGATGCACTTTTTGTTATTGTAAAGTGAGTTAATTAAATATAGATGCATATCATTATCAAGCTCAATTAACAGTAGGTACATATTCTGTTCTTGTATATATAGATTTGGAATAACTACAAAAATAACTAAAATGGAAAAGAGGGAGGGAAAGGGAACCAAATGAGAGAAAACCAGGGTAGCCAGAAAGAATATCTCTATTATATTAAATTTTTTGTTTATACATTATTTAATTCAATGTTATCATTTAGACCGGTTGGAAAAAGGGAACCAAGAGAAAATATCCAGAACGCTTCCCGAGCACATAGTCTGTCATATCGATCGCCACCTCTCAATGTTTGTTCTACATGTTCTATCCCCTGCAGATTCAAGACTCGTAGGTCTACATTGTGTTTGTGTTTAACATGTTTAGATAATGAGCGGTTTAGAACCCCTTTCAATATATTTCTTTGATGTTCCAGAAATCTTGTGTTCAAAGTATGGATAGTGCGGCCCACATACTGGGACCCGCATACACATGTTATCAGATATATAACATATGAGGTTTGGCAATCCATATCACTCTTTATGTTGAATGATGTCCCTGAATGTGATGAACTAAAACAGGTATTAGGTTCTTTAATGTGTTGGCAGGTCATACATTTCTTCCTTTTACACTTGAAACACCTTTTTGTTTTTTCTATCCTCGTGTGATCAATATTTTCTCGCTTGAAATGACTTGGTGACAGGATATCTCTCAGTGTTCTATTCTTTTTGAAGATCATTTTTGGGACTTCTTCAAGATGGGGGGGCAATATATTGTCACATTTGAGTATCCTATAATTTGTATTTATAATTTCTCTTAGTTGGTCCAAATCTGTATTACATTTGGAAATGAATAATGGATTGTCTAATGATAATTGTTTTTTTGTTGTCTTTGAATTAAAAAGGGAAGTTCTCTCTATTTTTTTTTTTCACTTTCCAATTCAGCTTGGTTCAGTAACCAGCTTGGATACCCTTGTTCTAAAAGGTCTCTGTCATCTCCTCCATTTGTTGTTTATATTTGAACTCTTCCGAACAATTTCTTTTTATTCTGCAGAATTGTTTTTTTGGGATGTTATTGATCCACGGTTTGAAGTGGCAACATTGATATTTTAAATATTTGCTATTGTCGACCTCTTTTTTGTATGTTGCAGTTGTAATGCAGTTATTCTTAATAGTAATGGCTATGTCCAAGAAATGTATCTGTTTTTTATCATAAGTGGAAGTGAACTTTAAACCAAAAGTGTTGGAATTAAGTGAGTGTAAAAACTCATGTGCAAGTGCAATATCCCTTTTCCAAATAAAAAAATAAATCATCTATATATCTGCCATAACGCACCAGGTTCGCCCCATATTGGCTCTACCATATTGATCTTCAAATTGGCCCATGTATAAATTTGCGAAGCTTGGGGCGAACCTGGTGCCCATTGCAGTCCCAAGTGACTGTAAATAAAAAACACCATCAAACGTGAAGTAGTTGTGAGTGAGTATGTAGTGGACTGATTGTAAAATAAACTTTTTTCTGACATCACTCAAAATTCCCTCCTCATCAAGATAATGCTGTATTGCAAGGATCTTATTCTTAGTAATATTCCCCCATAGTCTACATGTATTGGAAAACTCAGGATTGCAATTGGAATTAGCCTGGGAAATGTCCACATGTTGTACTTTGGGTCCATATGTCAGGATGAGAGTCCAGCAGAAGGCGGAGACATGGATGGTGGGTAGTGCTTAGCTGGTATACAAGGAACAGAGTTTCCAATTTGCGCAGATAGACCGCCCATCAAACCCGCTGCCAGTGCTCCGCACACTACTGTACAAAGGTTCTGCCTTTCTGAGACCGCCCATCAAACCCTCTGCCAGTGCTCCGCACACTACTGTACAAAGGTTCTGCCTTTCTGAGACCGCCCATCAAACCCGCTGCCAGTTCTCCACACACTACTGTACAAAGGTTCTGCCTTTCTGAGACCGCCCGACAGTACAGTAAATGAATTGATACCGGCGCTTTAGAGAGGTCGTTTCTTAGAGATTAGGGTTCCAATATATGTTCAGTACCAGAAGTAGGTTTAGATGTGGCGTTTACGGATGTAATAATCCTCCATATATGGAATGAAGCAGAAACAAGATATAGTGCATAACGTTTAAAGCAACAAATTTAATATGGGTAATGCACTCACAATTGATGGGGGTTAAAAAGGTACATAGTGAAAGGTCCTGGGGTACAGCAGGCGGTAGGCGGTCAGTCTCAAAGGCTAATCAGTTCCGGATACTGAAATAGCCTGAATACGTCCGTCAACACAAGTCCCGATGTCCAGCACAGGTCCACAGGTCCAAAGGTAAAGTCAAATGGCAAGGCACGCTACGGATTGTAATAGGCTGCTTGAGAGCACTGTGTGCGCACCCACCACAGTTAACCCTTCTGTATCACGTTTCTGAGACCGCCCATCAAACCCGCTGCCAGTGCTCCGCACACTAATGTACAAAGGATCTGCCTTTCTGAGCATATCTGAGCTGTAGACCAAAGGATTGCTGGCAAACAGCTGCTCTACTCCCTGTCCCAGCAGTCCCCACTGCCCTCTGCTGTTGTGTATTATGTGGAAGAGGGTAACATTTGGTAGACATGTCAGGTGGAGAGATGGATGGATTCGAATTATTGGGAGGTGGGAACATTGCATTGTTTCAGTACAGTATATTCGTTTCATTGAATACGGCTGTGACCGGACAGGCTGTGGCCATAGATTAGCTGTGGCCATAGATTAGCTGTGGCCTGTTATTAAAGTGGGAAAACTGAATCATAACTACAGCGTTATACCAGCGTTACACCAAAGTGACACTGAAGGAGACCACTCTACACCCTACACAGACCAACTTTACCAAATGTGAGTTCAATTGCACTCCTCATCGTTCACCTCACTTTACAACCATCTCATGTTAAATGTTGTTTGTAATGCTATCATTTGTTTGACATTGTAGTCATTGTTCATCATCGGTGTCACAATCATAGAATTGTTGGTTTTTGTATCAACAAACACTGTGTCACTTTTCAACTTTTATCAGCTAAATATTTGCTTTACTATTAACCAGTGAATTACATTATTATTACTATCACCTGCATGTCTGCAATGCTGCTGCTCTATCTCTCATTCTCCTCTTTTCCATTCTAAAACCTTATTTACCTTATACACACTATGTCCTGCCTGACAACACCCCCCCCCCCCCCCCCCCCAACACTACTTGTCTACCTAATCCTTTACTTGCCCCCTGGTACCACCTCTATTCTTCTCTCCTTGTGTCCTACATCTCCTCCTCTCCCCTCTCCCATGTCTCACATCCTCCCCTTGGTTACCCTTCCCCTCCTCTCCTGTTACACCATTTGCACTCACTTCTACCCTATCTCGTCCCTCTACCCGACCACTCAGCCCTACGCCTATCAACTTATTCCTCCAGAACCATCCCTTACATTCTCTACATTTGAGGTCCATGCTATACACCTGTCAGCAGCGCTGACAAGCGTGCTGCTGCGGCATCACCGCAGCAGCATCCCGGCGCCCTTAGAAGGGCGGTTCGGGTACTTCCGCCTGGCGAGCTCCGGGCAGAGGACGCGTCACTTCCGCCCAGCCGGGGGACAGCATATTAAGTCTGGCCGCGTCACCTGGGGGTTGCTAGGCAACCAGGGGACGCCAGGCGGCGATAAGTGTTAGTTTATTTGGGGGCCTGGTCCTACGGCGGAGGCTGATTGGCCAGCACTACCCTTTTAAGGGAGCTGGCCTAACACAGCCCCGCCGGTGATATTGTTTCCCTGCAGAGGGTCAGCTGACCTCTGGTATCCCGGTCCCTGCTTTTCAGCTGCCGCGCACAGGCCCCGTGCCGTACCACCTGCCGTTGGGTTAGCTGTATCCGACCGCCGATCCTGCGGTCGTTCCTGGGTCAGCGATATTTTCATCTGGTCCTGCCAAGTTACTCCATACGGGCACTTCTCCATCTGTTGCCGCTGGAGTTTCCTATCCGGTCATGTAAGTGATCCAGTGGAGCCCGGTTCTTTATTCTTTACTGTTTGGGCGAGCTGCCCTTTGTTCCTTAGTTATTCTGTCCCTGCACTGCCTGGCTCTCCGAGGTTCGGAGAGGCGCACGCTAGGGGATTCACGCCCGTTTTGGGGTACCGTTACTGTACCATTTTGTGTTGGCGTGTTTGTGTTTGGTGGCACCCCGTTGCTGGTAATACTGGTGCCTGTGACTCGGTCACACTCCCCGTCCTTGGTCTGGTGCCGTTAGGTAGGGTGTTTTGTTCAGTTAGGCCCTGGTAGTTAGATCCTCCTTTTGGTCCAGTCCCTGACAGTCGCCGTGGGTTTGTCCCAACATAAAACCTGGTTGCATCGGGGTCGGAGCGGGCTTAACTCGCTCCTTCGGACGCGGCGACTAAAGGAGAAGTCTAGCACCTTGCAGCCTGCGGTCACTTGTCCGGGACGGCCAACAGAGTCAGCGTAGGGCTTCGCCGTGGCCGTTCTAAACAGCGGTCCTGGCTGAGGGCTCAGCCCACCACCATCGCTGTATTCACCCACGCACGTTACATTATCACCGGCCAAACAGATTATATAAATCTCATTTATATAATATACCTGTTTTGTCCGTGGGTGTTAGTGGTTGTGCGGAACCCTCATTATGAATCCTACCTCCCCACCGTTAGACGCCCAGGTTGCGGGTCTAACGCAAATGGTACAGGAATTGTCGCTCCGAGTAACTAATCAGGAGAGAGGGTCTCAATCCTCCCCGGTAGTAATACCTGAACCGAAAATAAATATGCCGGACCGGTTTTCCGGTAATAGAAAGGAGTTTTTTAACTTCAGAGAGAGTTGTAAATTGTACTTTCGGCTCCGACCAAAGTCTACTGGGTCGGAGGCTCAAAGGGTGAGTTTGGTAATCTCCGGGTTACAGGGGGACCCACAGACGTGGGCTTTTGGCTTGCCCTCTGATAGCCCTGTGTTGGCCTCAGTGGATAATTTCTTCAAGTCCCTGGGTTTACTCTATGATGACCCCGATAGAGAGGCGTCTGCAGAGTCTCACTTACGGGCATTAAAACAGGGAAAAGATTCTGTGGAGGTGTATTGCACAGAGTTCCGCCGCTGGGCGAATGATTGTGGGTGGAACGATCCAGCTCTGCGTAGCCAGTTCCGGTGTGGATTATCGGATACCATTAAAGACAGTTTGATCCAATACCCGGTGCCTGGTTCGCTAGATAGACTCATGGAGTTGTCTATAAAAATAGACCGCCGACTCCGCGAACGCAGAGCTGAGAGAGCTTCACTCTCTCATCCGATCCCATACGTTGCGGATTCCTCGGAGGATGCCGAAGAACCCATGCAATTGGGGTCCATTCGAATAACCTCCGAGGAGCGAACTCGCAGAATCAGTGCTGGTCTATGCCTCTACTGCGGACGTAGAGGTCATCAGTATCGCTCCTGTCCAAACAGAGCGGTAAAAGGTCAGGCCAAGTGAGTGAGGAGGGGATTCACTTGGGCCTGAAGCTGTTCTCCTCTAGTAACTCCCTATTGATCCCTGCCACCCTAACCTATAGAGAGATTTGTTTTGATTGCTCAGCTTTTGTTGATAGTGGCGCAGCCAGTAACTTTTTGGACGCTGCGTTAGCGGAGAGACTCGGTATCCCCGCTATTCCATTAGGTCTTTGGATTACCATGAGAGGATTAGATGGTAGTCCTCTGCCCAATGGGGAGATTTTTTTTTGTACTCCTAAGGTACAGCTCACTATTGGTTCTCTGCATAAAGAGGAAATTTCTTTTTTTTTGGTTACTTGTCCAGCAGTCCCGCTGGTCTTGGGTCACCCTTGGTTGGTCCTCCATAACCCGCAGGTTGATTGGAAGACGGGGGACATTGTGCAGTGGAGTTCCACTTGTTTTGATTCCTGCATTAACACCTCTTTTCTTCAGGCCTCAGTGTCGCTGTCGGCCGTACCGATGGCATACTCAGATTTCTCGGATGTTTTCTCCAAGGGTAAAGTGGATAAGCTTCCACCCCATTGTGCCATTCAGCTTATACCCGATGCCTCCTTGCCTAAGGGGAGGCTTTACTCCTTGTCCATCCCGGAGACCAAGGCCATGAATGAGTACATTAAAGAAAGTTTAGAGAAGGGGTTCATCCGCCCGTCAAAATCGCCACTTAGCGCAGGATTCTTCTTTGTGGCCAAGAAGGATGGGTCTCTACGTCCTTGTATCGATTTCCGGGCTTTAAATAAAATCACAGTGAAAAATGCGTACCCACTTCCCCTTATTTCTGTCCTCTTCGACCAATTGAGGTCCGCCACAGTGTTTTCCAAAATTGACCTTAGAGGGGCGTATAACCTCATTTGAATAAATGCAGGGGATGAGTGGAAGACGGCATTTAGTACACACTCTGGGCAATACGAGTATTTAGTTATGCCCTTCGGGCTGTCCAACGCCCCTGCCGTTTTTCAAGATTTTATTAATGATGTCTTACGAGACTTTCTGGGGAGTTTCGTGGTCGTTTACCTTGACGACATCCTTATTTATTCCAAGGATCTTGTTTCACATAGAGCTCAAGTAAGGCAGGTTCTGCAAAAGTTGCAGGAGAATAATTTGTTTGCCAAACTCGAGAAGTGTGAGTTTGAGGTACCCGAAATCTCGTTTCTTGGGTACATTATTTCAGCTAAGGGCTTTAGCATGGATCCCAAGAAGCTTCAGGCGATAGTCGATTGGGTACAGCCGACCAATCTTAAGGCAATCCAAAGGTTTCTTGGATTTGCCAACTACTATCGACGATTCATCCATTCCTTCTCCTCTATTGTGGCCCCCCTGGTTGCTCTTACCAAGAAGGGTGCGGACCCAGGGAATTGGTCTTTACAAGCCAAACAGGCTTTTCAAGCCCTCAAACAAGCCTTTGTCTCTGCTCCTATCCTCAAGCATCCTGACCCTGAGCGTTCCTTCGTGGTGGAGGTGGACGCCTCCGAGGTGGGTGCAGGAGCAGTACTCTCACAAGCCAACCCTAAAACTCAGATTCTGCACCCTTGCGCATATATGTCAAGGAAATTCTCAGTGGCTGAAACCAATTATGACGTTGGTGACAGAGAATTATTAGCCATCAAGTGGGCCTTCGAGGAATGGAGGCATTGGCTAGAAGGTGCGAATCATCAAGTAGTGGTTTTAACAGATCACAAGAATCTGCAGTATATTGAAGCTGCCAAGAGACTTAATGCCCGGCATGCCCGCTGGGCATTGTTTTTTACCCGCTTCAATTTTATTATTTCTTATAGACCCGGTCCTAAAAATGTTCGAGCGGATGCCCTGTCACGGTGCTTTGTTCCGCAACATTCCACTCAAGAGTCGTGACCTCCATTCTTCCTGTCTCCTGCATACAGGCCGGTCTCAGTTTGACTCTAGAAGGGCTCATTCGTCAGGCCCAAGGCCAGGCCCCAGCTCAGACTCCTAGGGGTCAGTTATTTGTCCCTGATACTCTTAGGCGAAGAGTGCTTACTGACTTTCACGATAGCAGGACTGCAGGGCATCCCGGGATTCATAAGACCATGGACTTATTGGCCCGAGTTGTCTGGTGGCCAGGAATGTCCAGGGATGTCAAGGAATTTGTGCGGTCATGTCTTGTTTGTGCCAGGCATAAAGTGCCCTGGTCCAGGCCTTTTGGTGAGCTCATACCGTTGTCCATCCCGTCAAGGCCATGGTCACACATTGCCATGGATTTCGTGGTAGGCCTACCGGTGTCAGCTGGCTGTCAAACCATTTGGGTTATCATTGACAGGTTTTCCAAGATGGCACATTTTGTGGCCTTGAAGCAATTGCCTTCGGCCAGAGAATTAGCTTCGTTATTCTTGAGGCATGTCTTCAGGCTGCATGGATTACCCACTGACATTGTGTCCGACAGGGGTCCGCAGTTCGTGGCACAGTTCTGGAAATCTTTCTGTGCTTCTCTTAAGATCAAATTGAGTCTGACTTCAGCTTTCCACCCTCAGTCCAACGGACAAACTGAGCGGCTGAATCAGTCTTTGAAACAGTATCTGCGTTGCTTCATCTCTAAGCTGCAGAACGATTGGGTAGAGCATCTTCCCATAGCAGAATTTGCATATAACAATGCGGTACATTCTGCTTCTAAAGTTTCTCCATTTTTCGCGGTCTATGGTTACCATCCCCAGGCCAATTCGTTCTCTCAGGCTTCACGCTCGACCCCATCCAGGGTCTTTCATTTTAAGGCCACATGGAAAAAAATTCATGACGCCCTCAAAGAGACAGCCTGCAAAGAGTAGATGTTTGCAGATAAGTTTAGACGTCCCTGCCCATTTAAAGTTGGTGATTGGGTCTGGGTATCGACCCGGAATATCAAACTGCATCAACCTTCGGCAAGATTTGGGCCAAAGTTCATAGGTCCATATAAGATTATCAAGAGGGTTAATCCGGTTGCTTTTCGCTTACTGCTTCCTAAATCCCTCAGGATTGTTAACACCTTTCATGCTTCTTTATTAAAGCCTGTCTTCTTTTCTCATAAATTTCCTCGTAAGGTCATCAGAGGAGCCCCTTCAGTGGATGTACAGGGGCAGCAGGAATTCTTGGTCGAAAGAATTCTGGACTCCAAATTTGTCCGTGGTTCTCTTTACTTTTTAATCCACTGGAAGGGGTTTGGGCCGGAAGAAAGGTCATGGGTCCCCGATAGGGATGTCCATGCTCAAAGCCTTAAGAAAAAATTCATAAACCTGGGGGTAGAGGTTTCAAAACCTCTCCTCAAGGGGGGGTACTGTCAGCAGCGCTAACAAGCGTGCTGCTGCGGCATCACCGCAGCAGCATCCCGGCGCCCTTAGAAGGGCGGTTCGGGTACTTCCGCCCGGCGAGCTCCGGGCAGAGGACATGACGTCCGCCCGGCTGCGGCCGCGACACCCGGGGGTTGCCAGGCAACCAGGGGACGCCGGGCGGCGCGTCACTTCCGCCCAGCCGGGGGACAGCATATTAAGTCTGGCCGCGTCACCCGGGGGTTGCTAGGCAACCAGGGGACGCCGGGCGGCGCGCGCCTGGACAGCTGATAAGTGTTAGTTTATTTGGGGGCCTGGTCCTACGGCGGAGGCTGATTGGCCAGCACTACCCTTTTAAGGGAGCTGGCCTAACACAGCCCCGCCGGTGATATTGTTTCCCTGCAGAGGGTCAGCTGACCTCTGGTATCCCGGTCCCTGCTTTTCAGCTGCCGCGCACAGGCCCCGTGCCGTACCACCTGCCGTTGGGTCAGCTGTATCCGACCGCCGATCCTGCGGTCGTTCCTGGGTCAGCGATATTTTCATCTGGTCCTGCCAAGTTACTCCATACGGGCACTTCTCCATCTGTTGCCGCTGGAGTTTCCTATCCGGTCATGTAAGTGCTCCAGTGGAGCCCGGTTCTTTATTCTTTACTGTTTGGGCGAGCTGCCCTTTGTTCCTTAGTTATTCTGTCCCTGCACTGCCTGGCTCTCCGAGGTTCGGAGAGGTGCACGCTAGGGGATTCACGCCCGTTTTGGGGTACCGTTACTGTACCATTTTGTGTTAGCGTGTTTGTGTTTGGTGGCACCCCGTTGCTGGTAATACTGGTGCCTGTGACTCGGTCACACTCCCCGTCCTTGGTCTGGTGCCGTTAGGTAGGGTGTTTTGTTCAGTTAGGCCCTGGTAGTTAGATCCTCCTTTTGGTCCAGTCCCTGACAGTCGCCTTGGGTTTGTCCCAACATAAAACCTGGTTGCATCGGGGTCGGAGCGGGCTTAACTCGCTCCTTCGGACGCGGCGACTAAAGGAGAAGTCTAGCACCTTGCAGCCTGAGGTCACTTGTCCGGGACGGCCAACAGAGTCAGCGTAGGGCTTCACCGTGGCCGTTCTAAACAGCGGTCCCGGCTGAGGGCTCAGCCCACCACCATCGCTGTATTCACCCACGCACGTTACAACACCTTTACCAACCTGCTAACCTTCAAGTTGCTGTCATTTCCCGCCCCCCTGGCATGCCCTCCAAATTCCTCGACAACTTTGCTTCCTGGCTTCCTCACTTCCTCTCTTCTGAGATTCCCTCGTTATCCTAGGCGATTTCAACATCCCTATTGATAACCCCTCAAAATCACCTGCCTCTAAACTCCTTCATCTCACATCCTCACTTGGTCTCTCCCAGTGGACCACCTCACCCTCCCATGTGAATGGGAACTCATTGGATCTGGTTTTCACTCATTGTTGTGATATTTCTGATTTCTCCAACTCCCCCTTTCCCCTCTCTGACCACCACCTACTCTCCTTTACCTTATCTCTCTCTGCTTCCCCATCTCTACCTCCTAAGGCTACCATCACCAAACATAACAATGAGGCTATTGACACATCATTCTTGTCCTCCCTATTTGACTCACTTCTCTCTATACAATTCATCCCTTACCTCTGCACTTGACACTGTCACCCCACCGACCACAATTCACCCTCGCAAATCAACACCACAACCATGGCAAATGCAACCAAATGCACCAGATATCTTTAAAAAAGCTCATGCACTGCCGAGCGACAGTGGAGGAAATCACGCTCTAAGACAGACTTCCTCCACTTCAAACTTATCTTCTCATCCTTCAGTGCTGCCATTTCCCTTGCTAAAGAATCTTACTTTAAAATTCTCATTGCCTCCTAGTCTTCCAACCCCCGATGCCTCTTTGCCACTGTCAACTCCCTCCTCTGCCCACCAGAATCAGAATCAGCTTTATTGGCCAGGTATACTTGCACATACTAGGAATTTGGTTTGGATTGCTGTGCAACAGCCAGTTAGGTACAGGTAAGATATACATAACACATACAGGTGTGGGCTAGATGTACCCTGGGGGTTATAGATGCAGGGAACACAAATTTGCTAGGCAGCACAGCGCCTAGGCAGCCATCAGTGGCATTACTGGTCGTTGCAGTAGCTAGGTGGGTAACAATATAGGCAGAGATGGTACAGTTATCACACAGGGAACACCTACCTGCCGAGCTGCACAGCGCCTAGGCAGCCATCAGTGGCATCACTGGTCGTTGCAGTAGCTAGGTGGGTAACAATATAGGCAGAGATGGTACAGTTATCACACAGGGAACACCTACCTGCCAAGCTGCACAGCGCCTAGGCAGCCATCAGTGGCACCACTGGTCATTGCAGCAGCCAGGTAGGTAACAATATAGGCAGAGATGGTACAGTTATCACACAGGGAACACATACCCGCCGAGCTGCACAGCACCTAGGCAGTCATCAGTGGTGCCACTGGTCGTTGCAGTAGCCAGGTAGGTAACAATATAGGCAGAGACAGTACAGTTATCACACAGGGAACACATACCTGCCGAGCTGCACAGCGCCTAGGCAGCCATCAGCGGCACCACTGGTCATTGCAGCAGCCAGGTAGGTAACAATATAGGCAGAGACAGTACAGTTATCACACAGGGAACACATACCTGCCGAGCTGCACAGCGCCTAGGCAGCCATCAGTGGCACCACTGGTCATTGCAGCAGCCAGGTAGGTAAAAATATAGGCAGAGATGGTACAGTTATCACACAGGGAACACATACCTGCCGAGCTGCACAGCGCCTAGGCAGCCACCAGCGGCACCACTGGTCATTGCAGCAACCAGGTAGGTAACAATATAGGCAGAGATGGTACAGTTATCACACAGGGAACACATACCCGCCGAGCTGCACAGCGCCTAGGCAGCCATCAGTGGCACCACTGGTCATTGCAGCAGCCAGGTAGGTAACAGTATAAGCAGGGACAGTACAGTTATCACACAGGGAACACATACCTGTCGAGCTGCACAGCACCTAGGCAGCCATCAGTTGTGCCACTGGTCATTGCAGCAGCCAGGTGGGTACACCATATAGGCAGAGGTGGTACAGTTATCACACAGGGAACACATACTCACCGAGCTGCACAGCGCCTAGGCAGCCATTCACGGCACCACTGGACACTGCAACAGCCAGGTAGATACAAATACAGTATACATTGCTGTGCAGTGCACAAGATAGGGGAGATACGGGGTTGCGGTGCTATCTTGCTCATGCTGTTCACAGCAGAAGGGCTCAACAGGCCAACTTCCCTATAGAGGTTCCCCGGGCCGATGGTGCTGCCGCACTGCGTCAGAGGCTCTGAGCGCTAGGATCCTTCATCTTCCTCCAGGGGTCCCCCATGTCGATGATGCTGCCAGGGGGCTGGTGCCACGCTTCCCGCCTATGATGCCATGGGCTCCCAGCACTCACTGATGTGTTGCCAGGGGGGCGTAGCGCTGCCCGCCTCTGGCCTTGTTACACTGCGTCCTGCTCCAGAGGCTCTCGGTGCTCGATTAGCCAACCTTGCCTCCTCCTCTCTCCTCCAGCCTTGCCTTCTCCGCTCCGCTCTCCTTCGCCGCCGCCACGCTGCTTCCGGAGACCGGGGATGGTGGAGCTCCATGGATGGAAGGTCGGAGCTCCACATGTGTGCGACCATCCCCGGCCTCCACCAGATGTTCTATCCTCCACCACCTCCTCTCCCCTCCTCACTGTCTGTTCTTGACTGTGCCACTTATTTCACATCCAAGATTGACTCCATTGTATCCCGCCAGCAATCCAGCCACCTCCCATCCCTTACCACACCTCCCCTTCCCTCTCAACAACTCTGACATCTTTCTTCCATGTATCTGGTGAGGAAGTCATGGGCCTTATCCATTCCTCCCCCACCACCACCTCTCCACTTGACCCTATCTCCTCCCACCTCCTTCGCTACCTCTCTCCTTCTGCCTGTTCCCATCTTGCCCACCTTCTAAATCTCTCCCTCTCATCAGGAACTGTCCTCTCTGCCTTCAAGCATGCTATTGTCTCCCCTATTCTTAAAAAACCTACCTTTGATCCTAACACCCTCTCCAACTACCGACCCATCTCTCTCCTCCCTTTTACCTCCAAACTCCTTAAGCGTATTGTCTGCAATTTGCTCAGTGACTTTCTTTCGTCCCACTCTCTGTTTGACCCATTCCAATCTGGCTTCCATTCTTTCCACTCCACTGAAACTGCTCTAACAAAAGTCTGCAATGATCTTCATGCTGCCTAATCTAAGGGCCACTACTCTCTGCTTATTCTTCTTGACCTCTATCCTGCTTTTGACACTGTGGACCACCCTCTCCTTCTCCAAATTCTTCACTCCCTTGGTCTGCATGATACTACTCTCTCCTGGCTGTCCTGCTACCTCTCTGATCGTTCCTTCTCTGTCTCCTTTCATGACACTACCTCCCCCCCACTTCCACTAACCGTTGGTGTCCCACAAGGTTCTGTTCTTGGTCATCTCCTTTTCTCTCTCTCTATACATCCTCTTTAGTTGAGCTCATTAGTTCTTTTGACTTCCAATATTATCTCTATGCCAATGATACTCAAATCTACCTTTCCTTCCCTGACTTTTCCCCTGTTCTCCTCACTCGTATCTCCAACTGTCTCTCTGCTATCTCTTCCTGGATGTCCCAGAGCTTTCTCAAACTTAATATGTCCAAGACTGAAATGATTATCTTCCCACCCTCCCGTACAACCTCACATCCTACAATCTCATTATCTATTGATGGCATGACTATCACCTCTAGCCCCAAAGTATTCTGTCTTGGAGTAATCCTTGACCTCTCCCTCTTCTTCAATCCACATACTCAGCACCTCTCACAAACCTGCCATTTTTCATCTCAAAAATATTTCCAGAATTAGACCTTTTCTCACTCAAGATGCCACTAACTGATCATATCCAGGCTGGACTACTGCAATCTCCTCCTAAATGGTATCCCTGACAGGTGCCTGTCTCCAATCAAATCTATACTCAATGCTGCAGCCTGGCTCATCTTCCTCACCAAATGCACTACCTCCACAAGCCCTTCACTGGCTTCCCTTCCCTTTCAGAATTCAGCCGGGCTTGTCTTTGCAGGGGATGGCAGCAGAGTCACCAGCTGCCATCCCCCGCCAGCCGCAATCTGTATCTGTGAAAGGGGACGCGCGCGCACGAGATGCGCGCGTGTCCCCTTCCGACGGCACTTCCCCTGCTTTCCCCGGGTCCCTGCCGGCTTGTCGGCAGTCACCCGGGGTCCCCACCGCCTCCCCGCATCCCCACTAACTCTGTCCGTCTCCCTGAAGCGGAGACGGACAGGGTTCCCGTCGCCCCGAAACTGAGACGCGCAGGCGCGTCTCAGTCAGATGGAGCACCGGGCTGCTGGCAGATCACCAGCGGAGACAGTCTGGTGATTCGCCAGCAAGAGGGAGCCTGCAAAAGGGAGCTCCATCTGTATGTTGCAGTAATCGGCAGGGATTTACCCTGTATTTGTCCTGTATTGTCTTCCTGTTTTGATTATGTGTACTCTGTAACTGGGCAAGTTGGACAAAACCATGTGCACTGCAGGTGAGGCAGGTGTAAAACCCCACCCAAATCTAATTATCTCTGCACAAGTAACACCTGCCTCACCTGCAGTGCACATGGTTTTGTCCATCTAAGAAATATTTTGTCAGAAAGAGTGAACTAGAATAAGGGCCTCAGTTCCTGCTGGAGCCTACTGAAAAATAGCCCTGGATATATCTATCTATAGATAACAGTTTTCTCATATAGAGACGCAGGCACTCGCCACTTTATCAAAAGACCAAATTTTGATAAAAAACTTTTCAGGTTTATTTTTCAACTGTGTCATAGGTTCTACATCCAACATCACCGTGCTCCGACGTTTCGGTCCTTGCCGTATTGGACCATTATCAAGGAGCCTAAATATGTACAAAACAATGCAAAATGCCCATCAGTGCATATACAGAGCCTAGTACATCAGAGGTGGTGTAAGAGAAAGTCAAACTTACGTTTTAGGGTGAGTCACAAATATGTCAGCAAAGGTATTGGTGCACCGCATGCAAGCCAGCCAGGTGCAAGGATGAAGACACACATAGAGCCTGCCCCAGCCTGGTATATATACCCTGTAGTCAGAAGTCACATGGGCGTGTGGTCCCGCCGCTGTTCGAGTGACATCACATCCTGTGTGATGTACACAGGAACACGCGGCTCCAATGGACCGCAAGTGGAACGCAGACCGGTCCCGGAAGTCGGGAAACCGGAAGTGTCATCAAGGCTATTGAACCGCAGTATCCCGGATGTCGGGAACCGTGCGTATCAGCATAAGTGACGGGGACACGTGACACAGGAGCACATGATCATCGCAGGACTCCCGGATGTCGGGAACCGTGCGTATCAGCATAAGTGACGGGGACACGTGACACAGGAGCACATGATCATCGCAGGACTCCCGGATGTCGGGAGCCCTGCGTGTCAGCATAAGTGACGGGGACACGTGACACAGGAGCACATGATCATCGCAGGACTCCCGGATGTCGGGAACCGTGCGTATCAGCATAAGTGACGGGGACACGTGACACAGGAGCACATGATCATCGCAGGACTCCCGGATGTCGGGAGCCCTGCGTGTCAGCATAAGTGACGGGGACACGTGACACAGGAGCACATGATCATCGCAGGACTCCCGGATGTCAGGAACCGTGCGTATCAGCATAAGTGACGGGGACACGTGACACAGGAGCACATGATCATCGCAGGACTCCCGGATGTCGGGAGCCCTGCGTGTCAGCATAAGTGACGGGGACACGTGACACAGGAGCACATGATCATCGCAGGACTCCCGGATGTCGGGAACCGTGCGTATCAGCATAAGTGACGGGGACACGTGACACAGGAGCACATGATCATCGCAGGACTCCCGGATGTCGGGAGCCCTGCGTGTCAGCATAAGTGACGGGGACACGTGACACAGGAGCACATGATCATCGCAGGACTCCCGGATGTCAGGAACCGTGCGTATCAGCATAAGTGACGGGGACACGTGACACAGGAGCACATGATCATCGCAGGACTCCCGGATGTCGGGAGCCCTGCGTATCAGCATAAGTGACGGGGACACGTGACACAGGAGCACATGATCATCGCAGGACTCCCGGATGTCGGGAGCCGTGCGTATCAGCATAAGTGACGGGGACACGTGACACAGGAGCACATGATCATCGCAGGACTCCCGGATGTCGGGAACCGTGCGTATCAGCATAAGTGACGGGGACACGTGACACAGGAGCACATGATCATCGCAGGACTCCCGGATGTCGGGAGCCCTGCGTGTCAGCCTGTGAACCTGGGGCATAAGTTTAATGTGGCTGTTGGAACGCAGCGCTTATGGGAATCGGAAGCTAATATATCTATCTATCTATATAAAAAGCAGAATTCCAGCTTGGCACTCTCACAAACACAGCAGCTTGGCACGGTGCCCGCTAATTAATCCGTATTTATAGATAGATAGATAGATAGATAGATAGATAGATAGATAGATAGATAGATAGATAGATAGATAGATAGATAGATAGATAGATAGATACTAGAAGTATTAAGCCAGGCAGGGCAGAAAAAAATAACTTACAGGGCAGTATTGTCAACTCAGACAGATTAAGGAGCTCCTCCGGCTCCAGTCATCACTGCATCTTCCCCTCTCATCAGTCACGTGGGCACCTGACCTTTCCCCCCTAATGTGCTGTGGAAGCTGCTGCAGACACACACATCATTATCTTGCGAGAAATGTCTCTGCAGAAGCTCCGCAGCGGTGGACGCCGTCCTCTGTCACTGTGTAGTGTACAGACTGCCGCAGCATATAAACCCGTGCCGCTGTGTTGTCCCGCGACTCCCGCTCTCCCCGGTGCCTCCCCCCCGCGGCACTTGTGTGGCAAGTGTGTGGCTGTGTGTCCCCAGACCCAGGCCCCCCTGACAGGCCCGGGCCCTGGTAAAATGTACCCGCCCCCCCTGCCTCTCGGTGGCCCTGCGTGGTCACTGGGATACTCTCTGCAGTAAGCCCAGCAAGTCCTATCTACCATAAGCAGAGTTGGGAGGTGTGCCGAAGCCTTAATTCAGTCATTTTTTCAGTTAAGAATATTATCCAGGAACCAGAAATTGTGTTAATGTGGAAACGCATCGCATCGTATTACCAGGACTGGTAGGAAATTCTCATGTATGTGAATGAAGCACATCACCGAAACATTACATGGAAACATATCACCGAAAATGTAATTACCCGATGGAATATAACCCTAGACAAAGCAGGATGCTCTGATCTAAAGAGAAATAGGTTCTACAGATGTAGTTATATCTTATTGACGATAAGAAGTCTCATTCCCACTGTGGTTAGTGACATCCATATTAACATGGTGGTATTAGAGGCCATTTATATTATCCTTGTATCTACAGATGGAGTAGGTCCCATCCTTGCAGGGGATGGCGCTGGCGACGCCAGCCGCCATCCCCCGCTAGTGCCATATCCCCTTCCGACGGCGCTTCCATCTGTTTCCCCGGGACCCCGCCGGCTTGCCGGTGGTAACCCGGGGTCCCCGCCGCCTGCCCGCACCCCCCCCCCCCCTAATCCCCCCTAACCCTGTCCGTCTTCCTGAGGCGGAGAAGGACAGGGTTTCCGTCGCGCTGGAGACTGAGACGCGCGTGCGCGTGAGACGCACGTGCGTCTCAGTATGTCTGTTGGGCACGCGTCTCAGTATGTTCATTGGCGAGGCTGCTGGCGGGTCGCCAGCGGGGACGTTCTGGCGATCCACCAGCAAGGATGGCCTGTACTCCATCTGTAGCACTTGTTCTATCCTCATACAGGTAAGTTCATTGTGGCACTCCAAGTAACCTTTCCACATAAGTGAATACTGGAGACAAACAAAACGCGTTTCACCCAGGGTAAGATTACACTGTCTAACTTCGCACAGGACTCATTGAGCTGGGGTGGCAGATACCTAGTTGTGTATATGAAATTGGGGAAATTATCTTCTGTTACTAGAATAAACAGTGGCCACCTCTTTCATGCCATTCCGCCTGGTGTCATTGGTTACCCGCCTTGCTGAAGCATGTAGTGCACTCAGCATTCACCCTATGCATTTCCATTCCTCCTAGGAACATTCCGAGAAGCAGATGGTTCCTGGAGATGAGCAGCTGGATCCCATTACTACAGTAACACAACAGAACGAGACCGCCACATTCTTCTTGTGTCCAGTAGCAGCACAATGGCAGAGGCAATTACAGACTCCAACAATGTGACTGATGGGAGAAGACAACGTTTCCTTCTGGTCTCCTGCTATCGGCTTCATCGCGGGAACGGAGATCAAAGTGGTCAAAAGAAATATACAAGAAGGAATCCTATCCCAGCATAATGTAAACCATGGCGGAGACTCGGGGGAGACGTTTAGCAGAGAAGCCCCGTTATCTGCAGAATCGTAGCTAAATGCAACATGAATTTATCTAAATGTTATATACAGTATGAATGGGAAGCTCTGGATCTTATTAGTAGGTTTAACACCGTAACTGCCAACATATTGTATCCCAAACACAGATTACTGCAAAAGTGGAAGAATATCTATAATCAAAACAACACGAGGACCCGGGGATTGTGGAGCGCGGTCGCGCTAAAGGAGAGACATGGGAAATAAAGGGGGGAATAGAGAAAGCAGAGAGAGGTTCGCCTCACATGACCCACCACTCACTTAGGAGACAAATATAGTTGGACTTGAATGAATGTTCTGTGCTGGGAATGACTCACACATGTGAGTTGCCCTGGATTGTGCTGGTACTAGCGGTGGAACATTAAACAGTGTGCGGTTTTGTGGATCTCTCTAATAACTCCTATCATTTATCTTCCAGCTCCTCCGCATTTATCCTAATACATCCCACCAGGATGACTCAACAACCTGAGACATATGCCCTCACTGTGCAACCATGGGAGATCATTCATCTGTGTCCTCACCCAGGAGCTACCTCCACGTGAGATGCAGGAGGGGCCTTCCAACCAAGGTCTCCTACAAACTTGGAATGTTTTATGATTACAGAGAACCTGCCATGAGATCGTATACAAGAAAGACAAAAAGTCCCAAGCTGCAAACTCCTTCTGCCTCGGTGCAAATTGAGGCCCACAATAAGGTCCTTCCAAGAGCGTAGTTAGTACGGGAAAGGGGCGGATGGCGCTGGAGATCTGTATACATAATATTTTCTCATCTCCTTATAGTCCACCAAGCGAGAGTACTGCCGTAGGTCACATGGAAGAAATAGAGAAAGAAGACAGCAATGTCTAGTCTGTTTGAAACCAGGTTTGAGAATAAGGGGATTTGGGCACTATAATGCGTACCCTCACTCACACTAGCCCACGGACGGGCCTTCATGCCCCAGTCTGACACTGCACAAGGGAATAAGAATAAACTGGTATAATGCACCCGATATTTGCTGCGTCATTAGATATTATACTGAGGTTTCCTCCTCTCTTCCCCGATCTTCCCATCTCCCTCCTGCTATTCCTCCTGTCTCTCTTTATTGTTATCCCTCTTCTGGCTTCCACCTACTCCGGCCCCTACTCCTCCCAATCCCTGATAATCTCACCCCTATTTTTCTACCTTCCCAATTCTTAACCCTATTCCTCCAGTCTCCCCCTGTTCTTAACCCTATTCCTCCAGTATCCCCCTATTGTTAACCATATTCCTCTAGTCTCCCCCTATTCTTGTCCCTATTCCTCCAGTCTCCCCTATTATTGTCCTTATTCCTCCAGTCTCTCACCATTCTTCCCCATATTCCTCCAGTCCCCCCTGTTATTAACCCTATTCCTATAGTCTTCCCTGTTCTTAACCCTATTCCTCCAGTATCCCCCTATTGTAAACCATATTCCTCTAGTCTCCCCCTATTCTTGTCCCTATTCCTCCAGTCTCCCCTATTATTGTCCTTATTCCTCCAGTCTCTCACCATTCTTCCCCATATTCCTCCAGTCCCCCCTGTTATTAACCCTATTCCTCCAGTCTCCCCCTATTCATCCAGTCTACTCCTATTCTTTCCCATATTCCTCCAGTCCCCCCTGTTATTAACCCTATTCCTATAGTCTTCCCTGTTCTTACCCCTATTACTCCAGTCTCCCCCTATTCTTGAATTCCACAGAGAGAGGATAGGATCCATGTATACAGTAGCAAACATCTATGTGCTCAAGATGGGAGAGTGATATAGCCAAGTCCATATTACGGATTGTCACAAGATGGTACATAAGGGAGGCCGCAACATTAGGACAGGATCTTTGTATAAAGTCCACAGGATAAGACGTGAAAGAATCTGAGGCATCTGGAGAGATTCCCTGTATGGAGGTCCCTTGGTTTTGGGTATTCACTGATGGAGGATCAGCACAGCAGATAGTCTCAGATAGCATCAGAATGATGGTGGCTAGTACAGCGCCAGTCTAGAGGTGGCAGAATACCTCATATATTTACCAGGCTTTGAATATGTGGAGCTGGATCACACCAGAAGGGTTAACAAGGGTCGTGCTCAGCAGGGGAGACTCACTGTGCCAGAGGACTGAGGCAGGTATCTTCCAAAATGGCTGCCAGCACACCCCGATCTCCGAGGCTTCCTTCCTCCTATGTCACAGGCACCTTTTAACAGGGGTTTGGAACAGCACACTGCCGGCCACGACAGGCACCAGAAGATTTATCAGCAGAGCATCGGGCGCTGGGGGGAAATATCAGGCCGTGGCAGTCATCCCCAGTCAGCTGCCTACAGAGCCGCCACACCTACGGACCCCGCCACAAAGATTGTAGAGGGAGGACTGGATGCCAGTGGAACACTGCGGGAGATGTGCAGGAAATAATCCCTGCACTGCAGATATTCTGTAAGTAGCTGAAGACGCAATAAAAGGATGTTTTACAGGATTTGAAGTGGGAGAGCTGGCACACACGTCTTCCTCCTAGCTAGTCCAAGCCACACACCCCAGCCTCCTTTGGTTTCAGTGCAGTCACGGCCTCCTCCAGTTCCAGTGCGGTCACAGCCTTCTCCAGTTCCAGTGCCATCACAGCCTCCTCCAGTTCCAGTGCCATCACAGCCTCCTCCAGTTCCAGTGTAGTCACAGCCTTCTCCAGTTCCAGTGTGGGCACAGCCTTCTCCAGTTCCAGTGTGGGCACAGCCTTCTCCAGTTCCAGTGCGGTCACAGCCTTCTCCAGTTCCAGTGCGGTCACAGCCTTCTCCAGTTCCAGTGCCATCACAGCCTCCTCCAGATCCAGTGCCATCACAGCCTCCTCCAGTTCCAGTGCCATCACAGCCTCCTCCAGTTCCAGTGCCATCACAGCCTCCTCCAGTTCCAGTGCCATCACAGCCTCCTCCAGTTCCAGTGTAGTCATAGCCTTCTCCAGTTCCAGTGTGGGCACAGCCTTCTCCAGTTCCAGTGTGGGCACATCCTCATCTGGTTCCAGTGCGGTCACAGCCTCATCTGGTTCCAGTGCGGTCACAGCCTCGTCTGGTTCCAGTACAGTCACAGCCTCCTCCAGTTCCAGTGTAGTCACAGCCTCCTCCAGTTCAAGTACAGTCACAGCCTCCTCCAGTTCCAGTGTGGGCACAGCCTTCACCAGTTCCAGTGTGGGCACATCCTCGTCTGGTTCCAGTGCGGTCACAGCCTCATCTGGTTCCAGTGTGTTCACAGCCTCGTCTGGTTCCAGTACAGTCACAGCCTCCTCCAGTTCCAGTGTGGTCACAGCCTCCTCCAGTTCCAGTACAGTGAAAGCCTCCTCCAGTTCCAGTGTGGGCACAGCCTTCTCCAGTTCCAGTGTGGGCACATCCTCGTCTGGTTCCAGTGTGGTCACAGCCTCGTCTGGTTCCAGTACAGTCACAGCCTCCTCCAGTTCCAGTGTGGTCACAGCCTCCTCCAGTTCCAGTACAGTCACAGCCTCCTCCAGTTCCAGTGTGGGCAAAGCCTTCTCCAGTTCCAGTGTGGTCACAGCCTCATCTGGTTCCAGTGCGGTCACAGCCTCGTTTGGTTCCAGTACAATCACAGCCTCCTCCAGTTCCAGTGTGGGCAAAGCCTTCTCCAGTTCCAGTGTGGGCACATCCTCGTCTGGTTCCAGTGTGGTCACAGCCTCATCTGGTTACAGTGCGGTCACAGCCTCCTCCAGTTCCAGTGTGGTCACAGCCTCATCTGGTTACAGTGCGGTCAAAGCCTCCTCCGGTTCCAGTGCCATCACAGCCTCCTCCAGTTCCAGTGTGGTCACAGCCTCATCTGGTTACAGTGCGGTCTGGTTCCATTTATACTCATTTCGGACTCTACTTATTGCTTCAATACAGTATCATCATTTCTGGTTCTGCTCCATGAGCAAGAGAATCTTAAAGTCACCCACGCCAGATCAAGCCCACAAGCATGACAGAGCAGGAGCAGCATTTCAGTACTAGTGATGTGGCTGCTGCCAGTCAAGGTAGTACTTCCACATCCACTAAAGGTGTTCCAGGGGCACCTGAAATCGAAACAATATTTCACAATATAAAAAAAAATGTTTTACAAACAACACATGCCATCACCACACACACACTGGAAAGATGCAGGACACAGCCTTTCTTTCGCGTTGTGGCCATGCTAGTGCTATTGCGGTTTCAAGCACTAGAATATCTATGGCAGGAGATGGGGACAAACACAATTAGGCATCATCTTCTGTAACCTCACGTTCCAACACCTTCTTACTCTGAGCTTATACAAGAGTGAGTAGACAGCCCTGGGTTTCACTGAATAATAGTGTTGCATACACGTATATTTCCACAATAAAAAATCTATATACTGTATTTATAAGAGCAAATTCACTAATACAACGTGTAAAACACAATTACTGTTGGCTAAGCTGGTATTGGGGAAGAGCATGGCTCCCTGGGGTAGTTGGAGAAAGTAGTAATGGTTATATACCCCTGTATTTGGAGGGTGGGGTAAAAAAGTCAGAGAACAGTCAAGGGTACCATCAAACTCACTCATAAGTAATTGGAGCTGAGAGTTGGTAATATTGTGTGGCCCAATAGTGGGTGTGAGGAAGGTGTGAGCTTAGAAACTGAAATGCATTGAGCCATCGCATCCTATTGTTCTGGACCAGCTCTCCCACCACTGAGGTCATCACTTCTTGCCTTCTCAGTTTACCAGCTCATACAAGAACCACTCTCTAATTCATGGACCATACAAAAGACAGACTTCACCTTCCAACTAGGTAAATACCTACTCCCCTTGCTGGGAATTGTGCCTTCAGCGTAGTATCTAACACACAACACCAGCTCAAAGTCAGTGGCTTCACTAAGAGGCACACTGATGTCAACATGTTAGAAAAATCCAAGTATGTCCTAGCAAAATTGTACACTCCCCAGGCACATTCCTCAGGGTTTGACATTTCCGATAATGCCATTGATATGGTGAAAGCATTACAGCTGGGTGAATTTGATCACGCCTCATGTTTTATGTACACAATGAACTTTGTGGTACCAATATTTTATTTTAAATGGAGCATGCAGGAGATGCTATCTGTGGCCCCAAATATTGCTGGACATTTTGTCATTCATGCTGAAGTTTGCAGTGCCTCCACTTACAGTTCAATTTGCCCTGCCACTAACTGAAGCAAGAGGTGGTAATCAGGGGTATTTCCAACTGTACATTCATCAGTGACTGGAGGTAAAGCAACAAGGAATCCAAGCCCATACAACAAGCCATGTCATAGGGAGAATACTTTCATTTTATGCAAGGCACTGTACCATTTGCAGTAGCAACCAATGAAGTGAATTTAGACAGTACCAGCCTGAATCGGGAGATTCCTTTAAATAACTACTGGATGTGCAGCTAGAGAAGCTGAAGGAGGAGATGGAATGAAGCAATTCTGCTAAGTATGTAGGCATTTGGAGGTGGTAAACGGTTGTTTTAGTGGGAGTGCTAAGAAAGACACAGGCATGACTAGGAAACCGCTAGGAGTGTCCTGGAAAAGGCTATGCTTTTTAAGGGGAGGTTGTGTGAAGACAGGGAAGTCAGTGCAGGGCCACCGCTAAGTAAGTCCAGGGCTACTCTGAGAGTGCGATGACTGGTGACCAGTGTAAAAGTCATTCCATGGTGAGACAGTTTTGATGGGTAACCTCTCTCTTGTGGTGGGTCACTGAGTAGCGGCAAAACCAATGCAATGCAATTACATTAGAACTGTTTAATTGTGTCCCTCCCAACTGACCAACACATTTTTCCGCAAGGGGTCTTATGACATGCTACTCAAACCGATCCCTTTACTACCTGCAGTATAGACCAGTGCATGCATGATGTATGTGTGAGTATCATACCTCCCAGCATGCCCCTCTCCAGGAGGACACATTGCTCTGTTTCTGGACTTTGCCCTTATTTTATAATTGCCATCACCTGTGTCGAAGCACCTTTTTTTTATCAATTAACCTGTGTGAAACAGCTGATGGCAATCATACAATAAGATAAAAGTCCAGGAACCGAGCAATGTGTCCTCCTGGAGAGGGTCATGTTGGGAGGTATGGAGTATACATATATCAGGTTTGCCTACCTGACCCTCTGTTCCTGGATTTCCCTTGTAATGTATGATTGCCAGCACCTGTGGTGACACCTCTCTTATCAGTTACCTAGCTCCCCACAGGTGCTGGCAATCCTACATTATCCATATCTCCCAGCATGCCCCTCTCCAGGAGGACACATTGCTCTGTTTCTGTACTTTGCCCTTATTTTATAATTGCCATCACCTGTGTTGAAGCACCTTTTTTATCAATTAACCTGTGTGAAACAGCTGATGGCAATCATACAATAAGAGAAAAGTCCAGGAACCGAGTAATGTGTCCTCCTGGAGAGGGTCATGTTGGGAGGTATGGAGTATACATATATCAGGTTTGCCTACCTGACCCTCTGTTCCTGGATTTCCCTGGTAAGATATGATTGCCAGAACCTGTGGTGACACCTTTCTTATCAGTTACCTAGCTCCCCACAGGTGCTGGCAATCATACATTGCCCATACCTCCCAGCATGCCCCTCTCCAGGAGGACACAATGCTCTGTTCCTGGGCTTCCCTGGTAATGTATGATTGCCAGCACCTGTGGTGACACCTTTCTTATCAGTTACCTAGCTCCCCACAGGTGCTGACAATCATACATTATCCATACCTCCCATCATGCCCCTCTCCAGGAGGACACAATACTCTGCTCCTGGACTTCCCTGGTAATGTATGATTGCTAGCACCTGTGGTGACACCTTTCTTATCAGTTACCTAGCTCCCCACAGGTGCTGGCAATCCTACATTATCCATACCTCCCAGCATGCCCCTCTCCAGGAGGACACAATGCTCTGTTCCTGGGCTTCCCTGGTAATGTATGATTGCCAGCACCTGTGGTGACACCTTTCTTATCAGTTACCTAGCTCCCCACAGGTGCTGGCAATCCTATATTATCCATACCTCCCAGCATGCCCCTCTCCAGGAAGACACAATGCTCTTTTCCTGGGCTTCCCTGGTAATGTATGATTGCCAGAACCTGTGGTGACACCTTTCTTATCAGTTACCTAGCTCCCCACAGGTGCTGGCAATCATACATTGCCCATACCTCCCAGCATGCCCCTCTCCAGGAGGACACAATGCTCTGTTCCTGGGCTTCCCTGGTAATGTATGATTGCCAGCACCTGTGGTGACACCTTTCTTATCAGTTACCTAGCTCCCCACAGGTGCTGACAATCATACATTATCCATACCTCCCATCATGCCCCTCTCCAGGAGGACACAATACTCTGCTCCTGGACTTCCCTGGTAATGTATGATTGCTAGCACCTGTGGTGACACCTTTCTTATCAGTTACCTAGCTCCCCACAGGTGCTGGCAATCCTACATTATCCATACCTCCCAGCATGCCCCTCTCCAGGAGGACACAATGCTCTGTTCCTGGGCTTCCCTGGTAATGTATGATTGCCAGCACCTGTGGTGACACCTTTCTTATCAGTTACCTAGCTCCCCACAGGTGCTGGCAATCCTATATTATCCATACCTCCCAGCATGCCCCTCTCCAGGAAGACACAATGCTCTTTTCCTGGGCTTCCCTGGTAATGTATGATTGCCAGCACCTGTGGTGACACCTTTCTTATCAGTTACCTAGCTCCCCACAGGTGCTGGCAATCCTACATTATCCATACCTCCCAGCATGCCCCTATCCAGGAAGACACAATGCTCTGTTCCTGGGCTTCCCTGGTAATGCGGGATTGCCAGCACCTGTAGTGACACCTTTCTTATCAGATACCTAGCTCCCCACAGGTGCTGGCAATCATACATTATCCATACCTCCCAGCATGCCCCTCTCCAGGAGGACACAATGCTCTGTTCCTGGGCTTCCCTGGTAATGTATGATTGACAGCACCTGTGGTGACACCTTTCTTATCAGTTACCTAGCTCCCCACAGGTGATGGCAATCCTACATTATCCATACCTCCCAGCATGCCCCTCTCCAGGAGGACACAATGCTCTGCTCCTGGGCTTCCCTGGTAATGTAGGATTGCCATCACCTGTGGGGAACGAGGTAACTGATAAGAAAGGTGTCACCACAGGTGCTGTCAATCATACATTACCAGGGAAGCCCAGGAACAGAGCATTGTGTCCTCCTGGAGAGGGGCATGCTGGGAGGTATGGATAATGTATGATTGCCAGCACCTGTGGAAAGCTAGGTAACTGATAAGAAAGGTGTCACCACAGGTGCTGGCAATCCCGCATTACCAGGGAAGCCCAGGAACAGAGCATTGTGTCCTCCTGGAGAGGGGCATGCTGGGAGGTATGGATAATGTAGGATTGCCAGCACCTGTGGGGAGCTAGGTAACTGATAAGAAAGGTGTCACCACAGGTGCTGGCAATCATACAATACCAGGGAAGTCCCGGAACAGAGCATTGTGTCCTCTTGGAGAGGGGCATGGTGGGAGGTATGGATAATGTAGGATTGCCTGCACCAGTGGGGAGCTAGGTAACTGATAAGAAAGGTGTCACCACAGGTGATGGCAATCCTACATTACCAGGGTTGTCCAGGAACAGAGCATTGTGTCCTCCTGGAAAGGGTCATGTAGGGAGATATGCTTCTACCGTGGCCCATGCAAAATTAAATGTTGTTCCAGAGGGACACAATGCTCTGTTTCTGGACTTCCATTTTAATTCATCATTGCTATCACCTGTGTGGAAACACCTTTCTTACCCATTCACCTGTTTGAAACAGATGATGGCAATCATACATCCAGAAACAGAGCAATGTGTCCTCCTTGAGAGGGTCAGGTTGGGAGGTGTGGAGTTTTTTACTTAAGAGAAAGGGAAGGTCCCAATCTCCCAAGAGCCCCGGCGCTAATGGGTAGAAAAAAAATAAAATATATATATATATATATATATATATATATATATATATATATATATATATATATATATATATATATATATATATATACAAATATAAGGTGTTTTTGTATAAAAAGAACCCTGAATGGCTGCTGCAGTCGGCCAGACTTCTAATAGAAGAAAAATGGTTTTCTTTAAACAATTGTTTTATGTAGGGATTACACACTGCGCTGTCATTCAGGACAATAGTTATATGGATGGAAAATGGTATATATCACACATAAGCACAATGAAGGAGGACACACTGTGATTAAATATTAAATGTTTTATATAGACACAAATGATATAATAAAGGTCAAGGTGGGTAACAAACAGATATTGGAATATAATTAACACATATACATACAATATATAACACTTAAATCTGGACCAGTAAAACACTGTGTAATAAAAAGGGGCAGACTTGACACAATTCCTATCGGAAGATTAGCTGGCGTCCCCGCAAACATAATAATGCAGTATTAGTAAATGGTATTGATCCCCTCAGAGGAAGCCGTTAGATGTAGACACAGTTACAGGTGGATTAGTAAGACAAAGTAACCTGGGTTAGCGAGTAAGCTGACACACAATGGGTGAGATTTAATAGGATGAGAGTTTCAGAAAGTGAGAGATTTGGTGAGAAATCTCCAGTTTTTTTTAAAGCGGCAATCATTTACACTTCAAAATCAAACTGGTTTTGCAGTGCAAATGATTGCCTCTTTAAAAAAACCTGGAGATTTCTCACCAAATCTCTCACTTTCTGAATCTCTCATCCTATTAAATCTCACCCAATGAGTTCATGCAGGAATTGGTATATAGATCAGGTTGCTGATGCCTGCGTGTTATGCTGTGTACACACGGTGCAATATGATTGCTAGCGATATATTGCTAGCGATATATTGCCAGCAATCATATTGCTCAGTGTCTTCTTTTCATCAGCGATGAAAAGGAGACACTGCTACGGGACGGAGGGGGAGTGCAGCAGAAAGCAGACGCTGCTGCTGTCACTTTGAAGGGAGGAGGGAGGGAGCAGCGGCACTGGGCTGGGGAGATCAACGCTGATCTCCCCGGCTCTGACCTCCGTGAAGGGAGGAGGGAGGGAGCAGCGGCACTGGGCTGAGGAGATCAATGCTGATCTCCCCGGCGCTGACCTCCGTGAAGGGAGGAGGGAGGGAGCAGCGGCACTGGGCTGAGGAGATCAATGCTGATCTCCCCGGCGCTGTCCTCCGTGAAGGGAGGAGGGAGGGAGCAGCGGCACTGGGCTGAGGAGATCAATGCTGATCTCCCCGGCGCTGACCTCCGTGAAGGGAGGAGGGAGGGAGCAGCGGTACTGGGCTGAGGAGATCAATGCTGATCTCCCCGGCTCTGACCTCCGTGAAGGGAGGGAGCAGCGGCACTGGGCTGAGGAGATCAATGCTGATCTCCCCGGCGCTGACCTCCGTGAAGGGAGGAGGGAGGGAGCAGCGGCACGGGGCTGGGGAGATCAATGCTGATCTCCCCGGCTCTGACCTCCGTGAAGGGAGGAGGGAGGGAGCAGCGGCACTGGGCTGGGGAGATCAATGCTGATCTCCCCGGCGCTGACCTCCGTGAAGGGAGGAGGGAGGGAGCAGCGGCACTGAGCTGCGCTGACCTCCCGGCACAGTGATTGCAGGGGAAAGCCGCTGGTCGCAGGAGCATGCTCCAGCGACCAGCAGGGAGTGCACATGGGAGCGCGCAGCTGGCGATTTATCGCCAGCTGCGCTCCAAATCACTGGCAATATGGTCGCTCAGCGACCATATTCCCAGCGATTTTACCTAATATTGCTCCCGTGTGTACACACCATTAGTATAGGCAGGTAGACAAAGTTAGTAATGAGCCCAAGCTGCAGGTGTCCCGTTTTAAACACTCATGGTTGCGGGTACAGTAACACTCACTGAATTTGAAGAGTTGGAGTGGCACCTCTGCGGGTTGTTTGGAGACCGTGTACCGGAGGTATGCACCCTGGCGGTGGAAGCGGAAGTCCGGCCAGGTGTAGAAACGGCGTTGCCCCACTTCCACCAGTGCTGATTGCAGACTTGACACAGACTTCCGCCCATACCCCCAGAGACCTTTGCCGTTTCTACACCCGGCCGGACTTCCGCTTCCACTACCAGCGTGCACTCCAGCGCTCACCACCACACGTGAAGCCGCCGCCAGCGTGCATACCTCCGCTAACCTAGGTTTACTTTGGCTTACTAATCCACCTGCTGCTATAAGGCTTTTAACTGTGTATACATCTAAAGGCTTTCTCTGAGGGGATCAATACCATTTACTAATACTGCATTATTATTTTTGCGGGGACGCCAGCTAATCTCTTAATAGCAAATGTGTCAAGTCTGACCCTTTTTATTATACAGTGTTTTACTGGTCCAGATTTAAGTGTTATATATTGTATGTATATATGTTAATTATATTCCAATTTCTGTTTTTTACCCACCTTGACCTTTATTATATCATTTGTGTCTATATAAAACATTTTATATTTAATCACAGTGTGTCCTCCTTGATTGTGCTTAAATGTGATATATACCATTTTCCATCCATATAACTATTGTCCTGAATGACAGCGCAGTGTGTAATCCCTACATGGGGAGGTGTGCAGTAGCAAATGTCAGGTTTAATCCACAAAACACAGTTATTTTGCATTATCATCTGGCACATTTATCACAGCATCACACAGACTCCCCACATGGGAAGCAGATATTAATGATGAGGACCAGGCCGGGAAATACATGCACAATGGCCCTTATTCTGATTCACTCGCAAAGGCAAATTCCTTCTCAAATGGACAAAACCATGTGCACTGCAGGTGGGGCAGATGTAACTTGTGCAGGTGGGGCAGATGTAACTTGTGCAGAGGGAATTAGATTTGGGTGGGGTTTGACTTTAAAGTGAGATCTATATTGCAGTGTAAGAATAAAGCAGCCAGTATTTACCCTGCACAGAAACAAAATAACTCTCCCAAATCTAACTCTCTCTACACAAGTTACATCTGCCCCCCTGCAGTGCACATGGTTTTGTCCATTTTAAAGGAATTTGCCTATGTGAGTGAACCAGAATAAGGACCAAAGTCTTTTCCCTGCATATTAGAGAGTTGGGAACAGTTTATTTATTAGAACCACCACGGCGACATACACAATTACAGTGTGACACATGTGAAATCCAAATTACAACTATGTGTGTGCAAGAAGCAATGAGAGTAACGGTGGGAGGTCACAGGGTGACTAATAAGGGGGCTATATGTGGCTCTGCTGTGGATCAAACACTCTGTAAAGTGTAATTACCAGACTTTGTTCTTCAGCTACTCAGCATTCTGCATGATGTCATTGTTCCCCCTTTATATGATTTATCTAGCTGATGTAATGCTGCCTGCGGTTATTTATAATGATGACATTCTATACATACAATGTAATCACATCTTACCGCCACCTCTGCCCAGCACCGTTACCAGCGCACAAGCTGCAGAGTCCATCACTCCTGAGACTTGGGGGCCGATTCATTCCCACTATTCTTACTAATATAATGTAAGAATTAGTTTTTTGGGGGGAATTACTAAGATTGAATGGGTATGAATGCCCAAATCTGTATCCATTCAAATCTAAAATACGGCTGAAAACTTAATTTGCTATCATCCAAATTCAGCTGATTTGCCGTATTTTTATAATATGTATAATTCAGTATAATTCTACTTACCATCCATCCGGCATAGACCTTTAGAGATCCCAGTCGGAGACCCGCATCCAAAAAAGCCTGCAAGAAAAGTAACAGGTGAGGAAGTAGAAACTTGAGAAAGAAAAACCAGTGTAAGAGTCAAACACTATGCCCCAAAGGATCTCCAAATCTGATGATAATGGGCAGCCAAAACCAAGCCCGCAACATAGTAGGGATGAATTCCTTTTTCTCTTAGGACAGTGCTTTCAACAGCCACTCCATCAAACAAAGCTGCGGTAAATTTTGATGGGTGAAAGGAATCTGTTGAAGGAGGTCCAGACGTAAAGGCAGAGGACATGGGTCTGCTAAAAGAAGAAGCTGGAAGTCGGAGAAACAGATTCTTCTTGGCCAATATGGTGCCACCAGAATTACTGTTACAGATTCTCGCTATAGGACATAATCGAGAAGTGGAAGTGGAAGAAGGAGATACACCATCCTGTACCACCCAGGGATTGTGAATGCATGGCCGGAAAGCTGCCACTATCTTCCCCAACAAACAGATGCACAGATGTCTGAACACCCGTGGTGGACTGAGAACTTGTCTAACCAAGGGCAAAATGTAATAGGGGGTGATTTTGTAGACATGTGCGATTTTTGGTAAAAAAATGTCGAAATTGCATGTTTTCCGAAAATCGCACTTGTAATAGGGTGCGATTCACGGTAAAAAAAACACACTTTTTGCCACAAAATCGCACATTTTGAAGTGGTGATTTTTAGTCACACTTAAATTTGTGTAATAGGATGTGATTTTCGGTAAACATTACTAAAAATCGCCAAAAAATGAGACCAGGTTCTGACAGGCGAATTTGACCTCCCCATGCACAGATCATTGAGATCTGTGCATGGTTCTGTCTTCAAAAATGTGTAAAAGTAAAAATAAAAAAAATGGCCTGGGGTCCCCCCTCCTGAGCATAACCAGCCCCGGGCTCATTGAGCCGGACCTGGTTCAAAAAATACAGGGGACAAAAAGCGTAGGGGTCCCCCCGTATTTCTGAAACCAGCCTCGGACTCTTGGACCGGTCCTGGTTCCAAAAATACAAGGGACAAAAAATCTGGGGGTCCCCCGTGTTTTGAAACAGCCCACGGTGTCATGCCACAGCCAGGGGACACTTTTTACATAAGGTCCCCCGGCCATACCATGAGCACCATGGCTGGTCAGCCTTGGATGGGGTAAATGGGGGTCCCCTCAGTCTTCATTCATCCAGGACTGAAGCCCGGGGCTGTCACCGGCATCCATGGGCTTTGGACGCTGGCCTGATAGGGTTAAATCATTCATACTTATGTGATGCACAGGCAGGTTCGGATCTTTAATCCCGGGTATTGGAAAGACAACAGTAGATGCGATTTAAAGAACAGATATAGATTTATTGCTCATCATTAGCAACTAGCATCTATATAACCACTATACCCTACTTAACATACTCGGGTACGAATCAGACTGTTTAACACTCATTGCATTACGATAAACAACATCAGGGTTACCCTCCTAAATCACTCTACTCACTCTTGCTAAACAGGTATACTACACCTACACTACGTGAACCAATGGTACCGGTACCAATTCTTGTCCTGAATCAGAGTCTAGGACTCGTCCCGTGCACAGGGATTAACATACCCTTCTCCCGGGAGATGTCCCTGAGGGGCAACCTGGCCTTCCTACGGATCATTAGCCTGGGTCTCACCTTCCACAGGCTTTCCTACGGATCAGTAGCCTGGGCTAATACTAAGCAGGCTTTCCTACGGATCAGTAGCCTGGGCTAATACTAAGCAGGCTTTCCTACGGATCAGTAGCCTGTTTGCCTTACAACAGAATCCCTCCGTTCTATAATGGACGAGGGGCTTGAGGAGTCCTCCGTGTGGGGTGCAGCTGGTAGGTTGCTAAATTAGTCATGTGGCCCTATCGGGAGCTAGGTAGAGGGCATGATGGGCACTGGTCTTTCACTGGTGACCATCGGGGTCTCTCTGCTCCACTTCACTCAGGGTTTAGTCAGTGGGCCCCTCTTCACTGGGCCGGGTCTATACAGTGCCCAACACCTACTGGACGCACTTGCACCGTCCCTTTAAAGCTGCCCCCTGGCCTGTGTGGCCACTAGGGCCTGACTCACGTTTTGTTGGCCACCGGGTAGGCGTCGGGTCCATAGTTGGTACTGGTGCTGCTGCTGCCGTGGCCTCTGCCACGGGCACACGGGTCCTGCGGCCTCTTTGTACTGCCCGGTCACACCACAGTGCCGGGTCAGGGTAGCACCTGTGCTATTTCCTTTGGAGGGGGACTCGTCCGCCGCTCCAGATACTGCTGCTGGGACTGTGGGGGCTGTGCCGCTGCTCCGTCCGTCGCATACGGACAGGGAGCAGAGATTTGTGTGTGGTGCCTCAGCCGCCGCTGCCACGATCCCCGCTTGCCTGTCAGCCTCCGGCTTTAGAGACGCGCTGGATGCCGCTGACTCTGGAGCCCTGTGCCGCCCTGTGCCGCCCTCTGCGTCGGCTCCGGTCACCTCTCTCCTTCCTCCTTCCTCCGGCGCCTACTTCACTTCCCCTTGATTCTCGCGCCCATCTCTCCTCCAATCCCCGCCGGGCCTGCTCCCTGTCAGTCATCTGGGTGCGTCCCGCCTCCTGCCTCCCGGCGCACGCAGCGATGGGGAGGGTAAGTAACCTCCTCTCTGTGGTGGGGCCAGCGTTGCATGCCCTGTCTAGTGGTACCCACTGCAGGGTGCCACACTTATACACGTGAACTACAAGAGCCATCAGGCCTCCCCCGCATGCTGGGACTTGGCGTGGGGCATTAATGGGTCCGCTGGGACTTGTAGTCCACCTGGAAAAAGAATGTTAAAATTAAACACACACACAGAGAAAATTACATCTTTATCACACACACACACCTCACTTTTACACCAAAATGCCTCCCTCCACAGCCAGCGGGGTGTGCCAGCTTCCTCCTGTGCCGCTAACAACTTCTATAGCACTGTCCCAGCGCTATAGAGGCTATTTGTGTGGTTGGCTCGATGCGTCCCCAAGGAGACGCTTTCAGCCAATCAGGACTGAGCTATGCATCTCCATGGAGACACATAGAGCCAACGACACTAGCAGCCTCTATAGTGCTGGGACAGCACTATAGAAACTGTTAGCAGTGTCGGAGAAAGCCAGCTCACCCCGCTGTCAGTGCGGGGTGAGCTGGCTGTGGAGGAGGGAGGTAGTGCTGGACTCTGGTTCTGTAAGTATGCTGGTGTAAAAGTGAGGTGTGTGTGTGTGTGTGTAATACAGTTGTAGTTTTCTGTGTGTGTGTTTTATTTGAACATTCTTTTTACAGTTGGACCCAGCGGGCCCATTAATGCCCTGCATGCTTGGACTTGTGGTTCGCCAAATCCCAGCATGCGGGTGAGGTCTGCTGGCACTTGTAGTTCACCTGTATAAAGCAATGTTATTTATGAATGATTTAACCCTATCAGGCCGGCGTCCAAAGCCCACGGCCGCCGGTGACAGCCCCAGGCTGCAGCCCTGGACAGGTGAAGCCTGGGGGGTTCCCACTCTCCAGGTACCCCGTCCAAGGCTGACCAGCCACGGTGCTCATGGTATGGCCGGGGGACCTTATGTAAAAAGTGTCCCCCGGCTGTGGCATGACACCGCGGGCTGTTGGAGCCCTGTGCTGGTTTCAGAAATACGGGGGACCCCTACGCTTTCTGTCCCCGTATTTTGAAAAAAAAAATCGATTTGAAAAGTGCGATTTAGTGCAAATTTGGGACATGCAAAAAAAAAATCGCCCCAGATGTCAAATATCTTTGAACTTGTCCTCTGAAAAGAAAACTCTCCACACTTCCCTGTCCAGAACAAGACCCAGAAAAAAAATCGCCCCAGATGTCAAATATCTTTGACCTTGTCCTCTGAAAAGAAAACTCTCCACACTTCCGTGTCCAGAACAAGACCCAGAAACTGGATACGACTGTCATGACTGAGTTTTGTGAACAGGTGTATGTATGAGGTCTGTGCGAGTAGGTGGAAAACAGTGAGGCGAAGAGACAGAGAGCTATCCCTGACCGGGAGTCAAACCCGGGCTTCAGCAGAGAGAGCCATATCCTGACCACTGAATCACTAGGGAGTTGGTTTTGATAGTAGAATGATGAATGTATAGCTGTATTACTGAACTGTACTAGTTGTCAGTGCCCTATGGACAAGACTGGATATTGAATAGAACTGGACTGTATATTGGATACAACTGGACCAGCCTGGATACCGGGTATGACTGGACCGGGCTGGATGCTGGATATGAATAGGAGTGGACCGGGCTGAATACTGGATATGACTGGACCAGGCTGGATATGAATAGGACTGGACTGGGCTGGATGCTGGATATGACTGGACTGGAATCTGGATATGACTGGAAGCAAACTGTGAACCAGACTTGGTACCGGAATAACTAAAAGCAGACTGTGAACTGGATTGGGTACCAGAATAACTGGAAGCAGAGTGTGAAATGAGCTGGGTACCAGTATATGACTGAAAACGCACTACGAACTGGGCTGGGTACCGGCTATGGCTTTGAAGCGACTGGATAACAAGAGCAGAGATTTACAAGAACCAGGCTAGTCAGTATTATTCTCACAGGAAGCTCTGATGCTAAGCTCACACTTAGCTGTATGACTTGAGGAACTGACAGCCTTTGAATCCCATGTCTCTCTTTTTATACCTCTGGGTCCTAGGTGATTGGTGACTAGAGTCAGGTGATTCAGAGACTCAGGCTGACCCAGGATTGGATAGCTCATGGTCAGATGATCAGACCCTGTGATGTCAGTACTCCAGGTAGGCTTTGAAGTGGAGAGAGGCCTAGTAGGCCGGAAAACACTGAAGCCTATTTCCTAAGAATGCACAGGGAATGCTGGAATGCTGGCTTTCAGATCCAAACACCAAAGAGTTGATTGCAGAGGAGAATCAAGTGCTGAACCCAGGCTGTTGTTAATTTCTCACCGAAGAATACAGTGAGAGTTCAAAAGGAGAATGCTGAACCACTGCTCGCAGGGAGCTAAATGGTTGCAGCTGTCAACACTAGCCTAGAGTCTCTCAGGTGTCTAATCGGGGGTATGCAGAAGATATTGCAGACTACATGCTGATCTGAAAATGCAAGTCACAGGATTATACTGAGGTAAGCCACTAAACATGAAAATAACGGTCAGGATCATGACAATGACATGTCAGTATGAGGGAATACTGTACTTAGTGAAGTTCACAATCCAGCTGTTATTGATCAGAGTTTGGTAAGTAACGAAGCCATGATCTAGGAGGCAGGCACTAGAAGGTTCCTTGATAACAAAATATGTCCAGATAAGGTGCTATGGTGATCCCTTGTGTTCTGAGGAGCGCAATTACCACTGATAGTTCCTTGGTGAATACGCTGGGTGCTGAGGACAATCCAAAAGGCAGGGATCTGAATTAAAAATGGTCCTAATTGTGAAGCGTAGTTAAGCCTGGTGAGATTCCCAAATGGGAGAGTAAAGATATGCATCCTTGATTTCCTAGGACACCATGTGTTCTTCTAGCTCCAGAGAGGCTATAATGGAATGAATGTACTTCATCTTGAACTTGTGGTATATGATGTATTGATTTAGAAACTTTAAGTTCAGAATAGGTCTGGCAGAACCTTGGGACCATGAAAAGATCAGAATAATAACCTCTGCCTCTTTGGTGAACTGGAACCGGTACCACCACATGAGAGGTCAGAAGGAAATGGATTGCTTACTGCTAAATTCTTTGTCATTGAGGGGAAATTGAAAGCCCTATTGTGAAAAAGATGATTTGGTGGACGTTGCGCAAATTCCAGCTTGTATCCCAATGTCACAACCTGACAAAGCCAAGTGTCTTTGCCTGAGGTGTACACTTTGTAAGGACTCTAGGGCAGGGGTGTCCAAACTTTTTGCGACGAGGGCCAGATTGGTGAAGTGTAAATGTGTGGGGGCCGACCATTCAGCCTGACATTCTTTGAATCATTAATCAAATCAGAATGGTCCACCTCTCTGCCCCCATTCACTGTTTGTCCCCCAGCCTGCCCCTCCTTCACTGTATGTTCCCCACTCTGTACCCATCACTCTGTCCCCCAGCCTGCCCCCCTTCTCTTAATGTCCATCAGTGCCTCCATTCATTGAATGTCCCCAAGCCTGACCCCCCTACTCCCCCCCCCCTTTTTCTAGCAGTCACACAGTCCCATAAATACAATATCCACAATTGGTGGCACTCTGGACCAATTACTCTAAAAAAAAGCATCATTAAGTCAATGTTTCAGTGCTTTATTGCACTTTTCTCAGCTGAACTTGAAAAAAAGCACGATAAAATGCTGATACATTGAATTAATTACACTTTTTTTATTAGTCCAGAGTGCCACTAGTTATGGACAATATATATGTATGTATGTACCCTACCCTATATATATATATATATATATATATATATATATATATATATATATATATATATATATATATATATATATATATATATATATATATATATATATATATATATATATATATATATATATATATATATATACACTGAACAAACATGTACTGTATAATTATATAAGCCAGAGTGGGGTACTTATCTTCCCAGGGGACATGGTGGGCCAGGCCTTTAGAGTGTCAGCAGCCTGCCCAGTGACATCTGCTGAGGGGGCACAGGGTCAGCAGAAAGCCTCCTCTGCTGCCCCGAATAAGGTACCCAAGGGCAAGGGGTTAAGTGCAAAGAGCAGCCTAGATCCCAGGATGACAGCCTCCTTCCAGCATGCCTTGCTCCCACACAGCTCTAAGTTTCTGCTTCCTGGATATTATGTGACCCTGGAGACTACAACTCCCATAACCCCCCGCGCTGCACCCCCTGGTGGCTGCAATTTGCACTGTGCCACCTGGACTGTGCTGACAGGACCCTGTTGGGGCTGATTGACAGGCATGGGGTCGGGTTGGAGTGGTGCGATCGGCGGGTGTCCTTGTAACGTCATCCGTACAGGGAAACCCTTGTCAGTGCTGAGCAGCTTCACTACAGAACGCGCCAGGCAGGCAAAACACAGTGTGCAGGGAGTGTGATGAGAGGGATGACAGCGTGTGAGTGTTTGGCGCTGTGTGGGTGCGCTCCTGGATAAGTGCTGGACGTCACTTGTTCTCCTCACTATGGGGAGAGAGGGACAATTAGCATGCAAAGTGGGAGTGAGATCGAGCGACTTCTGTTTGTGGTGACGGGCACAGTGCAGGAGGAAACTGCACCATAAATTGGGACCCACTGAAGGAAGAGCGCCCTCTAGTGGCCGGCGCCCTAGGCAGCTGCCTAAGGCTGCCTAATCGTAGCTCCGGCCGTGCCTGACCCTCCTTCACTAAATGACTCCCATTCACTGTGTACCCCACTCTGCCCCCATTCACTGTATGTGCCCCAGCCTGACCCTCCTTCACTGTATGTCCCCCACTCTGCCCCCTCCCTTCTCTGTATGTTTCCCAGCCCCTTGTGTGAGCCAGAGGAAGGAGAGGCAAAGCAGGCACTGCAAGGACAGGAGATGCTTGGGCTCCTGCTGCTGCCCTCCTCCGCTCTGCATGTTACGGGAGCAAGCTTCCCCCTTGCTGCCCTCCTCCCCAAACACTGCAGTCACTGTGATTGTGGAGTAGGGTGATATACAATTGCAGCTGCAGTGGTTGGATGCATACTCACCTGAAAGATGCCAAACACATCTCACTGTGGTAGCCGGCACCTCCTCACTGTAGCAGACAGCAAGGTAAAGGCACGCTCGCCGGGGCCCCACCTTTAGTGTCCTGTGCTGTGCTTCCCACATCTGATGCTCTGCTCGCTTCCATCTGGAGGCTGCGGGCCGCTTCAAATGACAGCACGGGCCGCATTTGGCCCCCGGGCCTGACTTTGGACATACCTGCTCTAGGGAGTCCCCGTGTGCAAATGCGGAAGGAGACTGACCACGCAACACACATCACTCTGTTGTCTCTCCCAGTGGTCAATGGATGTATGCAGTTCTAGACATGACCTATAGCAGCCGCATCCAAACGAGATAGGACCACTCCAACCCCGATGCCCCCAGGACAATGCATCAACTGAGATTGACAGAAGGACAAAAGGCTAACTGACTAAAACCCATGGAAACAGACAGTGGTACATATTATAACAAGTGGTCAGAAACCCCAGTGAGTTTATTGAAAGTATATGGGAGCAATCCTCCAATGTACTCCCAGGAATGCAACCATGCAAGAAGATGTTATGCAAATAAATAACGCCTCACACCCTCACTTGTCTACAGAGACACAGCAGGATGCAAGCACAGCATGTCCTGGCTAATGGCATAAATGCAACAATGCATGAAGATGTTAATAATAAACAATATATAACCTGTGTGAAGCTGGATGTAAAAACCCCTAATACGAGAGGACATATACTCCACACAGCTAAACTCTAACAGGGATCAGCAGAAATACTGAAGGTGTAAAAATCAGCACTTATCTCTGTCAGAGAGGGTCTGTTTTCATACAGGTTTTCTCAGACTGCAGCAATGGTTCAGAGGCACAGGCAGGACTTCACAGGACACCCTGCAGGAGTGCTTGCTGGAATACCCAGGACTAGGACAGGACTCTGACAAAACTTTAACCAGGCTTAGACAAGGCTTAAACAAAACTCTGGCAAGACTTAAGCAGAACTATAACTGGCAGGTTCGCAATGATGGTAGAATGCCTAAAAACCTAGAGGCCGAGCAGGCAGCCACACCCAAGACCAAGGTGTGCATGAAATCCAGGCAAGGTGGATCAGCAAAACCCAGAGTTCTGATCCAGAGGAAACATATAAACTACAACTACAAACAGAATATGAATAAACTGCAGAGTTACACTGACCCGCATGAGGTGGATCATAATACACTTGCAAGTGGGCACCTTCTTGCTGAGCTCCCAGGTGGGATGATAGACTGTCAGGCTATGGGTTTTTGAGATGGCATAGCCTGTTGGCAATGCACTGCAGCCTGTGGGCATGCATGACCTCTACCACCTCCAGAGTGTTCAATTCCTTATCTGCCATGTCCATGAAAGTACTGCTGAGGCTGAAACAATTGAAAAGATGGACAGGTATATTGTCTTCTAGCTGGTGGACCCAGCCAGTGATCAGCTATGTGTGTGCTGATGTACCTAGACAGTGTGATCAGCTGGGTGTGTCCCTAATGGACCGGCCAGTGTGATCAGCTGTGTGTGTTTCCGATGGACCTGGCCAGTGTGATCAGCTGTTTGTGTCTGATGTACCCAGCCATTTTGATCAGCTCTGGGTGTCCACGACGGAACATGCCAGTATGACCAACTGTGTGTCCGATGGGACTGGCCAGTGTAATCAGCTGTGTATGTCCAATGGACCCAGCCAGTGTGATCAGCTGTGTGTGTTTGATGGACCCGGTCAGTGTGATCAGCTGTGTGTGTCTGATGGACCCGGCCAGTGGGATCAGCTGTGTATGTCCGGTGGACCCTGCCAGTGTGATCAGCTGTGTATGTCCGGTGGACCCGGCCAGTGTGATCAGCTGTGTATGTCCGGTGGACCCAGCCAGTGTGATCAGCTGTGTATGTCCAGTGGACCCGGCCAGTGTGATCAGCTGTGTGTCTGATGGACCCTGCCAGTGTGATCAGCTGTGTGTGTCTGATGGACCCGGCCAGTGTGATCAGCTGTGTATGTCCGGTGGACCAGTCTGGTGTAATCAGTTTTGTGTGTCCAATGGACCCGGCCAGTGTGATCAGCTGTGTATGTCCGGTGGACACGGCCAGTGTGATCAGCTGTGTGTGTCTGATGGACCTGGCCAGTGTGATCAGCTGTGTATGTCCGGTGGACCCTGCCAGTGTGATTAGCTGTGTATGTCCGGTGGACCCGGCCAGTGTGATCAGCTGTGTGTGTGTCTGATGGACCCGGCCAGTGTGATCAGCTGTGTGTATCCGATGGACCCGGCCAGTGTGATCAGCTGTGTGTGTCCGATGGACCCTGCCAGTGTGATCAGCTGTGTGTGTCTGATGGACCTGGCCAGTGTGATCAGCTGTGTATGTCCGGTGGACCCTGCCAGTGTGATCAGCTGTGTATGTCCGGTGGACCCAGCCAGTGTGATCAGCTGTGTATGTCCGGTGGACCCGGCCAGTGTGATCAGCTGTGTCTCTGATGGACCTGGTCAGTGTAATCAGCTGTGTGTATCCGATGGACCCGGCCAGTGTGATCAGCTGTGTGTGTCCGATGGACCCTGCCAGTGTGATCAGCTGTGTGTGTCTGATGGACCTGGCCAGTGTGATCAGCTGTGTATGTCCGGTGGACCCTGCCAGTGTGATCAGCTGTGTATGTCCGGTGGACCCAGCCAGTGTGATCAGCTGTGTATGTCCGGTGGACCCGGCCAGTGTGATCAGCTGTGTCTCTGATGGACCTGGTCAGTGCAATCAGCTGTGTGTATCCGATGGACCCGGCCAGTGTGATCAGCTGTGTGTGTCCGATGGACCCTGCCAGTGTGATCAGCTGTGTATGTCTGATGGACCCGGCCAGTGTGATCAGCTGTGTATGTCTGATGGACCTGGCCAGTGTGATCAGCTGTGTATGTCCGGTGGACCCTGCCAGTGTGATCAGCTGTGTATGTCCGGTGGACCAGGCCAGTGTGATCAGCTGTGTATGTCCGGTGGACCCGGCCAGTGTGATCAGCTGTGTCTCTGATGGACCCGGCCAGTGTGATCAGCTGTGTGTCCGATGGACCCTGCCAGTGTGATCAGCTGTGTGTGTCTGATGGACCCGGCCAGTGTGATCAGCTGTGTGTGTCTGATGGACCCGGTCAGTGTGATCAGCTGTGTCTCTGATGGACCCGGCCAGTGTGATCAGCTGTGTGTATCCGATGGACCCGGCCAGTGTGATCAGCTGTGTGTCCGATGGACCCTGCCAGTGTGATCAGCTGTGTCTGTCTGATGGACCCGGCCAGTGTGATCAGCTGTGTGTGTCTGATGGACCTGGCCAGTGTGATCAGCTGTGTGTGTCTGATGGACCCGGCCAGTGTGATCAGCTGTGTGTGTCTGATGGACCCTGCCAGTGTGATCAGCTGTGTCTGTCTGATGGACCCGGCCAGTGTGATCAGCTGTGTGTGTCTGATGAACCCGGCCAGTGTGATCAGCTGTGTGTGTCTGATGGACCCGGCCAGTGTGATCAGCTGTGTATGTACCATGGACCCGGCCAGTGTGATCAGCTGTGTGTGTCTGATGGACCCGGCCAGTGTGATCAGCTGTGTGTGTCTGATGGACCCGGCCAGTGTGATCAGCTGTCCACTTCTGTCCACTACCTGTCTCCTAATTGCCCCATTATTATTATTATTATTATTATTATTATTATTATTATTATTATTATTATTATTATTATTATTATTATTATTATTATTATTATCATCATCATTTATTTATATGGTGGCAGTGGCAGTCACTATCTGCTGAAACATACAAGCTGCTTAGTAGCTGCGTCTATTGGGCACCCCAGGACTGGGTAATGGGGTACAGATCACGCCCTGTGAGATCTCGCAGAGTTATTGTTTGACCAATGGTAAGTAAGAATGCTGTCGTTCTATGTTATGCCAGTTTTGTACAAGAGTCAGGGGAGCGCTCAGTGTGTGAGAATTCGGCTGTGCAGGAAGACAGGGTGACATGAATGCACAGGGGCAGCTGATGGCACTCTCTACGACCGCTCACCTTCTGCTGAATAGAATGAGTTTGTCTATGGGAGAATTAGCTGGTGTGCTGACAGTGTTCTTCATCATCTAACAGGCAAAACCAAACTTGGCCAGGCCGCTGCCTGTATAAATGAATGTCAGCTTCAATAAACAGCAACTTGTGTTCTTTCTATGAGTGGATTCATATATACGGGAACATGCAGCATCGTAGCCAAAAATACAAAGAGATTGCAGTGTTTGTAATTACCGGGTAATGAATGGAGGTGTCACATATTGGGGATATGGTGTCAGAATAGTTCCAGCATAAAGATCCCTGCATGACAATGTGTAGGGCAAACACAAGGAAGCATTTGTACTACTGTAGTGTATATATATATATATATATATATATATATTCTCTCTCTCTCTGTCTCTATATACACACACTTCTATGAAAAAGAAAACCGAGGGCTGACTAAGCTAGAGGTGACATAAACTACCGAAGGATTCTGAGCTGCCTGCACTTTAGGCTGTGTGTTTTTGCTAGGGGCTATGATGAAAAGTATTAGCCAATTAGGGAGCAGGGGAGGAGTTCCTAGAAGGAGAGGTGGGCTGAAGCGCTGCCTTGGTGGGATTAAATAAAAATGAAGAAGAAAAAAGAGTTTGTGATGTTTGGTGTATAAAGTGTTTTATTGGGTAATCACAATAATTATCATACAAAGTGCAAGAATGTTTGGTGGGGATGACAGCCTGTTGAGTACCACTGCTAAGAGCCCCTAGAGGTACCAGGGGCAGCGCCGTACATAGGGCACACATATTGGTACAATACAGGGAACACAAAACATTACAGTGACTGAGACACTACAACAGCACAGGTAACAGCAGCACAATGCTCAGTACACAATACAGCTGGGATGTAGGGAAGCAGAGGAGGTGTCCGTGTACTACCAGGGGCAGCGCCGTACATAGAGCACACATTAGTACAATACAGGGGACACAGAACATTACAGTGACTGAGACACTACAACAGCACAGGTAACAGCAGCACAAGGCTCAGTACACAATACAGCTGGGATGTAGGGAAGCAGAGGAGGTGTCCGTGTACTACCAGGGGCAGCGCCGTACATAGTGCACACATTAGTACAATACAGAGGACACAGAACATAACGGTGACTGAGACACTACAACAGCACAGGTAACAGCAGCACAATGCTCAGTACACAATACAGCTGGGATGTAGGGAAGCAGAGGAGGTGTCCGTGTACTACCAGGGGCTGCGCTGTACATAGGGCACACATTAGTACAATACAGGGGACACAGAACATTACAGTGACTGAGACACTACAACAGCACAGGTAACAGCAGCACAATGCTCATTACACAATACAGCTGGGATGTAGGGAAGCAGAGGAGGTGTCTGTGTACTACCAGGGGCAGCGCTGTACATAGGGCACACATTAGTACAATACAGGGACACAGAACATTACAGTGACTGAGACACTACAACAGCACAGGTAACAGCAGCACAATGCTCAGTACACAATACAGCTGGGATGTAGGGAAGCAGAGGAGGTGTCCGTGTACTACCAGGGGCTGCGCTGTACATAGGGCACACATTAGTACAATACAGGGGACACCGAACATTACAGTGACTGAGACACTACAACAGCACAGGTAACAGCAGCACAATGCTCATTACACAATACAGCTGGGATGTAGGGAAGCAGAGGAGGTGTCCGTGTACTACAAGGGGCAGCGCTGTACATAGGGCACACATATTGGTACAATACAGGGAACACAAAACATTACAGTGACTGAGACACTACAACAGCACAGGTAACAGCAGCACAATGCTCAGTACACAATACAGCTGGGATGTAGGGAAGCAGAGGAGGTGTCCGCGTACTACCAGGGGCAGCGCTGTACATAGGGCACACATTAGTACAATACAGGGGACACAGAACATTACAGTGACTGAGACACTACAACAGCACAGGTAACAGCAGCACAATGCTCAGTACACAATACAGCTGGGATGTAGGGAAGCAGAGGAGGTGTCCGTGTACTACCAGGGGCAGTGCCGTACATAGGGCACACATTAGTACAATACAGGGGACACAGACCATTACAGTGACTGAGACACTACAACAGCACAGGTAACAGCAGCACAATGCTCAGTACACAATACAGCTGGGATGTAGGGAAGCAGAGGAGGTGTCCGTGTACTACCAGGGATAGTGCCGTACATAGGGCACACATTAGTACAATACAGGGGACACAGAACATTACAGTGACTGAGACACTACCACAGCACAGGTAACAGCAGCACAAGGCTCAGTACACAATACAGCTGGGATGTAGGGAAGCAGAGGAGATGTCTGTGTACTACCAGGGGCAGCGCTGTACATAGGGCACACATTAGTACAATACAGGGGACACAGAACATTACAGTGACTGAGACACTACAACAGCACAGGTAACAGCAGCACAATACTCAGTACACAATACAGCTGGGATGTATGGAAGGAGAGGAGGTGTCCGTGTACTACCAGGGGCAACACCGTACATAGGGCACACATTAGTACAATACAGGGGACAAAGAACATTACAGTGACTGAGACACTACAACAGCACAGGTAACCGCAGCACAATGCTCAGTACACAATACAGCTGGGATATAGGGAAGCAGAGGAGGTGTCCGTGTACTACCAGGGGCAGCGCCGTACATAGAGCACACATCAGTACAATACAGGGGACACAGAACATTACAGTGACTGAGACACTACAACAGCACAGGTAACAGCAGCACAATACTCAGTACACAATACAGCTGGGATGTAGGGAAGCAGAGGAGGTGTCTGTGTACTACCAGTGGCAGCGCCGTACATAGGGCACACATTAGTACAATACAGGGGACACAGAACATTACAGTGACTGAGACACTACAACAGCACAGGTAACAGCAGCACAATACTCAGTACACAATACAGCTGGGATGTAGGGAAGCAGAGGAGGTGTCCGTGTACTACCAGGGGCAGCGCCCTACATGGGGCACACATTAGTACAATACAGGGGACACAGAATATTACAGTGACTGAGACACTACAACAGCACAGGTAACAGCAGCACAATGCTCAGTACACAATACAGCTGGGGTGTAGGGAAGCAGAGGAGGTGTCCGTGTACTACCAGGGGCAGCGCCGTACATAGGGCACACATTAGTACAATACAGCTGGGATGTAGGGAAGCAGAGGAGGTGTCTGTGTACTACCAGGGGCTGCGCTGTACATAGGGCACACATTAGTACAATACAGGGGACACAGAATATTACAGTGACTGAGACACTACAACAGCACAGGTAAAAGCAGCACAATGCTCAGTACACAATACAGCTGGGAAGTAGGTAAGCAGAGGAGGTGTCCGTGTACTACCAGGGGCAGTGCTGTACATAAGGCACACATTAGTACAATACAGGGGACACAGAACATTACAGTGACTGAGACACTACAACAGCACAGGTAACAGCAGCACAATGCTCAGTACACAATACAGCTGGGATGTAGGGAAGCAGAGGAGGTGTCTGTGTACTACCAGGGACAGCGCTGTACATAGGGCACACATTAGTACAATACAGGGAACACAGAACATTACAGTAACTGAGCCACTACAACAGCACAGGTAACAGCAGCACAATGCTCAGTACACAATACAGCTGGGATGTAGGGGAGCAGAGGATGTGTCCGTGTACTACCATGGGCAGCGCTGTACATAGGGCACACATTAGTACAATACAGGGGACACCGAACATTACAGTGACTGAGACACTACCACAGCACAGGTAACAGCAGCACAAGGCTCAGTACACAATACAGCTGGGATGTATGGAAGCAGAGGATGTGTCCGTGTACTACCAGGGGCAACACCGTACATAGGGCACACATTAGTACAATACAGGGGACACAGAACATTACAGTGACTGAGACACTACAACAGCACAGGTAACAGCAGCACAATGCTCAGTACACAATACAGCTGGGATGTAGGGAAGCAGAGGAGGTGTCCGCGTACTACCAGGGGCAGCGCTGTACATAGGGCACACATTAGTACAATACAGGGGACACAGAACATTACAGTGACTGAGACACTACAACAGCACAGGTAACAGCAGCACAATGCTCAGTACACAATACAGCTGGGATGTAGGGAAGCAGAGGAGGTGTCCGTGTACTACCAGGGATAGTGCCGTACATAGGGCACACATTAGTACAATACAGGGGACACAGAACATTACAGTGACTGAGACACTACCACAGCACAGGTAACAGCAGCACAGTGCTCAGTACACAATACAGCTGGCATGTAGGGAAGCAGAGGAGGTGTCTGTGTACTACCAGGGGCAGCGCTGTACATAGGGCACACATTAGTACAATACAGGGGACACAGAACATTACAGTGACTGAGACACTACAACAGCACAGGTAACAGCAGCACAATGCTCAGTACACAATACAGCTGGGATGTAGGGAAGCAGAGGAGGTGTCCGTGTACTACCAGGGGCAGCGCTGTACATAGGGCACACATTAGTACAATACAGGGGACACAGAACATTACAGTGACTGAGACACTACAACAGCACAGGTAACAGCAGCACAAGGCTCAGTACACAATACAGCTGGGATGTATGGAAGCAGAGGAGGTGTCCGTGTACTACCAGGGGCAACACCGTACATAGGGCACACATTAGTACAATACAGGGGACACAGAACATTACAGTGACTGAGACACTACAACAGCACAGGTAACAGCAGCACAATGCTCAGTACACAATACAGCCGGGATGTAGGGAAGCAGAGGAGTTGTCTGTGTACTACCAGTGGCAGCGCCGTACATAGGGCACACATTAGTACAATACAGGGGACAAAGAACATTACAGTGACTGAGACACTACAACAGCACAGGTAACAGCAGCACAATGCTCAGTACACAATACAGCTGGGATGTAGGGAAGCAGAGGAGGTGTCTGTGTACTACCAGTGGCAGCGCCGTACATAGGGCACACATTAGTACAATACAGGGGACACAGAACATTACAGTGACTGAGACACTACAACAGCACAGGTAACAGCAGCACAATACTCAGTACACAATACAGCTGGGATGTAGGGAAGCAGAGGAGGTGTCCGTGTACTACCAGGGGCAGCGCCCTACATGGGGCACACATTAGTACAATACAGGGGACACAGAATATTACAGTGACTGAGACACTACAACAGCACAGGTAACAGCAGCACAATGCTCAGTACACAATACAGCTGGGGTGTAGGGAAGCAGAGGAGGTGTCCGTGTACTACCAGGGGCAGCGCCGTACATAGGGCACACATTAGTACAATACAGGGGACACAGAATATTACAGTGACTGAGACACTACAACAGCACAGGTAAAAGCAGCACAATGCTCAGTACACAATACAGCTGGGAAGTAGGTAAGCAGAGGAGGTGTCCGTGTACTACCAGGGGCAGCGCTGTACATAAGGCACACATTAGTACAATACAGGGAACACAGAACATTACAGTAACTGAGCCACTACAACAGCACAGGTAACAGCAGCACAATGCTCAGTACACAATACAGCTGGGATGTAGGGGAGCAGAGGATGTGTCCGTGTACTACCATGGGCAGCGCTGTACATAGGGCACACATTAGTACAATACAGGGGACACCGAACATTACAGTGACTGAGACACTACCACAGCACAGGTAACAGCAGCACAAGGCTCAGTACACAATACAGCTGGGATGTATGGAAGCAGAGGAGGTGTCCGTGTACTACCAGGGGCAACACCGTACATAGGGCACACATTAGTACAATACAGGGGACACAGAACATTACAGTGAGTGAGACACTACAACAGCACAGGTAACCGCAGCACAATGCTCAGTACACAATACAGCTGGAATGTAGGGAAGCAGAGGAGGTGTCTGTGTACTACCAGTGGCAGCGCCGTACATAGGGCACACATTAGTACAATACAGGGGACACAGAACATTACAGTGACTGAGACACTACAACAGCACAGGTAACAGCAGCACAATACTCAGTACACAATACAGCTGGGATGTAGGGAAGCAGAGGAGGTGTCCGTGTACTACCAGGGGCAGCGCCCTACATGGGGCACACATTAGTACAATACAGGGGACACAGAATATTACAGTGACTGAGACACTACAACAGCACAGGTAACAGCAGCACAATGCTCAGTACACAATACAGCTGGGGTGTAGGGAAGCAGAGGAGGTGTCCGTGTACTACCAGGGGCAGCGCCGTACATAGGGCACACATTAGTACAATACAGGGAACACAGAACATTACAGTAACTGAGCCACTACAACAGCACAGGTAACAGCAGCACAATGCTCAGTACACAATACAGCTGGGATGTAGGGAAACAGAGGAGGTGTCCATGTACTACCAGGGGCAGTGCCGTACATAGGGCACACATTAGTACAATACAGGGGACACAGAACATTACAGTGACTGAGACACTACAACAGCACAGGAAACAGCAGCACAATGCTCAGTACACAATACAGCTGGGATGTAGGGAAGCAGAGGAGGTGTCCGTGTACTACCAGGGGTAGCGCTATACATAGGGCACAGACTGGTGACCACTAGGGGCGTGTGAGGACCACTGGCCGCCAACCTCAACTCTGTCCTGTACAGCATTCATCTTTCACTATCTATCTCTCAGGGGAATATCTTATGACCTTACATATGACCAATTACCCTGGTTCTCTCCTCCATGAATTACATGGAAATGTAATTTGTAAACTCAGCATTCCATTGTTAATCTGTCATCAGGAATAATTATGGCGAGCGGTGGGAACATTCCATGCCTCCACGATTACATGTAACCATCAGGGGCAAACGCAGGATTTTCAGAAGGGGGTTTCCAGAAAAGGGGCGGAGCAAAGCATGGAGACGGACATTTAGGTGACCCAGTATATGCCGGGTCAGTTAAAGTATTATAGATAAACCAAATGTATATAAATAATAATAATAAATATATATATATATATATATATATATATATATATATATATATATATATATAACAGCAGTGTAGGCCCCTGGGCATAGCAATGTATTGGGGCCCCTACCGATCATCCAGCGGTAGGGGTGGGGGGTGGCTTTGATGTCCCGCGGGTGGTAGGGGGTATTATATCAACCGCTCAGCATGTAGGGCCTGCATCAGTAATTTCCACTAATTACCCCTTTACTGCACAGATGGTTGGAGATGAGGTGGGAGAAGGGGGCATTGGGCTGAATGAAGGGGCCCTGATACATAACTTCCAGGGTGGTAGAGGATGTTTAATATGCAGAGGAGGGGTGTATAGTGGAGTGGGCTTATTATTCATAATTTTCTGGTGGGAGGACAGCTTGCTTGACTGCAGCTATCTCCAGTTCCCAGAAATAGATTTCTTAGATTGTAATGGAACTAAAAACTATATAATCCCACCTACCAAATGGTATTGGGGACTAGGGGATCAGAGTTCAGGAGGCAGAGCAATCTGCCAACGAGTATATAATACTACATACCAGGTGTGTGGAGCTGGAGCAGTAACCAGCTGCTGGAAGGCTGATATCTCTGGTTCTGTGAACAGTAGAGACAAGCTACTAGTGTCCACCAATGGAGGAGAGTCCCAGCTTTTGGAATATACCCTCAGAAAAACTCTAAGTCAGAAAGAAACTGAAATATCTGACTGGGAAGAGCAATTAACAGGCTTGGATGGGGACCACTGCTTTAAAGTCAGATCTCTCCGGTTCCCCAGGGCCCATTTTTAAAATTCTTGTACCCATGGAAAGAGGGGACCCTCAGCTTTCAGACTAGCATCCTTAGATTCCTAGGGGGGTTTCTGGGTACTCAGAAACCCCCCCTGTGTGTGCTACTGACCATGCACTTGCAGGACTTGATATCAGATGTTACTCTGCAGCGAGGGAGCAGACGCACATACAGTATGATGCATCATGTGGTGGCGCAATGCTGATTGGGGGAGAATAACAATAACGATCCGGTATACGGCTTCGGGAGCAAATAATTTTTACTTAGATGCAAAAAAAAATTAAATAAAAGAAAGCAATCTATAGTGAAATGTAGTAGTAGTAGTAGTATGCTTATTTATAAGACGCCACAAAGTGTCCGCAGCGCCGTACATAGCAAACAAAAAACAAATGACAAGGTAACGTACAGGGTGTGTTGATAAAATACTGTATAAATAGGGGTATAGCTGGTAGAACTAAAATCAGCATCAGTTCAGAAGTAGGTGTCTAATTTGTCGAGGAGACTGAAGATGAAGTAGAGGGAGGGAAGAATAGGACAGGTGAGGTAAAGAGGTAGGGTGAGTACGTGAGGCAGGAGGACCCTACTCATAGAAACCCATAGAGATCCCCAGCTGAATATTATTCCCCTCAGGTGGCGTCATGGCGGCTCAGAGGGGCCACATAGAGGTATGAGAGCCAGAAGAAGAGACGAGGACTTTGATAAAGGGATCACGCTGAATTATTGCTTTCATGGCTTCACTTTCCTGGATGGCGGGACACATATCCCCGATATCCACTGCGAATCCCGATAACACATAGACATGCGGACACCTCGTCTGTAGAATGAGCCATTCACGGTGGGGTGTCTAGGTGACCCACGAAATAATTGACATAAGCAAATGGTCAAAACATGAAAAGTTCAACTTTTTTGGTGTCAATATCGGCACCTGGGCATGTGGAGCATCAATTAGTGTACCCCGGCCCCTTGCACAGCTCATTTTACTCATCTCAAGACCTTACTCTACCACCACTGTGTTCGGGCACTTTACCTTTCACAGTCGGAGTCCGTGTGGACGGTGCAATTTGTAGTCATGAAAATGTGTGCATTTGAGGACATGTGAGTTTTTTGTTAAAAAAATGAAAAAATAAAAACCTGAGCATAACCAGCCCTGGGCTCAAAGAGCTGGTCCTGGTTGAAAAAAATCACAGGGCAAAAGAAATAGGGTCCCTTGATTTTTTAAAACCAGCACCAGGCTCAAGGGCTGGTCCTGGTTCCCACAATACAGAGAACAAGACGAGTAGGACAGTAAGACGAGTAGTAAACAGACATTGTTTAAACAATGTGGTCACAAGCCATAGGGCACCCCGATGTTAAGTGTATATATTGTTTATTAGATACATTTTTTTAATAAGTCTTATTGTGGTCACATTCTCTCATGCACCCTGTTTTTAACTAAGATTCCATAGCTTATGTTAATCATTTCCCTAGATGATTAGTGACAGGTGTGTTGGTAGCTGCTCACCTATAAAAGCAAAGTGTGCTGTGAGCTTCAGACCAGATAGCATGCCTGGAATCAAACATTGATGTGATAGCTATGTGTATTGTAGCCATTTTCAGCGATAGTGTTAAGACCTGCAGAAAAGTGGGGCCCCTTGAAGGGGGCTGCAGGCTTAAATGCATTGATCAATTCATGAACTAAATCTCCATTATTCATTATCAGTTAATTTAGTGTGTGCAGAGCCCCTACAATGTCTGTTTAAACAATGTGGTCACAAGCCATAGGGCACCCCAAAACTAGGAAAGGTGAGTGCCGATGTTAAGTGTATATATTGTTTATTAGATTAATTTTTTTAATTAGTCTTATTGTGGTCACATTCTCTCATGCACCCTGTTTTTAACTAAGATTCCTTAGCTATTGTTAACCATTTCCCTAGATGATTAGTGACAGGTGTGTTGGTAGCTGCTCACCTATAAAAGCACAGTCTGCTGTGAGTTTCAGACCAGATATCATGCCTGGAATCAAACATTGATGTGATAGCTATGTGTATTGTAGCCATTTTCAGCGATAGTGTTAGGACCTGCAGAAAAGTGGGGTCCCTTGAAGGGGGCTGCAGGCTTAAATGCATTGATCAATTCATGAACCAAATCTCCACTATTTATTATCAGTTAATTTAGTGTGTGCAGAGCCCCTACAATGTGGTCACAAGCCATAGGGCACCCCAAAACTAGGAAAGGTGAGTGCCGATGTTAAGTGTATATATTATATACGCGCTGCCTCGGTGTCATCATTGACTCCTCCCTCTCTTTCACCCCCCACATTCGTGCTCTCTCACAGTCTTGCCGCTTTCACCTACGCAACATCTCACGCATCAGACCATTCCTCTCCACTGACGCGACCAAAATTCTCATTAACTCTCTTGTCATCTCCCGCCTTGACTACTGCAACATCCTTCTCTCTGGGCTACCTCTCACCCGCCTCGCACCTCTCCAAACCATTCTTAACGCTGCTGCTAGGCTCATCTTCCTCTTCCTACAGAAACTGTAACATGGTCACACAGTCAGACACAGCCTCTCCTGCAGCACTGTCATATGGTGGTTTCCACCTCACTCACACCTCCAGGTCTGGTAACTGTAACATGGTCACACAGTCAGACACAGCCTCTCCTGCAGCACTGTCACATGGTGGTTTCCACCTCACTCACACCTCCAGGCCTGGAAACTGTAACATGGTCACACAGTCAGACACAGCCTCTCCTGCAGCACTGTCATATGGTGGTCTCCACATCACTCACACCTCCAGGTCTGGTAACTGTAACATGGTCACACAGTCAGACACGGCCTCTCCTGCAGCCCTGTCACGCGGTGGTCTCCACCTCACTCACACCTCCAGGTCTGGTAACAGTAACATGGTCACACAGTCAGACACGGCCTCCCCTGCAGTACTGTCACATGGTGGTCTCCACCTCACTTTCATCTCCAGGCCTGGTAACCGTAACATGGTCACACAGTCAGACACGGCCTCCCCTGCAGTACTGTCACATGGTGGTTTCCACCACACTCACACATCCAGGTCTGGTAACCGTAACATGGTCACACAGTCAGACACGGCCTCCCCTGCAGTACTGTCACATGGTGGTCTCCACCTCACTCACACATCCAGGTCTGGTAACTGTAACATGGTCACACAGTCAGACACGGCCTCTCCTGCAGCCCTGTCACATGGTGGTCTCCACCTCACTCACACCTCCAGGTCTGGTAACTGTAACATGGTCACACAGTCAGACACGGCCTCTCCTGCAGCTCTGTCACATGGTGGTCTCCACCTCACTCACACCTCCAGGCCTGGTAACTGTAACATGGTCACACAGTCAGACATGGCCTCTCCTGCAGCCCTGTCACATGGTGGTCTCCACCTCACTCACACCTCCAGGCCTGGTAACAGTAACATGGTCACACAATCAGACACGGCCTCCCCTGCAGCACTGTCACATGGTGGTCTCCACCTCACTCACACCTCCAGGTCTGGTAACTGTAACATGGTCACACAGTCAGACACAGCCTCTCCTGCAGCACTGTCACATGGTGGTTTCCACCTCACTCACACATCCAGGTCTGGTAACTGTAACATGGTCACACAGTCAGACACGGCCTCTCCTGCAGCCCTGTCACATGGTGGTCTCCACCTCACTCACACCTCCAGTCCTGTTAATAGTAAAGGAGGTGAGGTTGGAATATTACAATCCCAATCCTTCACATACAAAGTTATACCACAGGTTCCATCACTCACATTCACATCATTTGAAGTACATTCCATCAGAACTTACACTCCTTTCTCACTGCGTGTTGCAGCTATCTATCGCCCACCTGGGCAGCCAACACGATTTCTGGCAGATTTTTCTGCCTGGCTCCCTCACTTCCTTTCCACTGACATCTCAACCATCATCATGGGTGACTTCAACATTACTATTGATAGCCCAAAATCTGCTGCTCATGCCTCCAAACTACTCTCTCTAACCTCCTCTCTCGGCCTCTCCCAATGGACTGACTCCTCTACTCATCGGGAGGGCCACTGACTTGATCTTGTATTCACTAAGCTGCTCAGTGTCTGAATTCACCAATACTCCTTTCCCTCTCTCAGATCACAACCTTATCTCCTGCATGCTGTCCTCTAGTATATCAAACTCTAAAACACTGAAATCCCTCAATCAACCTAAAATCCTCAGAAATATTAATGATATACATTTTCAAGTACTCTCCTCCTCTCTGCAACAGCAGCTTGAACCTGCATTCACTACTCCTGAGATGGTGGCATCACACCTAAACTCAAACCAGTCCTTAATGAAGTGGCTCCAGTTACCCACCACACTCCACGTAGGCCTAGATGACAACCGTGGCACTCTTAATTAACAAGACACCTACAAAATCTCTCATGGAAAGTTGAACATAAATGGCGTAAATCTCACAGTCCAATGGATTTTTCTCACATCCAAGACTATCTACCAGTCCTATAGTTATGCCCTGGAAAGTGCCAAACACACATATATCCAACTCTCATTTCTGCTCAAGCTTCTAACCCAAAATGTATTTTAATACATTTAAATACTTTCTCAACCCTCCCTCACCCAAGCCACCAGCCACTATCTGTGGACAAGGTCGTTCTTCCTACCTTAGGGATAAGATTGACAAGATCAGAGATAAATTGATAGGCTCCAGCTAAGCTGCTGATCTGCTCAATTCCATACCTGAGCCCTCTGACGCATTTACTTCATTTGATCCCACAAATGAAGATGAAGTATCTGCACTTTTCTCTTCCTCCCACTCTACTACCTCTCCTGTTGTAAATCTCTATCTCCTGTGCTCAAACCAACCCTAAGGAAAATCTGTAACCTCTCTTTCTCTACTGGTATCTTTCCTTCATTGTTCAAACACAGTTATTACTCTGATTCTGAAAAAATCTCTTCTCTTATCTCAAAATATCTTTCAACCCGACCTCTTTGCTCCTCACAAGATCTACAGTACATCTCCCATCCACACTCATTACTTGCTCCCATTCCTGATTGCAGGAATGCAATGCCCTCCCAAGCAGTGGCGGATTCAGGGGGGGGGGGCACCCGGGCACGTGCCCCCCCTGTCATTCATTTTGTAGATGAGGACCATAGCTTTCCAACGAGCCCAGCCCCATGTCTCTAGCCCCCCGGGAACCGGAGATATCGCCTAGCAAATCTGTAACATTTTTTCCCCATAGGATAACATGGGACCCGTCAATTCCGACCCCCACCCGGTTCCGACGGCTGCCATTTCCCCCCTGGCATCACAGGAGCTTGTGGTTGATGTCATTCAATTCCAAATCGCTGGGCCTTCAATATGATACCAGGATGGTCCATATCGGTCAATCGGTTCCAGAGATATACTGTAGCGTGTAAATCGATTTTTTTATTTTTGAAATGTAATTTCATGGCTGTTCATGTTCTTTGAGGGCAGATTACTCTGGAACCAAACGTTACAGTTTCACTGGACCAAAATCATTCAAAGCCCACTCAAAAGTTCTTCAATATGATACTTGTCTCATGTAAATGGGTCAGTTAGTTCCGAAGATATAGCCGGTTAAATGAGATAACTGGTTAAAGGGGGGGAGGGGTGGTTTTCTCTCCCCCTCACACCAGAAAATGCAGGGACTAGGCTGGTGTAAAAGGGGCCAACCTGGGAATGCATTTTCTGGTGTGAAATGGGTATTATTTCAAATAGCTGGGACCTGCAGTGCTCGGAATACAGCCAGGCTCTGCCACTGTCAGTGGCTATCACTTCTGCCTGGCGGCGGCTGTCCCCCATTTACCACGAGCATGTATTCCCCATTGGCAATGAGCATGTAATCCCACATGGCAACGAGCATGGAACCTCTGGCAATGAGCATGGAACCCTTGGCAATGAGCATGTAGATAAGCAGCACTTACTGTATGTAGCATAATTTTTAATAGGCATTATGGTGTTTGGCATAATACATAATGGACATCATGCCGTGTAACTTATTGTGCAATGGACATTATGGTGTAAATGTTTAATGCGCGCCTTTGGTGGGCAATGTCCCTGTTTATGAAGCGTATTGTGAATTTTGTCTTAATCTGTGTGGCATTATGTGAATTCTGGCTCAATCCGTGTGGCATTATGTGAATTTTGTCTCAACCCGTGTGGCATTATTTGAATTTTGGCTCAATCCATGTGGCATTATGTGAATTTTGGCTCAATCCATATGGCATTTTGTGAGTTTTGGCTCAATCCATGTGTTATTATGTAAATTTTGGCTCAATCCGTGTGGCATTATGTGAATTTTGACACAATCCGTGTGTTATTATGTGAATTTTGGCTCAATCCGTGTGGCATTATGTGAATTTTGACACAATCCATGTGGCATTGTTTGAATTTTGGCTCATTCCATTTGGCATCATGTGTAAGGGGCAAGTATAATGGGGTCTAGTATTTTGTAGCATAATGGGGTTTATTCTAGTTCATTCTTTCTGACAAAATCCTTCTTAGATGGACAAAACCATGTGCACTGCAGGGGGGCAGATGTAACATGTGCAGAGAGAATTAGATTTGGGTGAGATATTTTGTTTCTGTGCAGGGAAAATACTGACTGCATGATTTTACACTTCAATATAGATCTCACTTTGAAGAAAAACCCCACCCAAATCTAATTCTCTCTGCACAAGTTACATCTGCCCCACCCGCAGTGCACATGGTTTTGTCCATCTAAGAAGGATTTTGTCAGAAAGAATGGACTAGAATAACCCCCAATGTGTAGAAGTTGTATATGGGCCCTTATTCTAATCGGCACGGTACGGCCCGCGTGCGGCCGTACCGCCGATGTTTTTGGTCTGCACATGCGCAGAGGTCATTCTGCGCATGTGCAGCCCCCTTCGCCGCAGACGTCTTTCGTCCGCCGCAAAGGGGGCGTATAGGGGCGTGAGAGGCATCATGCCCTCATTTCCCTATGTGTACGCCCCGCGTTTCATGGGCGTTCCCATGCAAACGCGGGGCGTATGCATGGTAATGAGGGCATGACGCCCTCATTACCATGACATGGGGGCGGAAAGCTGACGTCGCCGGATGTCAGCTTTCAGCCCCCATACAAGCTACCACACGGACGATTGTCCGTGTGGTCTCAGCTTGCGGGAGCTGCCGCGGCGTGCGGCCCTGCCTTCGATGGTCGACGACCATCGAATGCAGGGGGCAGCTCCCACCATGGTGGAGGCGTACGCCTCCACCATTTTTGTGCGGATCGCCAGCCGTCCGTGTAAGGACGGCCGTGGCGATCCGTCTGGTGGGCGGCCCTTGGTTTGTGCGGTCGGAGCCCCGTGTGCGGCTCTGACCGCACCAACCAGAATAAGGGCCATGGTGTTGTACACTACACTCAAGGACACGCCCCCTGTTGATTGACCACACCTCCTTTTCCGCGCACAACTACATCCTTCACTTTTGTTGCCATAGTGGGCCTATTTTTAATCCGATTTCCACCCTCTCTCTGCCGCTCTCTTAGCATGTACACTTGCACCACTAACACTGGCCCTCACTCACCTAAACCCTCTTTTATCATGGTGCCCCCCCTGTCATTTTATCCTGGATCCGCCCCTGCTCCCAAGCACAATAAGACTCCTCCAGTCTCCAAACCTACAGTACAAGCATTCCCTTACAACTCACCTCTTCAGGCAGCTTATCAAATTCCAGAACCAGCCACTTAACCTTTATATACCATTCCTATCTGATCACACCCCCACTGTACAGTCCACACATACCCACTCTCTTTATTTTTCACATTTTTTATCCTCCTGACCCCTGGCCAAACTGCTGGGTCACCGTATCATACAGCACACCAGGAACCTTTGCATTCTGGGGGAATTAATGCTTATTTCCCTATAGATTGTAAGCTTGCGAGCAGGGCCCTCATACCTTTGACTGTCTGTAAATACCCTGTTTGTTGTACCACTGTCTCCTATTGTAAAGCGCAATGAAATATGCTGCGCTACAGTATATAAGAAACTGTTAATAAATAAATAAAGTGTTCCAGCAAGCCTGCACCACATGCAGGGATTTAGGGAATCACAAGTCCCTGCATGCAGGGCATTAAAGGGCCCGCTGGAACTTGTAGTTCCACAATAGTACAAATAGTTAAACACACACTGACATGCCAGAAATGTATAACTTTATTACATACACCCAATACATAATGATACTTACCTACCTTGAGTCAAATGTCGGCTCCTGATTGGCGAGTAGGCAGCCAATAGCGCTATTCAGTGTGAGAAGTGCTGAATGTAAAGAAGTACATTCAGCGCTTCACGCTGTTCTTACTGGCACAGGTACTTGGCTTGTTTTTTTGCCAAGTACCTCGATGCCTACAGGGAACGAAGAGGACGTGATCCACGCCAAGGAGCTGGTAAGTATAATTTCCTTCAACAGGTACCCATATGGAATATCTACTGGAGGAGACCTAACCTACATGTCAAGATAGGTGATAAATGTTGGCAGAGAGGGCCCGGGCGGTGGAGGCTGCACATCGTTACACATTAGCTGATATTTGTTCATTATATGCAGGATAATGATATATTTGGCTAACGATTCCCTCTGTCATCTGGAAATGCGGTCACTCTGCGATTGCATTTCTGGGGTAGCCCCCTGCCTGGCTCTCTGGGATCCACCATTTTACAGCTCTCAGCGGCTGTGTGCGACATCAGCCATTCTGTTGCTGCTACTCGCTGACAAAACAGTATTTTAACACTTCAACATCTGAAGCTGAATAAGCCCCTATATTGTTCGCTAACGATATCGTTCATGGACAATATCCGTTAATGTGTACCAGGCTTTGAAACTCAGTTTCTCACTGTTCATTTCCTTCAGTGTAACTGATGACATCACTGGGGCCTCAGACAATGTAACTGGTGACATCACTGCTTAATCAGATAAGGTAACTGGTGACATCACTGGGCCCTCAGACAATGCCTCCATTGTGTGTAGGAAAGAGGATTTACACACTAGTTTATTTGTATCATTCACTATATCAGGGACTGAGGAAATACATTTACCATTAGTAATTGTTTGGCACTGTAGTAATGGCGTGTACGGCCGCCAGTGCCTGCTTTACATCTTGTCTCTCAGAGACCTACAGTACAAGCTAATTATCACTGTGTGGAACATCATTCTCAGCAGGAGGAGATAAGAGAGCACCTCTCTGACAAATGGTATCTCAGTGTGGTAGTAATGCTCGCAGCCGCAGTAGTCTGGCATCGCACGATAACTACTCGATGACATCACTCCCAGTGACTCACTCCGCATTACAACTGTCATTCCATCCATTTACAAGAACATCTGTGACAATGATTTTCTTACCTTGTGTTGCTAATGGAAATGTTTGGTAATACTGGAGAGAACGTGTTTCGTTATGTCCCTCACAGATAATGCCTGAGCCCACTGATGCTCTGCGGAATGATGGGGATGAAGCTGGGACTGTGAGTCAGTATCCAAACTGATGTCTCAGGGAAAATTGGACTTCCCCACACTAAAACCATAGGGGTACCTTCATCGCATTGCAGGGTAATAGGGGGTCCTTTTATTGCATTCCAGAATAATGGGGTCCCTTCCTCACATTCCAGGTCTCCTTATCGCACCAGAACAAACTGCCCCCTCTCTCTTCTATATGTATCAGTGTGTGCGTAAAATGGGTCCGGTGACACAGGTGGTGGTGGTGGTGGTGTGTGTGTGTGGGGGGGGGGGGGAGGCTGGGGCGCCGATGACAGCCTCAATTTAGGGGATGGAGGAGGCCAGCAATTCAGACGTTGCAGAGATATGGCGTCCTCTTACGGGGATCTGTGGCGGTGGTGATGGTATTGCAGAGATATGGCATCCTCTTACGGGGATCTGCGGTGGTGGTGATGGTATTGCAGAGATATGGCATCCACTTTCGGGGATCTGCGGTGGTGGTGGTGGTATTGCAGAGATATGGCATCCTCTTACGGGGATCTGCGGCGGTGGTGATGGTATTGCAGAGATATGGCATCCTCTTACGGGGATCTGCGGCGGTGGTGATGGTATTGCAGAGATATGGCGTCCTCTAACGGGGATCTGCGGTGGTGGTGATGGTATTGCAGAGATATGGCATCCACTTTCGGGGATCTGCGGTGGTGGTGGTGGTATTGCAGAGATATGGCATCCTCTTACGGGGATCTGTGGCGGTGGTGATGGTATTGCAGAGATATGGCATCCTCTTACGGGGATCTGCGGCGGTGGTGATGGTATTGCAGTGGTATGGTATCCTCTTACGGGGATCTGCAGCGGTGGTGATGGTATTGCAGAGATATGGCATCCTCTTACGGGGATCTGCAGCGGTGGTGATGGTATTGCAGAGATATGGTATCCTCTTACGGGGATCTGCGGTGGTGGTGGTGATGGTATTGCAGAGATATGGCATCCTCTTACGGGGATCTGCAGCGGTGGTGATGGTATTGCAGAGATATGGCATCCTCTTACGGGGATCTGCGGTGGTGGTGGTGGTATTGCAGAGATATGGCATCCTCTTATGGGGATCTGCGGCGGTGGTGATGGTATTGCAGAGATATGGTATCCTCTTACGGGGATCTGCGGTGGTGGTGGTGGTATTGCAGTGGTATGGTATCCTCTTACGGGGATCTGCGGCGGTGGTGATGGTATTGCAGTGGTATGGTATCCTCTTACGGGGATCTGCGGTGGTGGTGGTGGTATTGCAGTGGTATGGTATCCTCTTACGGGGATCTGCGGAGGTGGTGATGGTATTGCAGAGATATGGTATCCTCTTACGGGGATCTGCGGTGGTGGTGGTGGTATTGCAGAGATATGGCATCCTCTTACGGGGATCTGCGGCGGTGGTGATGGTATTGCAGAGATATGGTATCCTCTTACGGGGATCTGCGGTGGTGGTGGTGGTATTGCAGTGGTATGGTATCCTCTTACGGGGATCTGCGGCGGTGGTGATGGTATTGCAGTGGTATGGTATCCTCTTACGGGGATCTGCGGTGGTGGTGGTGGTATTGCAGTGGTATGGCATCCTCTTACGGGGATCTGCGGCGGTGGTGATGGTATTGCAGTGGTATGATGGTAGACAATCATTTATTAGATAAAAACATCCAGGGATATAAACAGTAATGAAAGGTTGAACCTGATGGACTTAAGACTTTTTTCAAACTAAACTACTATGTAGCCATGATGCTGCGTTCTAGACTTATAATAAACAAAATTCAGGCTGAGTACACACCTAAAGATTTATCTGTCCAATCTGTCTATTGGGAACACAAATCTGGTAATATATGGGAGTACACAGAGAGAGAGGGTGCAAATGCACTATGCGATCATTACATTATAATATATAATAAGAGGTTGTTAGTATATCCATGGCCAGTGATATTGGCCTGCCCACCAATTGTCCAGGTCACCTAACACTATGGGGTCACAGCCTCCATTTAGGGGATGGAGGAGGCCAGCAATTCAGACGTTGCAGAGATATGGCGACCACTTACGCAGGAAACCCCGAAACATGATCCAGCTAAGGACCCCCCCAGGGCATCACAATAAAGAATAGTGATAGTAAAGTGGTAAAATTATAAGTATGGAGGTCCCTACTATATGTTTGGAGGTAGAGTATGTGAAATAAAGAGCGCATACATAAATAATAGACATACAGGCTATATAAAGTGACTGTGTATTTAAGTTGCGATGCCCTGAGACAATGTATGGGAGTAAATGACAATCATCCATCTGCTCCCAAATGCTTGAAAATTAATAAAAAATGATTGTTGCCTGCACAACAGCTCCACCATACAGGGGATTGTCCATGTGGTGGAGGATGAGGAGATCAGTGTAGTCCAGCTGGGAGCTTCCAATTTGCATTCCACATGGAACAAATCCAAAACAATGGCATACTGCACTGGCAGTGTTGGCTCGGGCCATGTCACCTGGCCATGCAGTGGGGAGGAAGGGGATGGCCTAGCTGGAATTATCCCACTCTCTTGGTGGATCAATCCACCCCTGATTGCAGTATAGGAAGGAAGGGGGATATTGTAGGTGTAGTCATCCATTATTGCTAACCGTGTCTGGAGTCCGTATGTCCCTGCCTTACCGCTGATCCCTATTACATGGAGGTGAGGACTGACATTTCTCTACCGTGCCTCTGAGAACCATTCATCTACATAACAGAACACATGGAACAATTATTCTGATACTGCAGCGATTCGATGACAAAGATTTGAGTAGGGTTTAGCTATTCCTCACAAGTGGGATCATCTTGTTCCTCTAGAGATAAGTTTGTTGAAATGCTGAGAACACAGAGCGCAATGATATACAGGGAGATTAGTGTCTGGTGGAATACTACCAGCTTCATCCATTATATCAATAAATAACGGGATCCCCCCGAGAGCCAAGATCTCACCATCGCCAGGAAGTGGGATTAATGACAATAGTAACCCTGAAAGGAGGACGGACTGAGTCAATGTTCCACTGAGCCCATGATAGTATAACCAGCTGATAAGAGAATATATTACACACCAAATAATATACACAAAATATGGTATTTATACAGGGCCAACATATTTCCTGCAGTGAAAACAGTTTATATTATAGCACAGTAATATAATCTGAGACACACGGAACCAGAGCCTTGGCTCAAGAGCTTACACCTTAATAAGGTATAATGGATAGTTATAAAAGTGAATGTTTTATAGCGGAGTTATTGAAATTGTCATGTGCTTAGGAGTACAGAACGGAGTGGATATTAAAAAAGACTCTGACAGACATATACAATGCTATAGGAAAAGCACCAGGAGGAAGGTACACATGTTAGTCAGCACAAGGAAGACACACGGGTTAGTCGGCACAAGGAAGACACACGGGTTAGTCAGCACAAGGAAGACACACAGGTTAGTCGGCACAAGGAAGGCACACGGGTTAGTCAGCACAAGGAAGGCACACGGGTTAGTCAGCACAAGGAAGGCACACGGGTTAGTCAGCACAAGGAAGACACACGGGTTAGTCAGCACAAGGAAGACACACGGGTTAGTCGGCACAAGGAAGGCACACGGGTTAGTCGGCACAAGGAAGGCACACGGGTTAGTCAGCACAAGGAAGACACACGGGTTAGTCAGCACAAGGAAGGCACACGGGTTAGTCAGCACAAGGAAGACACACGGTTAGTCGGCACAAGGAAGGCACACGGGTTAGTCAGCACAACGAAGGCACACGGGTTAGTCAGCACAAGGAAGACACACGGGTTAGTCAGCACAAGGAAGACACACGGGTTAGTCAGCACAAGGAAGACACACGGGTTAGTCGGCACAAGGAAGACACAGAAGTCAGCACAAGGAAGACACACGGGTTAGTCGGCACAAGGAAGACACAGAAGTCGGCATGAGGAAGGCACATGGGTTAGTCAGCACAAGGAAGACACACGGGTTAGTCGGCACGAAAAAGACACATGGGTTAATCGGTACGAGGAAGGCACATGGGTTAGTCAGCACGAGGAAGGTACACATGTTAGTCGGCACGAGGAAGACGCACAGGGTAGTCGGCACGAGGAAGGTACACATGTTAGTCGGCACAAGGAAGGCACACGAGTTAGTTGGCACGAGGAAGACACGCAGGCTAGTAAGCATGAGGAAGGCACATCGGTTAGTCGGCACGAAGAAGGTACACGTTAGTCGACATGAGGAAGACACATGGGTTAGTCGGCACTAGGAAGGTACACATGTTAGTCGCCACAAGGAAGACACGGGGGATAGTCGACATGAGGAAGACACAGGGGTAAGTCAGCAGAAGGAAGACACACGGGTTAGTCAGCATGAGATAGGCACATGGGTTAGTCAGCATGAGGAAGAAACATGGCTGCCTCAGTTACATTTATCACCAACCTCGCTATCTGTATATGAAAGGTATCACACTTGTATAATCAATTTGATAGATTCCAAGACCTGTAAACAAAAAAAGTCTAATTTGGTGGAAAAGTGCACAAAACCCCTAACTGAATACCCCTGACCAATAGCATTCAAATGTTAGTTTTACTGATTGCCTATCTACCTTGGTGCATTTCTGTACATACTGTAGATAAGCACTTTCTTCAGAAAGATCCGTGTCTAGTTCCTGTATACATCCATATCCAGACACGAACACACTAACCTCCCCATACTAGCACATGACTAACGCACTAACCTTGCCATACTAGCACATGACTAACGCACTAACCTCCCCATACTAGCACATGACTAACGCACTAACCTCGCCATACTAGCACATGACTAATGCACTGACCTCGCAATACTAGCAAATGACTAATGCACTAACTTCCCAATACTTGCACATGACTAACACACTAACCTCGCCATACTAGCACGTGACTAACTCACTAACCTCCCCATACTAGCACATGACTAATGCACTGACCTCGCCATACTAGCACATGACTAACGCACTAACCTCCCCATACTAGCACATGACTAATGCACTGACCTCGCCATACTAGCAAATGACTAATGCACTAACTTCCCAATACTAGCACATGACTAACACACTAACCTCGCCATACTAGCATGTGACTAACTCACTAACCTTGCCATACTAGCACATGACTAATGCACTAACCTCCCCATACTAGCAAATGACAAATGCACTAACCTTGCCATACTAGTACATGACTAACTCACTAACCTCGCCATACTAGTACATGACTAACTCACTAACCTCGCCCTACTACCACATGACTAACGCACTAACCTCGCCATACTAGTACATGACTAACTCACTAACCTCGCCCTACTACCACATGACTAATGCACTAACCTCACCATACTAGCACATGACTAATGCACTGACCTAGCCATACTAGCACATGACTAACGCACTAACCTTTCCATACTAGCACATGACTAACACACTAACCTTGCCATACTAGCACATGACTAATGCATTAACCTCGCCATACTAGCACATGACTAATGCACTGACCTCGCCATACTAGCACATGACTAACACACTAACCTTTCCATACTAGCACATGACTAACGCACTAACCTTTCCATACTAGCACATGACTAATGCACTGACCTCGCCATACTAGCACATGACTAACGCACTAACCTTTCCATACTAGCACATGACTAACACACTAACCTCGCCATACTAGCACATGACTAATGCACTGACCTCGCCATACTAGCACATGACTAACACACTAACCTCGCCATACTAGCACATGACTAATGCACTGACCTCGCCATACTAGCACATGACTAACGCACTAACCTTTCCATACTAGCACATGACAAATGCACTAACCTCCCAATACTAGCATATAGCTTATTGGTTTGGTAATGTGGTTGTACAAAGTACAGTACATTGTGTTTGTGTTAGATACAAGAAAATGCAGTGGGATGTCTATTACAGTGTGAGGGGAATGTACCCCACCAGTGACCAATAACATTCATTACATATATATGCGCATGTGCGAATAGGGTTAGGGGGGGGGATGGCGATGGGGACTGTTGGTGTGAGGGGGGGTGTGGCAGGGACCCGGGGGTGCTCCATTGCCACAGACTGAGTGCCGCTACATCTGTAGGAACAGAGGGGATGATCCGGGCGATCGGAATTCGGCCCCAGCCTCAATGGTCAGGGCTCACATATGCACATGTCTGCGCACGTGCAAACCCCGGCATCGAATGGCTTCTGCAAGTTTCACACCTGCCAGGCCATTCGCTATGGGGAGGAAGGGTCGGACACAGGGCCGGCCCAGAGGAATGCCCAGTTATTTCTGGGCATCACTATAAAAATGCTGCACGATCCCCTGGTAACTCGGGCGGCCCAATGCCTGACTGGGGAGGGCCGCTGAGGTCACCAGAGGTCAACCGCCTGCCCTGTCTTCGTCCTAGAATTCAGACCGACATTTGAAAAAGGCAGGAGAAATAATTCGATGGTGGACGACAATTGAATAATTTTCCATGCGAGGGGCTGCATGTGAGGGGGGTTTTCTCGTACACATCCCGAGGGGATTCGGCTGTGGGGCGGTGGGCATTCGGCCGGCGTTAAGCCGCTCACTAAGCAGCGAACGACCACTGCTTGGCGAGCGGTACTGAACTACCCCCAGAATCCAATGTGAAGTCAATCGTCTGCCCCCTTAGTGTGTTTGTGATCTTCTGTTACTAACAATATTTGTATCATTGAGGTGAGTGCACAAATTGTGGCAAGCTAACTACGCCTGCAAGGGTCCACGTGTGCAAAAACGGTGGTCGCAGGTGATGATAGAAAGTCACACTTTTATAGCCGGTTGACCTGGTTTTGTATCTACCTGTTCCATGTCTAACTCCTGGAGATCTTCTCGGCCACACCGGTCTCTAGAGCCTCCTCTATGGGAATTAGCGAGGACAGAAAAGGATTCGTATACAGAGAATGCTCATGGCACAGATGGAGCGCGGCTCATGCCTGCAGGAGCTGGTGATCCCATCGTCAGCCGTCGGAAGGGGGCTCACGCACCCAGTTCTGACAGAGCTCCCCCGGTTCCCCGCCGCTGGTCCCCAACACTTGCCCCCACCTCCCCGCACCCCAATAACCCTGCCCATCTCCCTGAAGTGGAGATGGGCAGGATCCCGTCGCCCCAACTGACTGGGACATGCGTGCGAGACGCTTGCCCGTCCCAGTCTAACGGATTCCCTCTCCGCCAGCGCTCACCAGCGGGGAGGTTCTTGCAGGCTCCGGCAATGAAAGAGAGGGGTTCGTCTGTATGTCTACAATCCAGACTCAACTCTTCCGGTCCCCCAAACTGCTCTGGGGGAACGGTAACAATTTAGGCAGCCACTGACTCAGTCTTTTTGTCCTATGGTTCTTATTTGACTTTAAATATATTTTGCTCCCAATATGACACAAACATCATGACGGTGTATTTCCATTTTGACTGCGTCCAGCTCATGAGTCAGTGGTAAACGCTGTACCCTTTCACTGCCTGGACCTGATTCCCTCACCCCACCTTCCTTTCCCAGAACTTATTGGTGGAAATAGAACCTTGTTAAAAAAAAATAAAAAAAAATTCAGGTTCTGCTCCATCTCCTACCGGGCAAAAGGAAATGGTGTCATTGGCCCCCGAAGACCACTGGTGCTCATGCATGAGCTGTGAGACTGGAACATTTATTTTACTCAACTTCTGGTAGAAAAGGAAGAAAAAAAAATCTTTCAACCTTTTGGACACCGAAACCCGATAGATGGTAACTTTTCTCAGGAAGTTCAAACATCTGTTACATCAATGTTTATTTTTGTCCATGCTTGATGTTCAGCAAAAATGCTATTCATAATAACAGAGCACCGCTGGAATGCATTTAAATGGAAAAAAAGGGTCAGTTTCAGCAGCGTTGTACCTTGGAATGAAAGCATGTAACCCAATTCTCCTCCGCTCTGCTTTTCCCATTAATGTATGCATTCATGTCATAGATCCAGACTCAGGAATGATGGAAACTGACCCCTAGGAGTATTTCTATTCTAAAGCCACCGTGCTGGCAAATCATAACAAATCCATTTCACCGCGCGTGTCCATGGCATGGCCACCCGTGGCGGGTCTGTAGCTGATACGTCGTCCAATAGTCATCAGACTAACACTATATCATTCTAAATGGAGATTTACACACAGAGATTTAGGGTTAAATGTATCAAGCTTCAAAAAGTGATAAAATGGAAAAATGATGAACAACCAGCTCATAACTAGCATGTTATTTCTCCATTTTATCCAGGGTTGCCGACCCATAGCAACGTGCAGGCCCCAGAGCGACGTGCAGGCCCCAGAGCGACGTGCTGGCCCCCTAGCGACGTGCAGGCCCCCTAGCGACGTGCAGGCCCCAGAGCGATGTGCAGGCCCCCTAGCGACGTGCAGGCCCCAGAGCGACGTGCAGGCCCCAGAGCGACGTGCAGGCCCCTAGCGACGTGCAGGCACCCTAGCGATGTGCAGGCCCCAGAGCATACTTGCCTACTTTTTGAAACTGATTTCAGGGAGATTCCATACCTCCCAACTTGTGTATGGTTGAAATTGTGACCTGCCGCGCCAGAGGCGCGGCCGACCCAAATGGGGGGGTCCACAGCAAAGTGGGTGTGGCCTATTAGGCATGATCATGTCCCCATTGCGGACAGACTCGCACTGTGCGGTCTGGATTTTTAGATTGGAATTGAGTATTCAGGGGTATTGGGAGGGCTTTGCAGGGAATCGGGGGAATGTCGCCTAAAATGGGAGCCTCCTGCAAAATCCGGGAGTGTCGGCAACCTACTATCAGCCTACACAAACACAGGGGTCACTACCAGCCTACACACACACACACACACACACACAGGGGTCACTACCTGCCTACACACACACACACAGGGGTCACTGCCAGCCTACACACACACACACACACACACACAGGGGTCACTACCTGCCTACACAGACACACTGGGGTCACTACCAGCCTACACACACACACACACACACACACACACAGGGGTCACTACCTGCCTACACACACACACACACACACACACACAGGGGTCACTGCCAGCCTACACACACACACACACACAGGGGTCACTACCTGCCTACACAGACACACTGGGGTCACTACCTGCCTACACACACACACACACACACACAGGGGTCACTGCCAGCCTACACAGACACACTGGGGTCACTACCAGCCTACACACACACACACACAGGGGTCACTACCGGCCTACACACACACACACACACAGGAGTCACTGCCAGCCTACACACACACACACACAGGGGTCACTGCCTGCCTACACAGACACACTGGGGTCACTACCAGCCTACTCACACACACACACACACACACACACAGGGGTCACTACCTGCCTACACACACACAGGGGTCACTACCTGCCTACACACACACACACACACGGGTCACTACCGTCCCCCCATCCCCCCACACACATAGAAAGGTCACTAGCGGTCACCACACACAGGTCACTACCGGCCCCCACACACACAGGGGTCACTACCTTACCAACACCCCCCCCCCCTCACACACACACAAACAGGGATCCTACCTACACATATGAACAAATGCTCAGTGCCAGCCTAAAATTCACAGGGATCACTGCCAGTAAACGCGCGCGCGCACACACACACAGAACAGTGTTAGGCTATACACACACAGTGCCAGTGTATTCACACACAATGACATATACATACACACACCCATAGGTCACCTACATACACACATTAAAGTGCCAAGCTAAAAAAAACACAAAAAAACAAACAGATCACATAACATAGCTGCCAACACACAGGACCAGCCAGCATGGAGCTTCTGTGGCAGAACAACAACCTGTACTACTACTAACCTGGGAACGGAGCACTCCAGCTCCTCCCCCAGCCTCTCCTCCGAACTCCCAGCTGGCAGCACTCCAGCTCCTTTCCCAGCCTCTCCTTCGAGCTCCCAGCTGGCAGCACTCCTGCTCCTCTCCCAGCCTCTCCTCCGAGCTCCCAGCTGGCAGCACTCCAGCTCCTCCCCCAGCCTCTCCTCCGAGCTCCAAGCTGGCAGCACTCCTGCTCCTCCCCCAGCCTCTCCTCCGAGCTCCCAGCTGGCAGCACTCCAGCTCCTCCCCCAGGGTCTCCTCCGAGCTCCCAGCTGGCAGCACTCCTGCTCCTCTCCCAGCCTCTCCTCCGAGCTCCCAGCTGGCAGGTCTGTCAGTCCTCACAGCTGCTTTCTATGCTGGTCCCCGTCTCTCCCCCTCCTCTGTGTCTCCAGCATGCAGCAGCAGCTCTCATATGAGGCAGAGGGGAAGAGGCCAGAGGGGCGGGCTTCACTCACTGCTGCTCGGAGTCTCCCAGCTTGCTGACAGCTCACAGGGTCTCACATGCGGCTCACACGCTGACATTGTGTAGTACTTCCAAGCCCCGCCCACAAGGCGCAGTCCATTTTTTTAAGCTCAGCTTTGAAATTCTGGGGGAGTGGGGGGGCTTTGCGGGGGACCAGGAGAATGGTGTCTAAAGCGGGAGGCTCCCGCAAATTGCGGGAGAGTCGGCAAGTATGCCCCAGAGCAACGTGCAGGCCCCATAGCGACGTGCAGGCCCCATAGCGACGTGCAGGCCCCCTAGCGACGTGCAGGCCCCAGAGCGACGTGCAGGCACCCTAGCGACGTGCAGGCCCCAGAGCAACGTGCAGGTCCCATAGCGACGTGCAAGTCCCATAGCGACGTGCAGGCACCCTAGTGACGTGCAGGCCCCAGAGCGACGTGCATCTCTATCGCTATGGTCCCTACACACGGAGTAATGTAGGAGCATAGCGACGTGCAGGCACCCTAGCGACGTGCAGGCCCCAGAGCGACGTGCAGGCCCCAGAGCGACGTGCAGACCCCAGAGCGACGTGCAGGCACCCTAGCGACGTGGCCCCAGAGCAACGTGCAGGCCCCATAGTGATGTGCAGGCCCCCTAGCGACGTGCAGGCCCCATAGTGACGTGCAGGCCCCCTAGCGACGTGCAGGCCCCAGAGCAATGTGCAGGCCCCAGAGCAACGTGCAGGCCCCATAGCGACGTGCAGGCCCCAGAGCGACGTGCAGGCACCCTAGCGATGTGCAGGCCCCAGAGCGAGGTGCAGGCCCCAGAGCGAGGTGCAGGCCCCATAGCGTCATGCAGGCCCCCTAGCGACGTGCAGGCCCCAGAGCGACATGCAGGCACCCTAGCGACGTGCAGGCCCCATAGTGACGTGCAGGCCCCCTAGCGACGTGCAGGCCCCATAGTGACGTGCAGGCCCCCTAGCGACATGCAGGCCCCAGAGCAACGTGCAGGCCCCATAGCGACGTGCAGGCCTCAGAGCGACGTGCAGGCCCCATAACGACGTGCAGGCACCCTAGCGATGTGCAGGCCCCACAGCGACGTGCAGGCCCAGAGCGACATGCAGGCCCCCTAGCGACATGCAGGCCCCAGAGCGACGTGCAGGCCCCATAACGACGTGCAGGCACCCTAGCGACGTGCAGGCCCCAAAGCGACGTGCATCTCTATCGCTATGGTCCCTACATACGGAGCAATGTAGGAGCATAGCGACGTGCAGGCACTCTAGCGACGTGCAGGCCCCAGAGCGACGTGCAGACCCCAGAGCGACGTGCAGGCCCCAGAGCAACGTGCAGGCACCCTAGCGACGTGGCCCCAGAGCGACGTGCAGGCCCCATAGTGACGTGCAGGCACCCTAGCGACGTGGCCCCAGAGCGACGTGCAGGCCCCATAGTGACGTGCAGGCCCCCTAGCGACGTGCAGGCCCCATAGCGACGTGCAGGCCCCAGAGCAACGTGCAGGCCCCATAGCGACGTGCAGGCCCCAGAGCGACGTGCAGGCACCCTAGCGATGTGCAGGCCCCAGAGCGAGGTGCAGGCCCCAGAGCGAGGTGCAGGCCCCATAGCGACATGCAGGCCCCCTAGCGACGTGCAGGCCCCAGAGCGACATGCAGGCACCCTAGCGACGTGCAGGCCCCATAGTGACGTGCAGGCCCCCTAGCGACGTGCAGGCCCCCTAGCGACGTGCAGGCCCCAGAGCAACATGCAGGCCCCATAGCGACGTGCAGGCCCCAGAGCGACGTGCAGGCCCCATAACGACGTGCAGGCACCCTAGCGATGTGCAGGCCCCACAGCGACGTGCAGGCCCCAGAGCGACATGCAGGCCCCCTAGCGACGTGCAGGCCCCATTACGACGTGCAGGCACCCTAGCGACGTTCAAGTCCCATAGCGACGTGCAGGCACCCTAGTGACGTGCAGGCCCCAAAGCGACGTGCATCTCTATCGCTATGGTCCCTACACACGGAGCAATGTAGGAGCATAGCGACGTGCAGGCACTCTAGCGACGTGCAGGCCCCAGAGCGACGTGCAGGTCCCAGAGCGACGTGCAGACCCCAGAGCGACGTGCAGGCCCCAGAGCAACGTGCAGGCACCCTAGCGACGTGGCCCCAGAGCGACGTGCAGGCCCCATAGTGACGTGCAGGCCCCCTAGCGACGTGCAGGCCCCATAGTGAGGTGCAGGCCCCCTAGCGACGTGCAGGCCCCAGAGTTTGTTAGCAGTAGCAGAAGCCCAGGTGTAATAACTGCATTTTCCACCTTTCCAGTTTATTTAGGTCACTTTGTTGTGTTTCCACATCCTCTCCTGAGTTAATTTCCTTACTCAATTTTGTGTAGTTCGCAAGTATTGCAATTTTACTCACTACATCACTTCCAATATCATTAATACATATATTAAACAATGCGGGTCCCAATATTGAACCTTGCAGGACTCCACTTTGGACTTTACCCCAGCTGGAATGTATGCCATTTACCACCACTCTCTGTCCCCGATTGTGCAACCAGTTTTTAAGTATGTAGGAGCTTTTGGTGATCAGTTGCACAGGAAGAGAGATGGGTATCAGACTGTTTTTTTTATTTTTTATTCTTTAATTGGCCCCCTCTGGTCAAGTTTATTCAGTTTCTATTAGATCCAGGGGTGTGCTCCCACCGACAACTTATTAATGAGATTTTTACAGGAAAGAAAATGGATTGTCATATGGTGGTGCACCATTTATAGAAAAGAGTCATAAAATCTACCTTTTATTATTTTTATTTAAAAGTGAAGAACACGAAATATGACAAACAACAAATAACATTAACACAAGTGAGAACAGTGTGCTATTTAAAAGGCACGTGCGAGTTCCTGGAGCAAAAATCCCTCTATTCAATATTATTAATAACACTACTAACTTTCTCCTTCTTGACCTTTAAACAATTGTTTGAGGAGAGAAGTGTGTCAATCTTAAATAGGTTTGTGTTCTATATACAAATGTAACAGCCTGTCTGTTAGCTACTTGGATGCGGTGTTTGGTACTCAATTGGTTGAGATTGGATTAAATAGCTCAATTAATTACCAGTTTATCTGGCGTGGTGCTGTTTGTATTATTTGTATATTGATAATACAATTGAGCTGTGTGTTATCACAGTAATGCAGTAATATCACTAATCGGTTACCCCTTTCCGTCTGAGGTCACTGTTAGAATCAGTGCTTACAGAGCGGGTTTTAGGGTGATAAAGCACCTCTATTATATGTAGGTATAGGTTACTGCTAATAAATCAATTCAGTGCCCGGATGAGCAGTGCTACCATGAGCTAGGGTTATTAAATAGGCTGGTGGTATGGAGTTATTTCCTTACGCCGTTATTGAGAATAGAGCTTATAGTTGCGGTCGCAGGGAGACTCTTTAACCAATACAGCTTAAACTGCCCTATGTGAACGGTATACAGTGATTCCCCCAAAGGAGGGTGGCGGTAACTGTAACAGTTTTAACACGTTTTAACACGGGTAGTAGGTAGAACCCCGTGCTGTCGACCTGATACTCTGGTCGCGTACAGCTAGCGGGGAGCCGTCCGTTCTCCGTATAACAGGTAGCTATCGGCGCGCACTCCCTGTTCTAGGGACAAGTGCCGCAATCAGGATGTCAATTGCCGTATGTCTTGAGTCCAACCCTGTGCCACTGTCAGCTCGTACTGCTGCTGGCGTGGTCTTAAGGTGACTTGGGACAAGAGGCTGCTATACATTAGAGTCCTGAAAAGGACTAATAATTACATTCATAGAACACAAAAAAAGGAGAGGGTAAGGAATTGCTGGAGGAACGTGCGCACGGCTGGGTTGGCCGGCGTACGCTTCGTAGGTCTTCCTCTGGGCAACCGATATAGGTGCCCAGGGTAGGCTTATAAGGCTTGTTCTGATTTGAATGGTCCAATAGTCGTATTCTTGGTCACAGAGGTCCCGCCCCTGCTACAGTTCACCTGTCATTTCAAGGTATTTATCCCTTCAAATATTTCTTATTATGAATGTATATATCTTTAGTTGGTTCTTCCACTTATGGGTACAATGTCCATGTATATGTGAATATTTTTACTGTTTAAAACCGCTTAAAACAGCTGAGATTGGTCTAATTAGTGCGTATCTGTGTTCAATTATTTTCTTCTCTTAAAGGTTTCTGGGTTCATAGAGTATTTATAATAATATTGGGCTCCAGTGCACCCATGTGTCAACATGAAATGCATGTCGACCAATACGTATAGGTGTTCAAGCGTTTTCTTGGTTAATGGAGTCATAGAATATTACAATATAAAGCTCCGGTGCACTCATGTGTCAACATGAGGGACATGTCGACTAATGCAATAAATGCTTGATATGATTTGAGTTATTAAAACAGCTGAGATTGGCTTAAATAGTGCGTCTCTTATAGGTTTCTGGGTTCATAGAGTATTTATAATAATATTGGGCTCCAGTGCACCCATGTGTCAACTTGAGATGCATGTCGACCAATATGTATAGGTGTTCAAACGTTTTCTGGGTTTATGGAGTCATAGAATATTACAATATAAGGCTCCGGTGCACTCATGTGTCAACATGAGGGGCATGTCGACTAATGCAATAAATGCTTGACATGATTCGAGTTATTGCATTTCTATGGGTACAGTCGGGATCTGATCCCGTGTATGGTAGTATATTGTGTCGTAGGGCTTATGTGTCGACTTTGGTGAAATACCGTGTAGGGAAATATAGGTGGTCTTATTGTGTCCCTGCATCCTCCTAAGGATGTGTGCATATAGAGATAAAGATGTGGCTGTTGGGCCATAAATATTTTGAGGGTGGTAGATAGGATTATGGTGTGCCTATGTGAGGTGATGGCACATATAGTGAGATCAGGTATAGGCAGGTTGTATAGTGCGATAAATTGTAGGTTGAACATTATTATAAGTTAGTGGAGGGGGTAGTGAAAAAACAAATAGTGTCAAAGTAAAGCAAATAAAGGAATAAAAACAACAAAGTGCCACTCTATTGTAGTGTGGGGATAGGTAGTGATTGAAAGGTAGGTGTAGGTAGTATTAGGGTCGTGAATCTGGTCACCTGTTTTTCAGATGCAATACAGTAATACAGTGTATAAAGATCAGAGGGTATTAGAAATTGAGGGCTAGGTGGTTCCGTGTGTTGACACCTTATGTCGACTAAGTGATTATTTTAGTGTATTATAGAAAGAAAAAAATATATATATATATATATTTTCTAATCGTTGGTAATCCAATCATTCTAGTGGCATTACATTGGTATCTGATTGTAGAATTTAAGGGGGTAAGGTTCCTATTATTATCCTGGAATGTTATGATTGTCTTTGCCAAATCTCCCTATGTTGGTGCGAAAGAGAGTGATGGTTGTATTGGTCGAACAAATCATAGGTTCACCTGATTGGTGAATTATGTTTAGAAAAGTGATCAGACTGGGGCCCTTATTCTGATTGACGCGGACTTTACCGCATACTTTCGGATCGCGTCTTTACGGCGTCTGCGCATGCGTGGAGAACGCTACGCGCATGTGCCACGCCTTGACTCGGTACCAGTTCGGCCAAATCCCGTCCAAAACTGTTCACCGCTATCAGTCCGGAAATAGGGGCGTATTATGGGCGTCATGCGGAATGACACATGGGCGTAGTTTCAAAGTGGGCAAAACGGGGCGGAAACATGGGCGGACACGGGGGAGTACACTTATGTTGGGGGGCGTACATTCGGAAACCACTCCGAATGCACGCGATCAAAAAGGGCAGAAATGTGCGGTGTCCACAAGTGTACTATTGCTTTGCGGACACCACTCGTTCATGCGGTAGGCGAACGTACGCCTAATGACTACAACCATTAACACCTGAACCCAATAGAATCTACTCCTTTACTCATTACTCACTAATAGGCCGCTTGTCAGTGCTTTAATTGAAACCATTGCTGCTTCAAGGAAACCTTAGTAATCCCCCACATATGCTGTACTTGTCCCACACTTAAAAACTGCTAACAATGGACATGACTGAATCTTAATACTATCAATACACATGTGTATTCGACATGTACTCATGAAACCACACATTTTGGGTAAAGTAAACACATTTATTTATATTCATGTCACAGTCAATGCCACTGTGATGCAATGACCATAAAATAATACATCCAAACAATAAACAAGATGGCAGGAATGCAGCAAAATAAATAATAATACAAAACAAATATAATTGCACACAGATGGACTCCAGCACCTCCTATGTGCCACTGCACATGCAGCCAGTGGGAAATGAGGAGGCTGCTGGCCCTTCTACAGCAGGGCAAGCTGCACCTGACCATTCAACAGCAGGGCACCCTACACCTGGCCCTTCTGCAGCAGGCCAACCTGCAGCTGGCTCATATGCACCATCAGCAGAATCATTTGGAACACAACCGGGGACTTCACAAGATAGTACCATGGCCATCACTTCAAGTACAGCTGACAGTAATGGCAGGCAAAAGAGGGCAACAGGGGAACCACAAAGGACATATGAAGCAAGGGCTCATCTGGTTACCCTCAGCACGTGATTGGACACAAGAAGCTGACACACACAGCACAATGGAAGATTTGGGAACACATAACGGTGGAGATTAATGCAGCCACAAGTTCATTTCCGACCACGTTTGGCCTTGGTAGGCTCCTTGGCCTGTGCAGCAGCTCTTCGGGGACGGCCAGATGCTGGGGCAGGTGGAGCAGATGATGTGGAGGGGTTGGCTGGTCTACCCCTCCTGCCAGCAGGGAGTGTTGCGGGTGGTAATGCACCAGAAACGGATGACATTAGGACCCTGTTGCTGGTAACCAGCTCCACCATAAGCTCATTATGGTGGAGGAGGAGATCATTTTGGCGGGTGGCTTGCTCGGCCAGCACCTGAGCACTTGCAGCCATGGCCTGATGTGACTCAGCCATGGCCTGCATGCTCGCAGCCATGGACTGCTGGGTGCTGACCAAGCTCGCCAGGATCTCCTCGGTCCTACGCACCCGTTCTGATGCCAAGTCTCCCTGCTGGTTGATGTCCCCAAGCATCTGGGCCAAGGCGGCCAAATCGGCTTGGGCCGATGCCTGCTGCTGCACAGGCCTACCTCTGGGGCCAGGTGGCACGGACTCCTCCACCTCCTGAGCAGAGTCGTCACCAAGCGGTGGGGTGTCTGTGGGAAAAGATATACACAATTAGGAGACATTCTACGATAATTACTTGCACAAGTTTATGGCATGACCAATATTTACCTTCCAGAAAAGACGCAAACACTTCAGCTGGGGCCTCGCTATCCATCGTGCTCACCCCCCTGATCTCCTCAACTGATATACAGCTCTCGGCCATCACCTCCAGGGGGGTGAGCTCTAGCCCTGATGGCATGGGCCCGGCCCCAGATGTCTGGCTGTGTTCCCACCGCTTGGTCATCTTCCTCTTCAGGTTGGTTTTGAAGTCCTGCCACCTGCAATGTAAGTTGACATATTAATACATGTCACTCCCAATGTTAGCTGTTGCAGCCATTGCTCTGTGCTACATATTACAACATGTGATTAATGTCCCATATATAATATTACATGCAACTATGATATCAACCGTTACAATACACATTCACAATCACCCTACTCTAACTCTCAACGAAATAACATGGCAATAATGTATGTGTATCGTAACAACCTCACGGGCCATTTGCAAAATGCATCTAAGCATCAATTCAATCATTACTTGGCTATTACTGGCCACATGTATCACAAAACAACTTGCCTCTTCTTCACATGGTCCGTCTCACGAACTTGTGGCGCTACTTCATTAATCTCTGCCGTTATCTGTTCCCAAATCTTCCATCTGCGTGTGTGTGTCAGCTTCTCGGATGGACACTCTATCCAATCACGTGCTCGGGGAACCAGGATGGCCAGCTCCTGTGCTTCATATGCCTTATTTTTTTTGGGTGGTTCCGCTGTTGCACTGGCTCGCCCCTTGCCACGTCCCTGGCCACGCCCCCTGGCACCAGTCGCTGCACTTGAAGTGCTGGCCATGGTACTACCGTGTGAAGTCCCCTGTTGTGTTCCAACCAATTCTGCTGATGGTGCATATGAGCCAGCTGCAGGTTGGCCTGCTGCAGAAGGGCCAGGTGTAGGTTGCCCTGCTGTAGAATGGTCAGGTGCAGCTTGCCCTGCTGTAGAAGGGCCAGCAGCCTCCTCATTACCCACTGCCTGCATGTGCAGTGGCACATAGGTGGTGCTGGAGTCCAGCTGGTGAAAAAGTTGCTGCAGCTCTGGGTCCAGCTCTGGTTGGGATCCAGACATGTTTGCAACAACATTGTCACCTTCTAATACACCTTTATATACTGTTTGTGTATCCTGTTTGGCGGACATCAGCGGCAGCTGCGTTCCGTGCGTGAGCGTACGTCGCTGTTTTTTCGCGCCGCATACGGTGGCTGAAATTCCATTGTGTAAAACCTGGCGAAAGTTCGACATGAAATACTGGTCACCAATGCTAACATTGCATAGAATCTTCTGATACACCTGTGACTATTGCACAATACACATGCTATTTTCTAGCATGACATGACATTTGATTCATGACTACTGTGGTATTGTGGCGTTTAATTGTAAGCTAAAAGTAGCCCAATCCCTTAGATAATCCAGGCCACAAGTCATGCAATACTCATCTCTACTGTTATAGACCACACATGTGAGAGCCCTATAAATAGTGACTTGCTGCTAGAATCATTTGTCTCCAGATCTGGACTTGTCAGGGTCTAAGGTAAGCTCTTCCATGCTCCTTGTAGATATGATATCCATTAACAATGTAAGTGTATGAATGTATGCACCATTGCCTCACTGACTACAGATTGTTGGGCCAGCAAAGTGCGTGTATCATTATTGCAACATGTCACATGTTCACTATTTCACTCACAGGTCTTAAACCTGTGTGGGTTCATCTATTGCAGGACAACATGTCCCAGCAATAGATGAAATGTCTCATAGTACATGATGTCGGCAAAAAATGCTGACACCTTTATCTGTGTGTTTTGGACGGTGTGTATTGAGTTCATATTATTGTGTCATCATTAGAGAGTCAAATGGATCTGCGGGATTTCACGGGGCGGCCATCTATTGTACGTATTGAAGGCTACAAATCTATTTGTAGTGGGATATGGCCATTATGTGCATAGGTGCATCAGTATTTATGTTCATTTCTTTATAGGTTGCTGAAGCAATGATGCGCTACATGGAGAGGAGGCTAAGGGCACTTGCGGCTCTCCCCACTCGTCGCCCAAGGAGGCCAGGACGTGCTAGAATCTATCGCACACGGGTGACTCTGTTTGCTATGCCCGATGATGAGGTACTTACTAGGTACCGGTTACCGCCACATGTAATTCTGGATCTGCTCACCTTAATTCAGAGCGATCTGGAACCTCTACACGGGATCACGACAGCAATTCCGCCTCACACACAGCTGCTGGCGGTGTTGCATTTCTGCGCCTCAGGATCATTCCAACAAGTAGTGGCAGTACTTGCTGGAATATCTCAGCCGGCCTTCTGCCGAATCCTGAGGCGTGTGACGTCGGCCATGTTCAGGCGCAAGGGGCACTTCATGGCCATGACATTTGCCACCGAGACCCTGCGCAGAAGCCAGCAGGCCTTCCATCAAATTGCTGGCTTCCCTAATGTGATAGGGGCTGTGGATGGCACCCATGTACCATTTGTGCCTCCATCTCGAAGTGAGAAGATATATAGGAACCGCAAATTGTTCCACTCACTGAACGTGATGGTGGTATGTGGCCCATCCATGGAGATTCTCGCCTTCAACTCGAAGTTTCCCGGAAGTGCCCATGACTCTCATGTCATCCGACAAACCGGGATATGGCAAAGACTACAAGAGCTGGAAGGCCGTGATGCGTGGGTTCTGGGTGACTCCGGTTACCCATGTACGCCCTGGCTACTTACGCCGTACAGCTACCCAGCACCGGGCCCACAGGAGGCATTCAATCGGGCGCATGTTGCCACCAGGCAAGTGGTGGAGCGCTCAATTGGCCTTTTAAAAGGTCGATTTAGAGTGCTCCACCGCACTGGTGGTGACTTACAATATGCGCCTGAAATGGTGTCGAGGATCGTGGGCCTGTGTATATTTTTCCACAACATTGCTGTGCGGCGTGAGATACCCTTTGATGAGTGGGAGGTACCATCTGAGCCGCAAGATCCGCCCATGCGCCCATCCCGCGCCCCTGAATGCCGGAGGGGATACCAGCTGCGGGACTCTGTGGCGCAAAGATACTTCAGGTACATGTTATCGAGTTGACAGAACACACCAATTATTGTAAAAATCACCCCTTCAAATAAGTACAGTGTGTTAGTTGTCAGTGTTACAACACGAAAATTAGCCAGCCTGCCCTCCTAATGGCAAAGAAATAGTAGATATTTATCATATGTGCTTAGTTTTGGGGGAAGTTAAATATAGGTGCTAATTATTATACCTTGTTCAAGGGATCTTATGTGTTTGTTATATCTTCATTATTGTAGTTGATACTATCCCTGATGACTGGTGAGTACATTGATTTATTCTGTAATGTGTTGGGGATTTTTTCATGTGTTGATGTCTGATTTGTTTGCAGATATATATATATATATATATATATATATATAGATATATATATATATATATATCTATATATATGATATTTGAATTTATTCACATGTTTCAACATTTCAAGGAGCAGGCAGCCAGGCAGGCAGGCAGGCAGGCAGGCAGGCAGGGCTGGTGTATAATGCTGGTCTCAGGATACCTGCAAGTGTGTGTATGTGTCTTTTACACATAAATGTACGCATACACATAGATGCATAGAGTAAGTAATGCTAACTACAGCTATGCGTTGCTAAGCTATAGCACGCGTTGCTTGGCGGAGCGAGGCGTCATTGGATTTGCTAAGTGCATACACACTGTGTTTTATATATATCAGATTTGTTCATTGCCATACATCAACACTACTGTTTTGAAGGCATGCGAATTTGTCACCATTTGTGTTGGCGCAGAGACGCTGTTCATGTAAAGATGAACAATAAAGTTATTAACACAAATAACTGTGATCAACCAATGCCACCACCTGATTGGTTGATAGATGCCATTGTCAACATGGCGGAGACACGAAGGGCAGAACCCTTCACACATGCGGAGCTGAGGGTTCTTGTCTCCGTCATGGAGACAAGGCTGGGCCGTGCGGGGCCCTTCATCACAAACCGCCATAAGCGGAGGGCGTATGCTGCGGCAGGGCGCCGTATTTACGCCCGCACTCGGGTGCGGAGGTCCCTCGGGCAGCTGGAGAGGCGGTGGTCGGACCTCCGCAGGCGCCAGCCCCAGCTGCTCCAGCAAATCAGGGGCGAAATTGCTGAGTGTGAGTATTTTAGCTATGAAATTTCGCACTTACAACATAGCATCTAGAAACAATAAAATGTGTCTCATGATAAGTGGGTGTCCATGGGTTTAAAAGTCCATAGACTGTTATGTGTGCTTCTTCCTGGTTAACATGCAGTAATGTGGCTTTTATATGTAATGCCATAGCATTGAGGATTCTGATGCATACAATGTGCCAGATCTAATATGTGTTACACATTGATAAATGCCTGGGTTGTAATGTGTGAACAAATTACTAACAATCACATAATAATTTAAATGTCACAATTTGGAATCCATTAACAGTAAGGAGCTACTTTCCTGCATCGTTTGCCATCATTATCACCCTTCCATGTATGTCTTGTTATGGATTAATACATGTGCCCCAATGACCCGACATTGACCATGATGTTTTTTTCTACCACACAGCACGAGCCCGAGCCCGACAGGCCCGTGAAGAGGCGGAGGCAGCCCTGGGCCAGGAGGAGGCCCAAGACCCGGAGGAGGAGGTGGCGGCAAGGGTGGAGGAGGAGGAAGTGGAGGAGGAGCAAATGTTGGAGGAGATGGTGGAGGAGGTGGTGGAGGAGGAGGAGGAGGTGCGTGAGGAGGTGGTGGAGGAGGATGTGGAAGCGGAGTTGGTGGCGGAGGAGGAGGTGTTGGTGGCGGAGGAGGAGGTGGAGGAGGAGGTGGTGGTGGTGGTGGAGGAGGAGGAGGAGGAGGAGGTGGAGGAGGAGGTGGAGGAGGAGGTGGAGGAGGAGTTGGAGGAGGAGGTTCTTGTGGCAGAGGAGCTGGCGGAGGAGGGGGCTGAGGAGGCCACGGTTGCCCCGGAGAATTCTGATGACGAGGGGGAGGAGGCGTGCCAGGCCCCGGAGTACCAGCAGATCGGTATGTTAACATAATGCATCATTCATGAAGTAGTTGTACTGGTATTTCTTATGTAGCACTGGTGATAATAAATTTTGGGCCCATACTATTCATATAGACCCCAAAGTGGGTAGCTACAGATACAGGTACGGGTTAGATGGGGTGTCCAAGGCATCCCTTTCATCCAGGACACCTCTCAATTACACAGGTTTGTGGGATGGGTTGGAGGTCCATTTTGACTGCCACATAACCGTTGTAGTTAAACAGGATCCAGGAGTAAAGGGATGAGTGGATCATTTGTGGATTAAAATCACCTGCTGCAAGCGTAGATTATGACCCATCAAATAGTGGAATCTATATGGTTGCTGAATGTTATTTATAAACTCTAGGATGTATGCTATAAATGGAGTAGGGGCCGGCCTACCTTGGAATGGAGTCACAAGTTGCCAGTGTCCCAGGAGCCTCCTCTACCTAAACACCCCCTGTAGTTCAGATTGTTTTTTTGACCTCACAGAATTGTAGGTTGGTTTAGACAGAATTAAGATTTTGAGGATGTGTACTGTGCATTCCTGACATTTGCATAACTCCCATGCCACGAACCATCACTGAACTTAGACTGAGCAGATTGTGACAAGTTCTTATTGACGGAGGCCATGACATGCTTGTCATTGGTTAGTCATGGGTGGGTTGTGACTGAGAAGAAACAATATGACTGTTATGTCTTCTGCAGAGTAAAGGGTAGAGGCCAAAAAAGACAGTACAGGTTGAGTATCCCTTATCCAAAATGCTCGGGACCAGGAGAATTTTGGATAACGGATTATTCCGTATTTCGGAATATTTTAATATTTCAATGATGTATTTTGAAGTATCTTGTATTTATGCTGTATAAACACATAATATACACACAAATATATTTTATTACCACATAAAATACACACAAATATATTTTAATTGTTAAAAAAACAAGGTTTCAAAACGTGAAACAAAATGTGTGTACTATCTCAGCACTGAATTTGAATGCCAAGCAATCATTGTCTTGCACATATATAGTGCCAGTTACATATCATGTCCCCAGTGATGCTGTTACAAATGTCCCCAGTGAGTTTTTAGCAAAAAAAAAAAAAATTTTCACTTTCTGGAATGTCCGTATTTCGGAATAATTCGGATAACGGATATTCGGATACGGGATACTCAACCTGTATGTAGTAAATAAGTTTGCATGTATGTATATATGTATGTGTCATATCTATTTATCTATGTGTGTCTCTATCTCTCTACATAGATAGATATATATATATATATATATATATATACACACATGTCACCTAGCATTTGTGCCATTTATGTCGCAGTATGTGAAATGTATGCATGAATAACATGACTAATTTTTGCCCCTTTGACATGCCCACAGATGACACCACACCAGCAGATGAGGGGGTGCGTGGGGCCGTCCTGCGAGCGGAGCACCACTTGAGGCTCCTTCTAGCAGACCTGCAGGACATCCGCGATCTGCTGCTTTAATTTATTATTTTATATTTTTTTTTTTTCTATGTTAATGCTGTTTTTAAATAAATTCTTTATGCAAGTTCACAGTTGTTGGTTTTATTTGCACTTGAAACAGTATATGTGTAGATTGTTTATAATCTTTTACACAGGGTGTAATACAAACCATTGCACTTACATTGCTGTAAGGGTTAATGTGTGCAATGCATGTGTTAGGCATGCTTGTAAGGATATATTGGCATCTAATTGATTCCAATTCCAAATAAGCTGTTTTTTATGAGGATAGGTAATTGAATAAGTGGGTCATGTGATGTATTGCAGAAGATACTTCATAGTGGGTTGTTTGGCGTAAATACTCCGCTTACGGGCGGTAGCACCGCTTGGCTCCCGGTCGGATGCGGTATTTCCGAGCATACTCTGTAATACTCTGTAATACCGTGCAGAATCGGAGTGTTTCTCCCGCACACGCATGGTTTGTATGTCGTCCGTAAACACGCCCTGTTCTTAAAGAGTGAGTCCGTCCGAATGCGGAGGACACGTGGGCGTTTCTACGGACGATGGCCGCATGCGGCAAAACACCGTGGCGTGCGGACCGCTCCGTAAGAATGCGGGAATATCCGCACCGATCTGAATAAGGGCCTGGGTTAGGTGGCCTGGCTGAGGTGTGACATATTAGTCAGATTGCTCTATTCCACCAGTCTAGTCGTGTTTCCGAGTAGATTTTTAGAGAAAGGCTGCATAGCTCATGTCCTCATTGAGTCCGTTTAGGTGTCATGGTATCAAGCAGAAAAATGAATTTTGTTTCATATTGTAAGAGCTCCTTGTCCACATTGCCCCGTCTTATACCTTTGTCTACCTGCATCATGCCAAAGGCTTGTAGTCCTTTGGCATTGCCTTGGTGACATCTTAGGAAATGTTTTGCAATTGGGGTCAGTTTCTTCATGTTTAGTTTGTCCCTACTAGCATTTTTGATGTTCCAGTAATCTTTGTTTCAAAGGCCTGATGTATGTAAGATTACAGGGGCAGCGTAGGTTATAGATTACTCCTGGAGTGGTACATGTGATCTTGTTTTTGATCACCCATTCTTTATCAAATTTATCAGTAAACGTCATTGTGTTTTTCATGTAGGGACATGCCTTACAGGTCCCACACTTGTAGGAGCCACTCTTCTGTTGGTATCTATTGCTGGTCTGTGGTTTCTCTAGGTGGCTATGAACAAGTAAATCTTGCAGATTGCTGCTCCTCCTCCAGCTGATTTGGATTCTGTTGTCCAGAATTTTTGCCAAATCAACATCTGTCTGGAGGACTCCAATGTGTTTGTTAAGGATCTCTTGGACTGTTCTCCACTCACGACAGAAAGTGCCAATAAACCGCACCTTGTCATCTGGTGCAGAGATGTCCTTGCTTTTGGGGATGAGAAGTTGTTCTCTGTCACAATATTTGGCTTCATTGCTGGCTCTGTTGACTGCTCGTTTACTGTAGCCTCTTTGTGTCAGTCTCTCTCCCAGCTCAGTTGCCCTTTTCTCATAAGTTGCCCCTTCGGAGCAGTTCCTCCTTGTTCTGAGGAACTCACCTTTGGGGAGACCTTTGAGTACAGGTGGAAAGTGGAAGCTTTCACGGTGGAGGATGGAGTTTGTGGCAGTCTTTTTTCGATATAGATCCGAGGAGATGTGACCATCTGAGTGATTCTACAGAGAGTTTTAGGTCCAGAAATGTGATTGTCTGCTGGCTGATGTCAAAGGTAAGATGGAGTTTGAGCTGATTGTGGTTGAGGGTATTTATGAATTTAATAAACAGTTCCTTTTCTCCTTCCCAGACAATGAGTAGGTCGTCTATGTAACGTAACCATAGTAGGACATGTTTGGTGAAGATGTCATTGCCCTCGCTGAATACCACCTCACGTTCCCACCACCCCAGGTACAGGTTTGCATAGGTGGGGGCACATGCACTGCCCATAGCAGTCCCCTGTACCTGGAGGTAGAATTTGCCATCACAGGTAAAGAAGTTCTTGGTAAGTACAAAGCGGAGGAGTTTGATTAGGAATTCATTGAATGGATCCTCCCGTTCCATGCTCAAAAAGTATTTTGCGGCGTTGAGGCCATGTTCATGGATGATATTGGTGTACAGGCTCTCAACGTCGCATGTAATCAGCCAACAGTTTTGGTTCAGAATTACATCTTGGATTCTATTGAGTACGTCCATCGTGTCACGGATGTATGATGGTAAAGTGTACACGTACTTGCGTAACCAGTGATCTACAAAGTTGCTGGCATTTTCGGTGAGACCCCCTATCCCGGAGACTATTGGCCTTCCAGGAGGGTTTGCCTCATTTTTGTGCACTTTGGGCAGAAGATAGAGTGTTGCCACTCTAGGGTACTCAACTTGTAGAAAATCCATTTGTGCTTTGGTAATGGTACCAATATGTCTGGCCTCACTGAGAATTTTGTTATATATTTTCAGGAAATTGTCAAGTGGGTTGAAGGTCAATCTCTGGTAACATGATTTGTCTGAGAGATGTCGTTCAAGTTCCAGCAGATATTTGTCACGATCCCACAGCACTATGTTGCCCCCCTTATCGGAAGGTTTCACAATCGTATCTTCCCATCCTCTTATCTCTTTGAGGGCTTGTCTCTCATCTTTTGTCCAATCTCAACCAATTGAGTGCCAAGCATCGCATTAAAGTAGCTAATCTACAGGCTGTTACATTTGTATATAGAACACAAACTAATTAAGATTGACACACTTCTCTCCTCAAACAATTGTTTAAAGGTCAAGAAGGAGAAAGTTAGTAGTGTTATTAATAATATTGAATAGAGGGATTTTTGCTCCAGGAACTCGCACGTGCCTTTTAAATAGCACACTGTTCTCACTTGTGTTAATGTTATTTGTTGTTTGTCATATTTCGTGTTCTTCACTTGTAAAAATCTCGGTACTTGTGAGTTATCCGGGCGCCCGATTTTTTGATTGTATGCCTTAAGTTAAGGCATACAATCAGATGCGATGCGATGCGATATCGCATCGCATCGCATGCGACCATCGGATGCGATGACCCGATTTTTCCATAGGAATCAATGTTAAAATGATTCCTATGGAAAAAGGGGTCCTTTTCATACCCCTACTATCCAAGTGGGCATGGAGTTGGATATAAACCTGTGGCGAGCGTAGCGAGCCACCGAGCCCGAAGCGTGGCGAGCGAAGCGAGCCCCGCGAGGGGACGGTATTCCGTGTCCCCTCGCGGGGCTCGCTACGCTCGCCACGCTTCGGGCTCGGTGGCTCGCTACGCTCGCCACAGGTTTATATCCAACTCCATGCCCACTTGGATAGTAGGGGTATGAAAAGGACCCCTTTTTCCCATTGAATTCCATGTTAAAATGGACTCAGTCCATTTTAACATTGATTCCTATGGAAAAATCGGGTCATCGCATCGCATCGCATCCGATGGTCGCATGCGATGCGATGTCCCGATCCGACCCGATTTTGAAATCGGGCGCCCGGATAACTCACAAGTACCAAAATCTCAACCAGTTTTTAATCCAATTACAAATATTATTTCCTAACCCTAAATTACCTAGTGTCATTAATAACCTTTTATGAGGCGCATGTCAAAAGCTTTAGCGAAATTCAAGCAGTATTACATCAACAGATTTCCCTAAGTCCAGCCCCCTACTGACTTCCTCATAGAAGCTAATTTAATTAGTCTGACAATCTATTTATGATGAACCCATTGCTGAGCCTTACTTATCACCTTCTCCTGGTCTAAGAAACTTTGGATAGAATCTATTAATATTCCTTCTAATATTTTCCCACAATGGATGTAAGGCTGACCGGTCTATAATTTTCAGGGTTAGTTTTGCTCCCTTTCTTCCATATTGTTAGGACCCGGGGATCCATGGGGTCTGGTGACCGCACGGACTCCCACGGCTCCGGTACCTGCTGTGGTGGGGGTCAGTGGCAGGCGGGGGTTTGGCTGCATCTCCAGATTCCCCTCGGCACTGGACGCCGGAGGTTGCTAGGCAACCTGTCCGGCGCACAACTTCCGCCAGCAGGCGGAACTCCCAGCATGTTGCTTAGCAATGGCAGATGCTGGAATGTTGGCGCCTTTGCGCAGCGGCTTCATTAAGGAGAAAGGGCTTGGTTCCTGACGCCCTTTCTCATTGGTTGGGGATTCTCATTTAAGGGTGCTGGGATTTCTCCCAGAGGCGGTGATAATCCTTCTGTTACAGCTGCTTTAACCGTGAGACTGCCTGATCCACACATTCCCAGGATGACCACCTCTCCTGTTCAATCTAGGTGTCAGGAGTGTATGCGCTGCTAGTCCAGGCTGCTTTATTGGCATGTTGGTGCCCTAGTGGAGGTTGGCATTATTCCTCCTACATTTTGGTTGGGGTACTAACCCTTGTGCGGAGTACAACTTTTGCTGTGACAGGGTCGCTTGGTTTTGGCTGCGACTGGGTCACTGGTTTGCGTTTGCGATGAGATCGCTGTATTTATGTTTCTTATTTGCTAAAATCCCGTATCTCATACAATTTAGAGACCTTTAGTTTATCCCTTAGTCCTTGTCAGGTTGGGGTATTCCTTAGCTTAGTTAGATTCTCCTCTTGGTCCCATCTCTGGCAGTCGCTGTAGGCTTGTAACATCCTTAAAACCTGGCTGCATTGGGGTCGCTCCTTCGAATGTGACGGCTACTGGAGAAGCCTAGCTCCCCGCAGTATACGGCCACCTGCCAGAGAGGTCCAATAGAGTCAGAATAGGTCAGCGCTGCACCGTCCAGTCTTGGCAGTATTCAGCGGGCAAGTAATTCCTTGGATCCTTACACATATTGGTACTACGTTAGTTATGCGCCAGTCCCTTGGTACTGTCCGAAATTATTGAATCCTCGAATATCAGATATTAGTATAGTAGTGCTATAACAGAGCTCAATTCTTTTAGTATCCTCGGGTGTATTTTGTCCGGGCCAGGAGATTTGTTACTATTTAGGTTCTGTCATCTATTGTTGACTATTTCCTCACTCAAACATAGTTTGGGAGCAATTAAGAGCCGAGCAGTTAATCTGTGGGAGATCCTCTGAAGATTCTTCCCTTGTAAATACCGAAGCAAAAAATTAATTTAATAATTCCGCTTTCTCTTTTCCTTCTATTACCCGGGTACCTGCTTGTTTTTTAGTGGGCCAATATTTTCCTTCCTTAACAGTTTCCCGTTTATATAACTGTAGAATGTTTTGGGGTTATATTTGCTATCTGCGGCTATTTTACATTCAGTCTCTAATTTATCCATCTTGATTTTTACATTACATTATTTATATGCGGCAAATGATTTGGGTGTCCCATCTTGTTTAAACGCTTTGAATGCCCTCCTTTGTTTAGCTATTTAAATTTTGACTTTGCTGTTAAGCCGCATAGGATTCCTTTTGACATTTGTACTTTTATGTACCCTAGGAATAAATTTATCAGTGCCCTCCAATACTTTATTTTTAAGTTTGACACCTCTTAGTAGTATCCTTACCTCTAAATAATTCCTTCCAGTTTATATACGTTAAGGATTCCTAAAACTTACCAAAGTTTGCTTTTCTGAAAATTAAGGACCTAAGGATCATATTGTGATCACTGTTCCCCAATGTCTCCCTTATGGTTATGTTAGTAACAATGTCCCCATTGTTACTTATCAAGAGACCCAGGATGTTGTTATTTCTGGTTGGACTTTCAATAAATTAATTGCCCAGAGAGCGCAAATACTCAACTGTTGAGCAGGAGCGCTTGGCCATTAAGTGGGCAGTTGAGTCACTAAGATACTATTTATTGGGGCGAGAGATTTTGCTGGTCACAGACCATGCACAATTACAGTGGATGCACACAAACAAAGAGGTGAATGCTCGGGTGGTTTTTGGCCTTGCAACCATTTAAATTTGAGATGAGGCATCATCCAGGGAAACAGTACCTCAATGCCGATGCCCTGTCCAGGAGGTTTGTTGGTCCTGAGGCTTCAAGAAACCCTATGGTGAAGCTAGGGGAGGAAGGCGAGGTGGGTGACCTCTGGAAGGTAGTGGAGGGCTGTGTACACGGGCGGATGACACAAGTAGGGGTGGGTGAGGCTAAGAGCTCACCTGAAAATTGTGTAGCTTCACAAAAGTGGTTGAAGCTAAGGGGGGGGGGGGGAAGGAGTGGCAGAGTCTGCATTCCCTAACATGAAAGTAATGTGGAGGATCCAGGCCAGGTTTTGTTAGCAGAAGCAGAAGCCCAGGTGTAATCAGCAGCAACTTGGATGTCCTGATTTAAGGCTTCCCATGGCATTGTTTGTTGCTCTGTACCAGCTGAATACCTGTAACTAGTCAGCAGCAGGACTGCCCCCTCCGTGTAACATGTGTGTAAGTGTACTGTATACGGTGACCTCTGCTTAGCTCTGTACCAGCTGTATACCTGTAACTAGTCAGCAGCAGGACTGCCCCATCCGTGTACCTAACATGTGTGTAAGTGTACTGTACATGGTGACCTCTGCATACCTGTAACTAGTCAGCCGCAGTACTGCCCTCTCCGTGTAACTAACATGTGTTTAAGTGTACTGTATACGGTGACCTCTGCTTAGCTCTGTACCAACTGTATACCTGCAACTAGTCAGCAGCAGTACTGCACTCTCTGTGTAACTGTACTGTATATGGTGACCTCTGCGTAGCTCTGTACCAGCTATATACCTGTAAATAGTCAGCAGCAGTACTGCACTCTCTGTGTAACTGTACTGTATATGGTGACCTCTGCGTAGCTCTGTACCAGCTATATACCTGTAAATAGTCAGCAGCAGTACTGCACTCTCTGTGTAACTGTACTGTATATGGTGACCTTTGCGTAGCTCTGTACCAGCTATATACCTGTAACTAGTCAGCAGCAGTACTGCCCTCTCCGTGTAACTGTACTGTATATGGTGACCTCTGCGTAGCTCTGTACCAGCTATATACATGTAACTAGTCAGCAGCAGTACTGCCCTCTCCGTGTAACTGTACTGTATACGGTGACCTCTACGTAGCTCTGTACCAGCTATATACCTGTAACTAGTCAGCAGCAGTACTGCCCTCTCCATGTATCTGTACTGTATACGGTGACCTCTGCGTAGCTCTGTACCAGCTATATACCTGTAACTAGTCAGCAGCAGTACTGCCCTCTCCATGTATCTGTACTGTATACGGTGACCTCTGCGTAGCTCTGTACCAGCTATATACCTGTAACTAGTCAGCAGCAGTACTGCCCTCTCCGTGTAACTGTACTGTATATGGTGACCTCTGCGTAGCTCTGTACCAGCTATATACATGTAACTAGTCAGCAGCAGTACTGCCCTCTCCGTGTAACTGTACTGTATACGGTGACCTCTACGTAGCTCTGTACCAGCTATATACCTGTAACTAGTCAGCAGCAGTACTGCCCTCTCCATGTATCTGTACTGTATACGGTGACCTTTGCGTAGCTCTGTACCAGCTATATACATGAAACTAGTCAGCAGCAGTACTGCCCTCTCTGCGTAACGGTAATGTGTATGGTGACCTCTGCGTAGCTCTGTACCAGCTGCATACCAAACATAACATTCCACTCTGTCAGGCAGAGTCCATGCTACCGGATTTTCCATTATTACTTTCCAAACACACTCCCAATAAAAACATAACTTCTACAGATCAGGATCAGCTGTTTACAGGAGAAAGTGTAATATGGAGGGAATATAACCCATCGGCCGGCGGATAAAAACAACACAATGTCTCATACCTGCACATACTGTATGGCCTGATGAAAAGACCGATCCAGTCTTGAAACTTCGTCATGGACTTGGTTAATTTCACTTGAATAAGCATGTACCACTTAATACAGATTATTTGTGAAAAATCCATTGGAGTGCTGCCTATTAGCTCTCACTGGGGTTTTGTGGCTTAAGGTGCGAGTGTCTGGATATATTATACTTTTGGAAGGCACTGTGGTCCATTTCTATTGTCTGGAGTGCCAAACAATTTTTGGGACTGTGTGTATATATATATATGTATATATATCTGGAGATCGTTTCCTTGTGTTCAATGTTGAATGTGTTTGCAATAATTATGCACAGTCCTTTTCAAGATGAATAGTCTTTTTATTGCAAGAAAAAAAAAACGACGCGTTTCGTCACTAAGACTTCATCAGGGGTAAAACCAATCCAAAACCAAGTGCTTCAGGACACTCTCTGAATGGCAACCTCCCAATCAAACATTCAGAAATGGCATGATATACCTTCCTCCCTCTAGTGTCAGTGCATGTCCTCGTGCTCTGTTGCTCCTCTTCCTGTGACTAATGTCTCCCACCTGTAACTTCCTCCCCCTAGTGTCAGTGCATGTCCTCGTGTTCTGCTGCTCCTCTTCCTGTGACTAATGTCTCCCACCTGTACCTTCCTCCCTCTAGTGTCAGTGCATGTCCTCGTGTTCTGTTGCTCCTCTTCCTGTGACTAATGTCTCCCACCTGTACCTTCCTCCCTCTAGTGTCAGTGCCTGTCCTTGTGTTCTGCTGCTCCTCTTCCTGTGAAGAATGTCTCCCACCTGTACCTTCCTCCCCCTAGTGTCAGTGCATGTCCTCGTGTTCTGCTGCTCCTCTTCCTGTGATTAATGTCTCCCACCTGTACCTTCCTCCCCCTAGTGTCAGTGCATGTCCTCGTGTTCTGCTGCTCCTCTTCCTGTGACTAATGTCTCCCACCTGTACCTTCCTCCCCCTAGTGTCAGTGCATGTCCTCGTGTTCTGCTGCTCCTCTTCCTGTGACTAATGTCTCCCACCTGTACCTTCCTCCCTCTAGTGTCAGTGCATGTCCTCGTGTTCTGTTGCTCCTCTTCATGTGACTAATGTCTCCCACCTGTACCTTCCTCCCTCTAGTGTCAGTGCCTGTCCTCGTGTTCTGCTGCTCCTCTTCCTGTGAAGAATGTCTCCCACCTGTACCTTCCTCCCCCTAGTGTCAGTGCATGTCCTCGTGTTCTGCTGCTTCTCTTCCTGTGACTAATGTCTCCCACCTGTACCTTCCTCCCTCTAGTGTAAGTGCATGTCCTCGTGCTCTGTTGCTCCTCTTCCTGTGACTAATGTCTCTCACCTGTACCTTCCTCCCCCTAGTGTAAGTGCATGTCCTCGTGTTCTGCTGCTCCTCTTCCTGTGACTAATGTCTCCCACCTGTACCTTCCTCCCTCTAGTGTCAGTGCCTGTCCTCGTGTTCTGCTGCTCCTCTTCCTGTGAAGAATGTCTCCCACCTGTACCTTCCTCCCTCTAGTGTCAGTGCGTGTCCTCGTGTTCTGCTGCTCCTCTTCCTGTGAAGAATGTCTCCCACCTGTACCTTCCTCCCTCTAGTGTCAGTGCGTGTCCTCGTGTTCTGCTGCTCCTCTTCCTGTGAAGAATGTCTCCCACCTGTACCTTCCTCCCCCTAGTGTCAGTGCATGTCCTTGTGTTCTGCTGCTCCTCTTCCTGTGATTAATGTCTCCCACCTGTACCTTCCTCCCCCTAGTGTCAGTGCATGTCCTCGTGTTCTGCTGCTCCTCTTCCTGTGACTAATGTCTCCCACCTGTACCTTCCTCCCTCTAGTGTCAGTGCATGTCCTCGTGTTCTGCTGCTCCTCTTCCTGTGACTAATGTCTCCCACCTGTACCTTCCTCCCTCTAGTGTCAGTGCATGTCCTCGTGTTCTGTTGCTCCTCTTCCTGTGACTAATGTCTCCCACCTGTACCTTCCTCCCTCTAGTGTCAGTGCCTGTCCTCGTGTTCTGCTGCTCCTCTTCCTGTGAAGAATGTCTCCCACCTGTACCTTCCTCCCCCTAGTGTCAGTGCATGTCCTCGTGTTCTGCTGCTCCTCTTCCTGTGACTAATGTCTCCCACCTGTACCTTCCTCCCTCTAGTGTCAGTGCATGTCCTCGTGCTCTGTTGCTCCTCTTCCTGTGACTAATGTCTCTCACCTGTACCTTCCTCCCCCTAGTGTCAGTGCATGTCCTCGTGTTCTGCTGCTCCTCTTCCTGTGACTAATGTCTCCCACCTGTACCTTCCTCCCTCTAGTGTCAGTGCCTGTCCTCGTGTTCTGCTGCTCCTCTTCCTGTGAAGAATGTCTCCCACCTGTACCTTCCTCCCTCTAGTGTCAGTGCGTGTCCTTGTGTTCTGCTGCTCCTCTTCCTGTGAAGAATGTCTCCCACCTGTACCTTCCTCCCTCTAGTGTCAGTGCATGTCCTCGTGTTCTGCTGCACCTCTTCCTGTGACTAATGTCTCCCACCTGTACCTTCCTCCCTCTAGTGTCAGTGCATGTCCTCGTGCTCTGTTGCTCCTCTTCCTGTGACTAATGTCTCCCACCTGTAACTTCCTCCCCCTAGTGTCAGTGCATGTCCTCGTGTTCTGCTGCTCCTCTTCCTGTGACTAATGTCTCCCACCTGTACCTTCCTCCCTCTAGTGTCAGTGCATGTCCTCGTGTTCTGCTGCTCATCTTCCTGTGACCAATGTCTACCACCTGTACCTTCCTCCCTCTAGTGTCAGTGCATGTCCTCGTGTTCTGTTGCTCCTCTTCCTGTGACCAATGTCTACCACCTGTACCTTCCTCCCTCTAGTGTCAGTGCATGTCCTCGTGTTCTGCTGCTCCTCTTCCTGTGAAGAATGTCTCCCACCTGTACCTTCCTCCCTGTAGTGTCAGTGCCTGTCCTCGTGTTCTGCTGCTCCTCTTCCTGTGAAGAATGTCTACCACCTGTACCTTCCTCCCCCTAGTGTCAGTGCATGTCCTCGTGTTCTGCTGCTCCTCTTCCTGTGAAGAATGTCTCCCACCTGTACCTTGTTAAAGCCCTTGATATATGTGCAAGTTTCTATCATGTCCCCCCTTTCTCTTCTCGGCTCCAAAGTATACATATTAAGATCTTTTAGTCTTTCCTGGTACGTTTTGTGATGTAGGCCATGCACCATTTTAATTGCCCTTCTTTGTACAGTCTCTAATGTATTTATATCCTTCTGAAGATATGGGGCCTTATTCTGGTTGGTCCAGTTCTGTCCGTGTGCGGATGGTTTGTTTTTTCTTCTATGCATGCGTGCCGTTCGCAATGCACATGTGCGACGCATGCACACCGCTTGCGAATGGACCTCACCGATGAAAAACTCTTGTCCGCTCACAGACGGACAAAGTGGGCGTAATGTGGGCGTATTTAGGGGAGAGGCGTATACATGGGCGTACATGGGGGCGTATACTCAAACTGCACGGAGGTCCATTCGCCTCGCTCGGAGAGTGGTCAGGACGTTTCTGGACCAAAAAAGTCAGACGCCAAAGAGTGCTCCATACCACTCTTAGACCATCCGCCTGTGTACGCCCGCAATCGGTCGGCTAATTAACGCAAACACACCAAAATGACAGACACCTGAACCCAATATGAACCAATGATGCAGCCTATTTAGTGCAATCCATCAATTGAGTACCTGCAAGCCATACACAGCCCTGAAATACTTTGGAAGGTTCACTTTCTACACTTGTCACCATTACAAGGTACAATTATTTCTATAGTTTATTAGTTCAGACACATGTTGGAATATGTGGATTTTGGTCTATTTTAACCATCTATAACCTTAATGCAAGTGTGTCTGTCATGTTAGGACAACTGGACACACAATTCACAGGTCGACATGTGTCAACTTTTTCATTGCTACACAAACATACACTTCACATTATTTATTTATACACCTCTATCACGTCTAACAGCAACAATGCTTTTTTGTTCCACCTTTTTTACTTGCAATGTTTCATACATTTGTCCTGCTCATTCTGGGAAACAATCTTAGCAATTGATAACCTGGACAGACACTGATGTGTAAGCAGCCAATCTGCTCCTAACTGTCTTTTTTACACTCTATATGTAAGTTGGCATTGAGAGGGTCAGGTAGGCAACCGTGATTAACCCTTCACTTTATCCACTTCAACAGCATACTCAATGATGTGTGTAACGCATACACACAAATAATGTGGAACACGGCACACAAATCATTTCACATCAAACACATAAGTATTTAAATAAATAATTTATTGCTAAGCATCACAGCTAAATAATATTTTGATATTTGCAAGAATTATTGCTGAAAAAAAATAGGTACTTATGTAATATCTGGGCTCCCGCGTCCCCCTCGCCGTCCCCCTCGCCATCTCCATTCGTAGTTGTATAGTAGGGGTATGAAAAAATGGGGTGCATTTAACATGGGAGCCCAGATAATATATAAGTACCAAAAAATACAACCAGAAAGAACAAAATGTGCCATTAAATGAAACATCTGACACCCAACAGGTGCATAATGAAATCAAAGGCCACACCAGCATAGGATCTGCATCATCCAGGAATAATGCTTGCCAGCATCCACAACATCAAAACAATACCCTACATTTCTAGATTGTGAATTTTGGATTTTGGTACCCTTTGCATGGGAATGAAAAGGAGTTCTCACACAGGAAGTGGCCCTCCAGAGCAAAGGACAATATTTGGGGTCAAACCACACACAAAGTCAATAAGATGGCACCACATCATTTTTTCCTCCCTACATGGAAGGTGTATAAGCATGTGTACGCCTGTGTAGTTTTTTGGGTTGCGTAAATTAAAACGCACGCATATTGTTAATACAGAGTGGATTAATAAAGTTTATACTAAATAAGAGTGCTTTCGACCAATCAGCAAACAGCATAACTTATATACCTGCAATTATTTGCTGCGCCATTGCCCATAGGGCCCCACCCTTCTCAAACCGAGAATTACTGGCGCTGGTGTCCGTAATGGACCGGAGCCTGGGGCCCATGGGCCCCTATGTAATCAATGCGGCTAAGCGACAGACCTTTACTACGGCCTCCCGCCGCATCCACGCCCACACGGGCATCACGCAGACCATCGCCCAGCTGGAGCGGCGATGGTCCGACCTCAGGGGGTGTCAGCCGGACCTCCTGAGCAGGATTCGCCGCTATGTGAGGCGCTGTAAGTATATCTTGATTTGATGTGCGTTTATTTGCTAATGTTGAATTGCGTATGTGTATGTATATGTGTGTATGTATATGTGTGTGTATATGTATATATTTGTCTGTGTGTGTATATACTGTATGTATATTTGTCTGTGTATGTGTGATTTTTGTCCCATTTGTACTTGAAATTTATAAATTTAGAATAAACAATCATGCGAGATTAATTGAGTATGTTATTTGCATTAATATGTTTTTTTTACCCCCCATTTTCATATTCCACCACCTTCAATGACACTTCAAACAACAATGACATTGCAGCACGCGCCATGGCATGCATAAGGGCAAGAGAATCTCATCAGCAGGAGGAGGAGGAAGAGGAGGACCTGCCAGTTGCACCTGCTGCTGCCCACCTCAACTCCCCCCCCCCCTACCCCTTCACCTGAGTCCAGCCACTCACCTGGCCCCACATTATCACCTGCCCCCACCCACTCCTCTGCCTCATCCCACTCAACTCCCCCATCACACTGCCCTGCCCTATCCCACACCTACTCCATTTCCCCCACCCACACCCCTGCCCACACCTACTCCATTTCCCCCACCCACTCCCCCTGCCTCATCCTACTCCACACCCACAACCCCATTTCCAACCCCCCTACTACTTCCCACCACCCACCCCAACCCCTACCAATCCCCACAACCTTTCTCCCTACTCCCATCCCTGCCTCCTCCCTCATTGGTCCCCCTTCCCCACCTAGGCCACCGACAGCACCTCAAATGAGGAATGTTGACGGCAGACGTAAGTAAACAATATGCCTGCTCTTGACAAATTTACATTCACTACACCCACATATGTCAACTCCAAAACATTGTTAGTTCATCCACATCACTCTAATCCCACCATGACCTGTGGGCTGTCCTCCTCCAGGACCAATGGCAGGGGCTGGCTGGCAACTTTCAGCCTGGGGGGCAACACAAGCAAGTGGCCCACCACCATCGCCAACGTTTCACCACCCTACCCTCTCCCTACACCCCTCTAGTATGCAGCAAGGATTAACCAATCATTTCCCCACACACATACACCAGAAACGGGGACAGTGTGTGCCGAAGGCGCGTTGCAAACATTTACACTGTAATGCTCATTACACATAATGCCACACACACCGTAATGCCCATTACACATAAAGCCATCACTGTAATGCGCATTACACATAAAGCCAACACCGTAATGCCCATTACACATAAAGCCAACACCATAATGCCCATCACACATAAAGCCAACACCGTAATGCCCATCAAACATAATGCCACACCGTAATGCCCATTACACATGCCATACCGTAATGCCCACTACACATGCCATACCGTAATGCCCACTACACATGCCATACCGTAATGCCCACTACACATGCCATACCGTAATGCCCACTACACATGCCATACCGTAATGCCCACTACACATGCCATACCGTAATGCCCACTACACATGCCATACCGTAATGCCCACTACACATGCCATACTGTAATGCCCACTACACCATGCCAACACCGTAATGCCCATTACACATGCCACACACCGTAATGCCCATTACACATAAAGCCAACACCGTAATGACAATTACACATAACGCCAACAACATAATGCCCAATAAACATAATTCCACACACCGTAATGCCCAATACACATAATGCCACACACCGTAATGCCCATTATACATAATGCCAACACCGTAATGCCCATTACACATAATGCCACACACTGTAATGTCCATTTCACATAAAGCCAGCACCCATTAAACATAATAATGGCCAAATACACCTCCTATCAGCTATCACCATACCCCTATACCCTTACACTACTCCCCCTGTCCACGTCTTCCCTCATGCACCCCATATCCCTCTACCCCCAACAAACCCTACTCCCCCTATCTCCTACAAACACTCTATATACCACTACCCCCAACACATCCTGCACTTCAGTTCCTGTCCCCCAATATACACCCCATAATAACCCTCTATCCTGGCCACAGACACATTCCACTGACTGTCCCCAACATACACATGCCATAACCTCCCCATCCCATCCCATATGACCATCTGATAGCCACTGACAGTCCCTAACATTCCTGTACACACCCTCCTTGCCCCCTTTCTTCATATACCACATTACCTCCTTTAACTTTGATGGTCGTGGTCCCTTCTGGTAGCCACATTGTGGGAGCCGGGAAGGAGGAGGTTATCTGCGGCGGGCGGCTGGCAGCTGGCTCTGTTCACCAGCCTGCGCAGGCAAAGCACAGGCTGTACATTCACAGGCAGGTCAGAAGTCCGCCACAGCCCGCACTGCAACAGCGGCTGTGACGGCTGTAACTGGGCTGGGGGAGCTGGATGGGGTGGGCGCCACTGAGATGTACAGTAGTAAAAAAAAAAAAAAACAACAGAAACTTTGCCCAGAAGTTCCACTTCTGTGGCTAGGGGTTCCTTAAACAGCGCAGCTGCGCTACCCGAATCCGCACTTCCGGGTAGCGCTGGCTGCACTGACAGACACTAGAGGTATGGCAGTACCTCTAGTGTCTGTCTCCTCCAAGTCGGCGGCCATTTTTGGAAGGGCCGTCGGCTTACAGAACGCTGTCTGCGGCTGGACCCGGAGGCGGCGGCGGTGAGATACATTGCACACAGCCGGCCCAGCCCCAGCCAGCAGATACCGGCCCGGGGGGCATGTGGCACTCTGCCCCCCGGCCCAGCCCGCCCCTGACCAATGGGTCTGTTGGTATAGGTTTGGAGTGTGGCCATGCATCACCCCTTCAGTGATTGACGCACATTACATCCATTGCAAGATTCTAGAGCACTGGTGTTAAACTCATGGTCCTCCAGCTGTTGTGGAACTACACTTCCCAGCATGAGCTGCCACATACATTCAGATATTGGGTTGTTAATACTGTGGCAGGCCATGGTGGCGCATGCATTTCCACAACAGCTGGAGTCCCCTGAGTTTGACACCACTGTTACAGTTTGACAAGGTTACACTGGTAAAGCATCAATAATGTAATCATTGTTACACTGCATAGCTAAAGTCCAGAGGTTTGAGCAGTTTTACACAGCACAATCCTCGCCAATGTAATGCTGCATACAGTACATTCAGCTAAGAAGGCCCAGGGCAGTTATTAGAAGTCATGTCATATGTTTGTAACATCTTCACAGCATCTCCATCTTCAATGCTCTTTTAAAGTGTGTGTTGACTTCACATTACACTGACAGCTTATTATTAATTACAAAGTGACCAATAATTTGGGCATAATTTATAAAATACTAAATTAATTTTTATCCTTCCCAACATAAATTCAACAGCACCAGGAGGACTTGGCCCAGATAGTGGCTGAAATACACTGGGCATTGGCTACACAACACACCTCCATGGCCGCCTGCATGGGCTCATTTTTTTTTTTTTTTACATATTATTTATGTTGGTTAAATAAAACTTTATTCCAAGTTAGAAGTTGTCTGTGGTTGTTATAGTAACATGTTAGAGTGTTTCTGAGGGCAGGTGGACATAGGTACATGTAACGTGTAATGTAACATATATGTAATGTAAAGTGAAGGGTAAGGAATGAATGTTGTGTGCACGTGTGGGTTATAGGCTTAAATAACACATACTATGCATGAATGTTAGTTGTTGGTGGAGTAGAACATCACACATATCATTAGGGTAGCGAGACATGTAAATCTGTAAATCAATAGGAACATATTAAGTATTCACATTATTTACAGCATGCAGACCAAAAATAAAAACACAAAAAACAACAACATTGGGGGACACATAGATAGTGATTAAAGTTGCACATAAGTACACAATAAATACACATGTAATAAGGGTTCAATTGTAGATAAATTAATCAAGACTAATGAGGTAATAATAAGAAAATCAAACATCACACTTAGGATAATTGGGAAATTGCTACAAGGCAACTTCAAAGGGAATTCTACCAATTTCCCAATTATCCGAATAATTGCTGCTCCATACAAGCGACGCGTACGCAACCGCTTACGATCGGAGCAGCGATAAGATCCATCCTTGTACGGAAGCTTACGCTCATATGCACGCCACTCCCCATTGTCAGATGCTGACTCCATCCGTGCATGGATGTTCTGTGGGCAGAATCACGCTCGCAAGAAAGAATGCGGGATTTGGTTGGATAGACCGTACGCACGGCGGTCCGACGGTACCAACCAGAATAAGGCCCACGGCCTCCAGAACTGAACACAATACTCTAGGTGAGGTTGTACCAATGACCTATACAGTGGCATTATTACTTCTTTCTACTGCTGATACCTCTCCCTATGCAACCAAGCATCTGACTTGCCTTCTTCATTGCTTTGTTACATTGCCTACCTGCTTTTAAGTCCCCTGAAATAGTGACACCTAGATCCCTCTCTTCCTCAGTAGTTTCCATTATAGTGCCAGTTATACTATATTTAGTCTTTGGATTTTTGAGACCCAAGTGCATGATTTTGCATTTCTGTGGTATTAAACTGTAGTTGCCATGCTCTTGACCATTCCTCTAATCCAGGGGTAGGCAAGTAAGTTTTGATGGAGTCCGGAAGTTTGAAATGATTTTGGTCGAGGTCCAAAAAATGCTGCCAATACGGGGACAATGCTGCCAATACTGGGACAATGCTGCCAATGCGGGCACAATGCTGCCAATGCGGGCACAATGCTGGCAATACAGGCACAATGCTGGCAATACAGGCACAATGCTGCCAATATGGGCACAATGATGGCAATACGGGGACAATGCTGCCAATACGGGGACAATGCTGCCAATACGGGGACAATGCTGGCAATACAGGGACAATGCTGCCAATATGGGCACAATGCTGGCAATGCGGGGACAATGCTGCCAATACGGGGACAATGCTGCCAATACGGGGACAATGCTGGCAATACAGGGACAATGCTGGCAATACAGGCACAATGCTGGTAATACAGGGACAATGCTGCCAATACGGGGACAATGCTGGCAATACAGGGACAATGCTGCCAATATGGGCACAATGCTGGCAATACAGGGACAATGCTGCCAATGCGGGGACAATGCTGGCAATACAGGCACAATGCTGGCAATACTGGGACAATGCTGGTAATACAGGGACAATGCTGGTAATATAGGGACAATGCTGGCAATACAGGGACAATGCTGGCAATACACTGTATTGCCAGCATTGTCCCCGTATTGGCAGCATTGTCCCTGTATTGCCAGCATTGTCCCTGTATTGGCAGCATTGTCCCTGTATTGCCAGCATTGTCCCCGCATTGGCAGCATTGTCCCTGTATTGTCAGCATTGTCCCTGTATTGTCAGCATTGACCCTGTATTGTCAGCATTGTCCCTGTATTGGCAGCATTGTCCCTGTATTGCCAGCATTGTCCCTGTATTGTCAGCATTGTCCCTGTATTGTCAGCATTGTCCCTGTATTGTCAGCATTGACCCTGTATTGCCAGCATTGTCCCCGTATTGGCAGCATTGTCCCTGTATTACCAGCATTGTCCCCGTATTGGCAGCATTGTCCCCGTATTGCCAGCATTGTCCCTGTATTACCAGCATTGTCCCTGTATTACCAGCATTGTGCCTGTATTGCCAGCATTGTCCCTATATTGCCAGCATTGTCCCTGTATTGCCAGCATTGTCCCTGTATTGTCAGCATTGTCCCTGTATTGCCAGCATTGTCCCTGTATTGTCAGCATTGTCCCTGTATTGCCAGCATTGTCCCTGTATTGCCAGCATTGACCCTGTATTGCCAGCATTGTCCCCGTATTGGCAGCATTGTCCCTGTATTGCCAGCATTGTGCCCATATTGGCAGCATTGTCCCTGTATTGCCAGCATTGTCCCTGTATTGGCAGCATTGTCCCTGTATTGCCAGCATTGTCCATGTATTGCCAGCATTGACCCTGTATTGCCAGCATTGTCCCCGTATTGGCAGCATTGTCCCTGTATTGCCAGCATTGTCCCTGTATTGGCAGCATTGTCCCTGTATTGCCAGCATTGTCCCTGTATTGCCAGCATTGTCCCTGTATTATCAGCATTGTCCCTGTATTGCCAGCATTGTCCCTGTATTGCCAGCATTGTCCCTGTATTGCCAGCATTGTCCCTGTATTGCCAGCATTGTCCCTGTATTATCAGCATTGTCCCTGTATTGCCAGCATTGTCCCCGTATTACCAGCATTGTCCCTGTATTGCCAGCATTGTCCCTGTATTGCCAGCATTGTCCCTGTATTGCCAGCATTGTCCCTGTATTACCAGCATTGTCCCTGTATTGGCAGCATTGTCCCTGTATTGGCAGCATTGACCCTGTATTGCCAGCATTGTCCCTGTATTGCCAGCATTGTCCCTGTATTGCCAGCATTGTCCCTGTATTGCCAGCATTGTCCCTGTATTGCCAGCATTGACCCTGTATTGTCAGCATTGTCCCTGTATTGTCAGCATTGTCCCTGTATTGTCAGCATTGACCCTGTATTGCCAGCATTGTCCCTGTATTGCCTGCATTGACCCTGTATTGCCAGCATTGTCCCTGTATTACCAGCATTGTCCCTGTATTGTCAGCATTGACCCTGTATTGTCAGCATTGTCCCTGTATTGCCAGCATTGTCCCTGTATTGCCAGCATTGTCCCAGTATTGCCAGCATTGTCCCTGTATTGCCAGCATTGTCCCTGTATTGCCAGCATTGTCCCTGTATTGCCAGCATTGTCCCTGTATTGTCAGCATTGTCCCCGTATTGTCAGCATTGTCCCCGTATTGTCAGCATTGTCCCTGTATTGCCAGCATTGTCCCTGTATTGCCAGCATTGTCCCTGTATTGCCAGCATTGACCCTGTATTGTCAGCATTGTCCCTGTATTGTCAGCATTGACCCTGTATTGCCAGCATTGTCCCTGTATTGCCAGCATTGTCCCAGTATTGTCAGCATTGTCCCTGTATTGCCAGCATTGACCCTGTATTGCCAGCATTGTCCCTGTATTACCAGCATTGTCCCTGTATTGTCAGCATTGACCCTGTATTGGCAGCATTGTCCCTGTATTACCAGCATTGTCCCTGTTTTGCCAGCATTGACCCTGTATTGTCAGCATTGTCCCTGTATTGCCAGCATTGACCCTGTATTGCCAGCATTGTCCCTGTATTGCCAGCATTGTCCCTGTATTGCCAGCATTGTCCCTGTATTGGCAGCATTGTCCCTGTATTGCCAGCATTGTCCCTGTATTGCCAGCATTGTCCCTGTATTGTCAGCATTGACCCTGTATTGCCAGCATTGACCCTGTATTGCCAGCATTGTCCCTGTATTGCCAGCATTGTCCCTGTATTGTCAGCATTGTCCCTGTATTGCCAGCATTGTCCCTGTATTGTCAGCATTGTCCCTGTATTGTCAGCATTGACCCTGTATTGCCAGCATTGTCCCTGTATTGCCAGCATTGTCCCTGTATTGCCAGCATTGACCCTGTATTGTCAGCATTGTCCCTGTATTGTCAGCATTGTCCCTGTATTGTCAGCATTGACCCTGTATTGCCAGCATTGTCCCTGTATTGCCTGCATTGACCCTGTATTGCCAGCATTGTCCCTGTATTACCAGCATTGTCCCTGTATTGTCAGCATTGACCCTGTATTGTCAGCATTGTCCCTGTATTGCCAGCATTGTCCCTGTATTGCCAGCATTGTCCCAGTATTGCCAGCATTGTCCCTGTATTGCCAGCATTGCCCCTGTATTGCCAGCATTGTCCCTGTATTGCCAGCATTGTCCCTGTATTGTCAGCATTGTCCCCGTATTGTCAGCATTGTCCCTGTATTGCCAGCATTGTCCCTGTATTGCCAGCATTGTCCCTGTATTGCCAGCATTGACCCTGTATTGTCAGCATGGTCCCTGTATTGCCAGCATTGTGCCTGTATTGCCAGCATTGTCCCTGTATTGCCAGCATTGTCCCTGTATTACCAGCATTGTCCCTGTATTGCCAGCATTGTCCCTGTATTACCAGCATTGTCCCTGTATTGGCAGCATTGTCCCTGTATTGCCAGCATTGTCCCTGTATTGGCAGCATTGTCCCTGTATTGCCAGCATTGTCCATGTATTGCCAGCATTGTCCCTGTATTGCCAGCATTGTCCCTGTATTATCAGCATTGTCCCTGTTTTGCCAGCATTGTCCCTGTATTGCCAGCATTGTCCCTGTATTGCCAGCATTGTCCCTGTATTACCAGCATTGTCCCTGTATTGGCAGCATTGTCCCTGTATTGGCAGCATTGTCCCTGTATTGCCAGCATTGTCCCTGTAGTGCCAGCATTGTGCCTGTATTGGCAGCATTGTCCCTGTATTGCCAGCATTGTGCCTGTATTGGCAGCATTGTCCCTGTATTGCCAGCATTGTCCCTGTATTGGCAGCATTGTCCCTGTATTGGCAGCATTGTCCCTGTATTGGCAGCATTGACCCTGTATTGGCAGCATTGTCCCTGTATTGGCAGCATTGTCCCTGTATTGCCAGCATTGTCCCTGTAGTGCCAGCATTGTCCCTGTATTGCCAGCATTGTCCCTGTATTGCCAGCATTGTGCCTGTATTGGCAGCATTGTCCCTGTATTGGCAGCATTGACCCTGTATTGCCAGCATTGTCCCTGTATTGGCAGCATTGTCCCTGTATTGCCAGCATTGTGCCTGTATTGGCAGCATTGTCCCTGTATTGGCAGCATTGACCCTGTATTGCCAGCATTGTCCCTGTATTGGCAGCATTGTCCCTGTATTGCCAGCATTGTCCCCGTATTACCAGCATTGTCCCCGTATTGGCAGCATTGTCCCCGTATTACCAGCATTGTCCCTGTATTGCCAGCATTGTCCCTGTATTACCAGCATTGACCCTGTATTGCCAGCATTGTCCCTGTATTGGCAGCATTGTCCCTGTATTGCCAGCATTGTCCCTGTATTACCAGCATTGTCCCCGTATTGGCAGCATTGTCCCCGTATTACCAGCATTGTCCCTGTATTGCCAGCATTGTCCCTGTATTACCAGCATTGTCCCTGTATTGCCAGCATTGTCCCTGTATTGCCAGCATTGTCCCTGTATTGCCAGCATTGTCCCTGTATTGCCAGCATTGTCCCTGTATTGCCAGCATTGTCCCTGTATTGGCAGCATTGTCCCTGTATTATCAGCATTGTCCCCGTATTGCCAGCATTGTCCCCGTATTGCCAGCATTGTCCCCGTATTGTCAGCATTGTCCCCGTATTGCCAGCATTGTCCCCGTATTGCCAGCATTGTGCCTGTATTGTCAGCATTGTCCCTGTATTGTCAGCATTGTGCCTGTATTGTCAGCATTGTCCCTGTATTGTCAGCATTGTCCCTGTATTGGCAGCATTGTCCCCGTATTGCCAGCATTGTCCCCGTATTGTCAGCATTGTCCCCGTATTGGCAGCATTGTCCCCGTATTGGCAGCATTGTCCCCGTATTGCCAGCATTGTCCCCGTATTGTCAGCATTGTCCCCGTATTACCAGCATTGTCCCCGTATTGGCAGCATTGTCCCCGTATTGCCAGCATTGTCCCCGTATTGCCAGCATTGACCCTGTATTGCCAGCATTGTCCCTGTATTGGCAGCATTGTCCCTGTATTGCCAGCATTGTCCCTGTATTGGCAGCATTGTCCCTGTATTGGCAGCATTGACCCTGTATTGCCAGCATTGACCCTGTATTGTCAGCATTGTCCCTGTATTGCCAGCATTGTCCCTGTATTGCCAGCATTGTCCCTGTATTGGCAGCATTGTCCCTGTATTGGCAGCATTGTCCCTGTATTGCCAGCATTGTCCCTGTATTGGCAGCATTGTCCCTGTATTGTCAGCATTGTCCCTGTATTGCCAGCATTGTCCCTGTATTGCCAGCATTGACCCTGTATTGCCAGCATTGTCCCTGTATTGTCAGCATTGTCCCTGTATTGCCAGCATTGACCCTGTATTGCCAGCATTGTCCCTGTATTGCCAGCATTGTCCCTGTATTGCCAGCATTGTCCCTGTATTGCCAGCATTGTCCCTGTATTGCCAGCATTGTCCCTGTATTGCCAGCATTGTCCCTGTATTGTCAGCATTGTCCCTGTATTGCCAGCATTGTCCCTGTATTGCCAGCATTGTCCCTGTATTGCCAGCATTGTCCCTGTATTGCCAGCATTGACCCTGTATTGCCAGCATTGTCCCTGTATTGCCAGCATTGTCCCTGTATTGCCAGCATTGTCCCTGTATTGCCAGCATTGTCCCTGTATTGCCAGCATTGTCCCTGTATTACCAGCATTGTCCCTGTATTGCCAGCATTGTCCCTGTATTGCCAGCATTGTCCCTGTATTGTCAGCATTGTCCCTGTATTGCCAGCATTGTCCCTGTATTACCAGCATTGTCCCTGTATTGGCAGCATTGTCCCTGTATTGGCAGCATTGTCCCTGTATTACCAGCATTGTCCCTGTATTGCCAGCATTGACCCTGTATTGCCAGCATTGTCCCTGTATTACCAGCATTGTCCCTGTATTGCCAGCATTGTCCCTGTATTACCAGCATTGTCCCTGTATTGCCAGCATTGTCCCTGTATTGCCAGCATTGTCCCCGTATTGCCAGCATTGTCCCCGTATTGGCAGCATTGTCCCCGTATTGCCAGCATTGTCCCCGTATTACCAGCATTGTCCCCGAATTACCAGCATTGTCCCCGTATTGGCAGCATTGTCCCCGTATTGCCAGCATTGTCCCCGTATTGCCAGCATTGTCCCCGTATTGGCAGCATTGTCCCCGTATTACCAGCATTGTGCCCGTATTGGCAGCATTGTCCCCGTATTGCCAGCATTGTCCCCGTATTGCCAGCATTGTCCCTGTATTACCAGCATTGTCCCTGTATTGCCAGCATTGACCCTGTATTGGCAGCATTGTCCCTGTATTGCCAGCATTGTCCCTGTATTACCAGCATTGACCCTGTATTGCCAGCATTGTCCCTGTATTGTCAGCATTGTCCCTGTATTGCCAGCATTGACCCTGTATTGCCAGCATTGTCCCTGTATTGCCAGCATTGTCCCTGTATTGCCAGCATTGTCCCTGTATTGGCAGCATTGTCCCTGTATTGCCAGCATTGTCCCTGTATTGGCAGCATTGTCCCTGTATTACCAGCATTGTCCCTGTATTGCCAGCATTGTCCCTGTATTGCCAGCATTGTCCCTGTATTGCCAGCATTGTCCCTGTATTGCCAGCATTGTCCCTGTATTGTCAGCATTGTCCCTGTATTGTCAGCATTGTCCCTGTATTGCCAGCATTGTCCCTGTATTGTCAGCATTGTCCCTGTATTGCCAGCATTGTCCCTGTATTGGCAGCATTGTCCCTGTATTGCCAGCATTGTCCCTGTATTACCAGCATTGTCCCTGTATTACCAGCATTGTCCCTGTATTGCCAGCATTGTCCCTGTATTACCAGCATTGTCCCTGTATTGGCAGCATTGTCCCTGTATTGCCAGCATTGTCCCTGTATTGCCAGCATATTCCCCGTATTGGCAGCATTGTCCCCGTATTACCAGCATTGTGCCTGTATTGGCAGCATTGTCCCTGTATTGCCAGCATTGTCCCTGTATTGCCAGCATTGTGCCTGTATTGGCAGCATTGTCCCTGTATTGCCAGCAATGTCCATGTATTGCCAGCATTGTCCCTGTATTGGCAGCATTGTCCATGTATTGCCAGCAATGTCCATGTATTGCCAGCATTGTCCCTGTATTGCCAGCATTGTCCCTGTATTACCAGCATTGTCCCTGTATTGCCAGCATTGTCCATGTATTGCCAGCAATGTCCATGTATTGCCAGCATTGTCCCTGTACTGAATGCAGGGACAATGCTGGCAATACAGGGACAATGAAGACACATTCTGCTCACCTTTTTAAAAATGAACTCTGCATAATTTGAAAGGGGACGGGCAGGCCGCAACCCGCAGATGCACTCCAAAAAGGGCCTCCCGGCTCCGTTGCCTGCACCTCTCTCTGGACTCTCTCTCCAGCAGTGGACGGGGATCGCTATGACAGCCCCTGCTCAGGCGTGGGCCAGGGTGCGGCGTCAGCTCCTTCACTCGGCGAGCTGGCTTGGCGGGCTTGGCGCGTGCGGCGTCTCCCCCTGATCACGTTGGGCGCGTCTTCAGGCCCCGCCCACGTGAGGCGCCGCGATAGCACGCTCGCTCGTCAGGGGAAAGAGACGTCATGTCTCACTTCCCCTGGCATATTTACACAATAATTGTGCGGTCCGGAGATCTGGCTTCTGCTGTCCGGAAATGAACCGCGGTCTGCCAGTTGCCGGTCCCTGCTCTAATTTACCTAGATCATCAATCATTTGTTTTACCCCTCCTGGTGTGTCTACCTTTGTGTCATCTGCAAAAAGGCACATTTTACCCTCTATTACTCTAGTCACCCTGTCAAAAAAGTCAATAAGATTTGTTTGACATGATCTTCCCCAAGTAAACCCATGCTGTTTCGGATCCTGTAAATTGCTGGTTTTGAGATATTCTACAACTCTTTGTTTTAAGAGTGTTTCCATCAATTTCTCTACTACTGATGTAAGGCTCACTGGTTGATAGTTGCTTACCTCTTCCTTTCTTCCAGTTTTGTGCAGTGGAACTAGTCACTGTTTTCCAGTCCTCTGGGATTACTCCAATAGCTAGTGACTGGTTGAATAATTCTGTTATTGGTTTTACCAGCTTCATAGCTTATGTTAACCATTTCCCTGGATGATTAGTGACTGGTGTGTTGGTAACTGCTCCCCTTTAAAAGCATAGTCTGCTGTGAGCTTTAGACCAGATAGCATGCATGGAATCAAACATTAATGCCATAGCTATGTGTATTGTAGCCATCTTGAGCAATAGTGTTAGGACCTGCAGAAAAGTTGGGTCCCTTGAAGGGGGCTGCAGGCTTAAATGCATTGATCAATTCATGAACTAAATCTCCACTATTTATTAATATCAGTTAATTTAGTGAGTGCAGAGCCCCTACAATTTCTATATTAGGGCGTGGCTTGTGATACCCACTTCTTTCCTGGTCCCGGCGTCTCCTCACGCTGATATCTCCGGATCCGGTTTCCATCGTACCTTCGGCGCAACCCAGCGTCCTCGGCAGCCTTGGTTCCGGATCTCCTGGTATTCACCGTGTAGCTGTTTGCTACATGTCTCCATGTGGTAACCAGCCCACAGTGCACATGCACTTGGTACAAGCAATTGTCTTTTAAATTGTCTGGAGAATCATTGTTTGGTTCCCCAATAAATCTTGTTTTATCTGCACCATGGAGAGTACCTTTCTTTTCTGTTTTTCTTAGATATATATATATATATATATATATATATATATATATATATATATATATATATATATATATATATATATATATATATATCTATATATATCCAAACCAAAAGTGTTATATAGCGCCCTGTGTATTGGTCAGGATAATTCCTGTCTTTCCTTTACAATATCAAAAGGACCATAAACAATTTCAAAGTAGAAAACATTTATTTAAAACATTTAAAACAGAAACCTCATAATATCTTATGAATGGTTCTTCTAATACAGGTGTATTCTTGGTTTATGGATCACAAAAGTAGTCAATGGTTACCCAACGCGTTTCGTCTCTTTATGAGACTTCATCAGGGGTGTGAATAGTATTGTAGTGAATCTACAAAGAGTAGAACATAATTTTTTTTAAAAACTTTTAAAATAGCATAACATAGCTTTACATAACATAGGAAAGACATGTACAAGAATATACAATAGTACATAATATTTGGATCAAATTTGGAGGAAAAAGAAGGAGGAGAACAGAGGAAGACAAATGATGTAAATAATTTTGACACAGATATATTCTGACAGACCATAATTAGTCATATCGTGGAGAAATAAGAGTAGAACAAGAAAAACTCTGCACCCAAAGTTGATATTAAGTGCAAAAGGGGGCACCACTCTTAGGCAAATAATTGAATGGAATGTGATGGTACTGTACCTTCTAAATTCTCTAATCGACAGTCTAGTATGATTGTAGTGGTAGTTTGTCCGGTTAGAGATTCAAAATGTATACTGGAAGTGGATATAGACACAAATGTAAATCCTAAGTTTTCCCTATGGTCCCCAATTAGTTAATAAATGATGTTGGTTTAGGGTACTATACCTTATTAAATCTTTTAGTATCGATAACTTTATTGATTAGTAGTGTATGTTCAAGCTGTTTGGCTGGAATGATTAAGACATATTTATAAATATATATATCAATAATCTCATTAGATTTAATTAAGTAATAGGGTGGTAGTTAAATAATTGTATAATTACCTAAGATAGAATTGGACCCGAATATCTTTAGTTTTGAAACAATGATATTTAAGAAACAAACGGTGTCCGATAAGGGATTTGTAGAACTTCTATTGGAATTTTCGGATATTAAGATACCTGATAATATATCATAAATGAGAGTATATTTTTATAATTGGTTTGAAATGACTCCCATAATGTAGCTAATAAGTGAATGGGGTAAGGTTGTACATACCGTAATTAGAAAAAGTTAGCTCTAAAACGATGGCCGGTTTTTAAGTATTGAAGTGTGGTCCCATTAGAATATAATAAGGGATGAACTGTAAGATAAATTAAATAATCCTAATTAGTGTAATAATTGTATTTGTGGTCTAAATTAGCAAGTGATCAATAATAAATTATTATTGATCACTTGCTAATTTAGACCACAAATACAATTATTACACTAATTAGGATTATTTAATTTATCTTACAGTTCATCCCTTATTATATTCTAATGGGACCACACTTCAATACTTAAAAACCGGCCATAAAAACCGGTATAAAAATATACTCTCATTTATGATATATTATCAGGTATCTTAATATCCGAAAATTCCAATAGAAGTTCTACAAATCCCTTATCGGACACCGTTTGTTTCTTAAATATCATTGTTTCAAAACTAAAGATATTCGGGTCCAATTCTATCTTAGGTAATTATACAATTATTTAACTACCACCCTATTACTTAATTAAATCTAATGAGATTATTGATATATATATTTATAAATATGTCTTAATCATTCCAGCCAAACAGCTTGAACATACACTACTAATCAATAAAGTTATCGATACTAAAAGATTTAATAAGGTATAGTACCCTAAACCAACATCATTTATTAACTAATTGGGGACCATAGGGAAAACTTAGGATTTACATTTGTGTCTATATCCACTTCCAGTATACATTTTGAATCTCTAACCGGACAAACTACCACTACAATCATACTAGACTGTCGATTAGAGAATTTAGAAGGTACAGTACCATCACATTCCATTTAATTATTTGCCTAAGAGTGGTGCCCCCTTTTGCACTTAATATCAACTTTGGGTGCAGAGTTTTTCTTGTTCTACTCTTATTTCTCCACGATATGACAAATTATGGTCTGTCAGAATATATCTGTGTCAAAATTATTTACATCATTTGTCTTCCTCTGTTCTCCTCCTTCTTTTTCCTCCAAATTTGATCCAAATATTATGTACTATTGTATATTCTTGTACATGTCTTTCCTATGTTATGTAAAGCTATGTTATGCTATTTTAAAAGTTTTTTAAAAAAATTATGTTCTACTCTTTGTAGATTCACTACAATACTATTCACACCCCTGATGAAGTCTCATAAAGAGACGAAACGCGTTGGGTAACCATTGACTACTTTTGTGATCCATAAACCAAGAATACACCTGTATTAGAAGAACCATTCATAAGATATTATGAGGTTTCTGTTTTAAATGTTTTAAATAAATGTTTTCTACTTTGAAATTGTTTATGGTCCTTTTGATATTGTAAAGGAAAGACAGGAATTATCCTGACCAATACACAGGGCGCTATATAACACTTTTGGTTTGGATATTTGCTTTTTGATCTCTCTAGTAGGGGATTAAGTGTTATCAAGCGACCAATACAGCATAGCGCAATTTCTGGAGATATTGTACATTATATCTATATATATATATATGTATATATGAAGTTGGATAATTGATGATATGAGGGAATGTATACAACTAGAGAAAACAACTTCCAGGAAATGTATATCATCAATATACGTATTCATATTTTATTTTCAGATTTTATGAACCTATCTTTTAAAGAATATTCTTCAAATATCCTGATTTTGTTTTGATGATCATTACTTTTAGTATGTAATAATGCACTATATAGTGTTTTATAAACTATAGAATCGGTGTACCCCTTATGTTATTATAGTCCCCCTTTTTTCTTCTGTACCACCTCAATTCTATACCCCTGATGAAGTAGTTAGACGAAACGCATTGGTTATTCTTATGAATAAATGAATTCACTACAAAATGGATCCTGCGTCTTGTGTGAATAGATACTGATACAGGAAATTCAAAGAAAGAAATATTGATTGCAACACATTTATTATGACATATTAGTGTCATTTATCTTATTGTATTTATTGCTGGGTGGTAGTTTTAGGTTTCGAATTTAGCGCACTCCAATCATTTTCATAAATATATCTATCTATCATATCAAGCACACAGGAAGCAGCAGAGAATAGCATGAGAAGTATAGTGGATAAATTCTGTTCAAGGGGGTACAATTCACGAGATCTCAATACGACCAGGGATGAAGTCCTTAAGATGCCCGGGGACAACCTCTTTCAACGCAAGATTAAACAATCTGGAGAAATCATGCCATGGAAACAAGAATTTACCACAGCAAGTGTGGTGGTACAAAGAGCCACTAAAGCACTGTGGCCGATTATAAAATCAGATAAGAACTTACCCTATTTGAATAAAATGAAACCCATGGCATTCTACACAAGGGGCCAGAACATAAGGGACTGGGTGGTCCACATGGACATTTCCAAAGTCTCACCAGAAACAACAGCAACTACCACCGTCCTCATTAAACCACTGGGATGCGATCGCTGTTTAAAATGCACAACCTGTAAAAACCTAGTAGTATGCAAAGAATTCAAACACCCGCACCAAACATATTCTATTAAAATAAACATTGTTTTACCTTGTTTAACCGCATATGTGATATACATGGTCTTTTGTCCATGTAATCTACATTATGTGGGGAAGACGATATGAACGCCTGGCCAATCATCGGTCTGCCATCAAGGCAGCGATCAAGGCAGGTAAGTCTGACCAAACACTCGCTAGACATTTTATGGAGTCTAAACATACCCTCAGTGATTTAAAATTCATATTGATTGATCATGCACCCCCGTTACCAAGAGGGGGGACCGTGATAAACAATTGTTGAGACTGGAGAGTAAGTGGATACACGACTATAAGCGGTGTACCCACACAGACTAAATGAGCGCATGAACTGGAGTTTGTTCCTTTAAGAATGCGCTATTCTTCCGATATATTATATGTGGGCCTGGTGACTATTGACAAACTGTGACATCGATATAAGGTTCTGCTGTGATATCTTGCATATTTTACATATTGTAAACCTCATGGAGTATATGTCCTCTCAACGCTGATTGGTGGCCGGGGACAGAATCATGAGAAGCGTCTGGTATCCATGGTGACGCATGCGGTTGCCGTGGAGCCGGGCCAACTATGATGACGTCATCTCTAGGGGACGCACCCGGGACCAGATGTCAGACCCGAAGCGAACCTGGCTGCCAGCGTGGACAGGTATGTTTAAGAATGTTTATTCATCTATCATGCTTGATGCTTGTTTGCACTGTTGTGCCTTGAGAAAAATGCCCTAGAGGGATTGAAACGTTGGCGAGATGCAGATTGCTTATGACAAGAGCTGACCTCTCATTAAAATACTTCAAAATATCCTGGAGTGACGCAGCTTCTATTCTAGCAGATGGGGCGGCACTCAAAGACTTTGCACTGGAGGCAAACTGGGTGGAACTTAGTATATATTAGAGATGTGCAGACTCGGATTCCAGAGATCCGAGCCCCCACGGACGTCATCATTCCGAGCCCGGTTCCGAGCAGCGCTCGGAGATTCCCGCCTGATTCGGGTCCGTCCACGCGGGCAGAACTTCATTGCCCGGCGCCAGATTTCGAGGCTTTAAATAGCGGCTGCCGCGCTCGCCATCTTCACTCCAGTCTAGTAGTGGGTTGGGAGAGGGTGTGTTGGTGCTGCTGCTGGGGCTTAAACTTGAGCTTGACCTTGAAAGTAATATTTTTCAATCGCTGGGGCTGTCTCTCAGTGCTGCTGTGTAGTCTAACTGTGTACCTCTAGTACTACTGTCTCCTCTGTGCGGTCTACCTCTGGTGTGCTGTGCTGTAATTATTTTATCCGCTGGGGCTGTCTCCCTCAGTGCTGCTGTGTACTCTGTTCTCTCTGCTTAGTGTGGGATCTCCCTAGCAAGGAAGACAGTCTAACTGTGTACTTGTAGTACTACTGTCTCCTCTGTGCTGGGACCTACCTCTGGTGCTGTGCTGTAATAATATATATTATATTAATAATTAATTATATTATATATATATAGTCCACTGGTGCTGCCTGCACTGAATCTGCCAGTATCATTTACTCAGTCCACTGTTGCCACTGGCAGTGCTACTGCCTAAGTGTACCTACCTAGTACATACTAGGCTGCTATATATAATTTAATAAAAAAATAATACCTGTCCTGCAGTGCTGCGTGGAACTGTAAAAAATAATTCCATGCTGCTGGTGCACTGACGTATGCCACTGAGTGCCAACCAGTACCTAATAAAATTAATTATTATAAATTCTGATGGTGCATATAGTAGTCTGCTACTGCTGTAACTACCTTTTCTGGTGGCCACAGGCAGTGCTACTGCCTACCTACCTAGTACTAGGCTGCTATATTAATATTTAATTAATTTAATTATATATAGTCCACTGGTGCTGCCTGCACTGAATAGAGGCTGCCATCTTGCCCTGCCATGAGCTTAAACAAGAGGTGGTGACGCGCTGTAACTCCACCTTCTATATGCTGCAGAGGAGGGAGGAGCAGCAAAAGGCCATTGAAGCCTACAGGGCCACCTATGACATAGGCAGAGGAGCGGGGCTGCACCTGACGTATGTGAAGTGGTGAGGGAGGAAAGGAAACCCCCGCCTAGCGAGACAGATAGCTACACCCACCCTAGCGATCAATTGAGTGAGAGAAATAGCAGCCAGATAGCCCTCACATACCAGATAGGGGTCTTGTTGGCTGCTTACCCATACATGTACGGTTCGGTAGTAAGACACTGGTTGCTGAAAAGCGATAGATCTCCAACCCAGGGGTCCTAGAGAGGTGGAGGAACTCTTCCATCTGCCACCTTAAAATTGATTAGCCCCCTCCCTCCACCCATTAGGCAATGATTTAAGAGACGACTGCTAATAATTGAATAATAATCACAAAATTAAACAATCAGATTACATTAATTAATAATAATCATAATCACATAATCAAGCCAGATAGGGGTCTTGTTGGATGTTAAACTGATCGAAACAGTTACACACTTGCAGACAAACTCTGTGCTGCACGAAATGCCCACCGCTCCTTGGCTGCACACGGTAAACAGTGCACGATCAAGCCAGATAGGGGTCTTTTTGGGGCCTAGTTTTTTAAACTGCCATCCTGTCTGCCGCTGCAGTGCCACTCTTACATGAGCCACGTGTTTGTGCCGCACACTTGCGTGGCTTAGCATAGTTATCCAGCTACCTCGGTGCAACCTTTTGCCCTAAAAACAATATTGTGAGGTGTGAGGTGTTCAGAATAGACTGGAAATGAGTGTTATTGAGGTTAATATAGCGTAGGAGCAAAAAAAAAAAAAAATTCTGATATTTTAGCAGTTTTTATGCTTTTTTAAAATAAATCAGAACCCAAAAATCCAAACACAAAACGTTTAGGGGGTGTTTTGGCAAAACCCATTAGAACCCAAAACTTGAAGGTAATCAGAACCCAAAACCCGAAAAGTGGCCGGTGCACATCCCTAGTATATATAGCCCCTCAGTAGACCAGAAAGGTGCAAATTATACTTACGATAATTTTGTTTCTTCTGAACCACTTCATGGCAAACCATTACTCCGGGTTATTCCCTCTTCTCTAGTTCTAGACAGGTAGATTTTTTCCTTAACTCCACACACCTCAGGTATATACCGCCTCCTCCCCTTCCTTCCTCAGTCTGAGTGTCTCCACCTCCAGAACATATAGTTACAGGGTGGGGAAATTGTAGGCTGCCATGGAGTGGTTCAGAAGAAACAAAAGTATCATAAGTATAATTTGCATCTTTCTTCCTCACCTTCCATGTCAGCCTTTCTTTTGGGATGTACCAAAGCATAATAACTTGAGGGGGAAACAGTAATAATGACACAAGCCGACTGATGCTTAAATAATGTAATAAAAATGATCACAGCACAGCTTGTTCAAGTACCACCTTCCTGACATACACAAAAGATACATCAATATTATAATAATTGGCAAATGGAGGACCACGTTGTTGCTGAACAAATGTCCTTAGTGGAGACCTGCGCTCTTCTTGCCCACGACGTCGATACTGCCATTCTAGGGTGCCTTAAGCTTTTCAGGAACCTCCAGACCATTCTTATTGTAGACAAACAAAATCAGTTCTTTGATCCATCGCGATATGGTCACATTGGAGGCTGCCTGGCCTCTTCTTACCACTGACTTTTCTTTACTCTATGAAGATAGATATATCAAGCACATCCAGCTTATGTAGGCTTCTTTCATTTTCATCCTTTGGATTCGGAGAGAAAGCAGGCAATACCAACACTTGGTTTAGGTGAAATTCGGAGACCACTTTTGGGAGAAAGGTCGGGTTCGTTCTGAGTACCACCGTCTGGAAAGGTGTTCACATAAGGCTCCTCGGCCCATAGAGTTTGCTATTCGCGGTACTTGTGTATTATCACGGCGCCCACGAAATCGGCCGAAAATCGGCCGCAAATCGCATGGAAAAATCAGATGCGATTTTGCGGCCGATTTTTCACTTTTACCGGCCAATTTGCATGCTGTTCCATTATTGCACACCTTGCACACCCCCGATTTCTATCGTAGTGCATTGCATGCAAAATAGTGGCATGTGATGCATGTGAAGCGATTCGATTTGTAATTGTACAATTACCCTGATGGGTGCTTACAATGTTAAATGCACCGCCATTGTTAACGCCACCCCCACTATCAACGCCATCCCGAAGCGTGGCGAGCCCGCGAAGATGGTTTATTGTGTTGTATTCAGTGCCATCAAAAGGGGGGGAGTGGGTACTTTTTACCCAGTCTGCAGGGACTGGGCAGTGTGAGAAGAGCAGAGACTTCCGCAGCAGCACAGCCTCTCAACTCCACTCAGCACATGCTGTTCAGTGCTGTGTGCTTGTGCAGGGAGAGAGGCAGCTGCAGCAACAGCCTGTGTACCGGCACACAGCTTGCACTCCCTGTCGTTTTTTTCAAAGGGGTGTGGACATGCCCCCTTCTCATTGACCATGGCCCTTTTTTTTTAAGGGACTGGGAGAGCTTTCAGCTGCATTATTGTATTTAGAAAGTCATAAATTTCCACCTACTTATCACAATTTATAAAAACAACAGAAATAGCATGGACCTGTATGACGGCACCCTTTAGGGTCTCCTTTACTGTACAATGCTGCACTGCAGCGTAAGATCTGCTTTACTGTACAATGCTGTACTGTAGCGTAAGAACTGCTTTATTGTACAATGCTGCACTGTAGCGTAAGAACCGCTTTACTGTACAATGCTGCACTGTAGCGTAAGAACTGCTTTACTGTACAAGGCTGCACTGTAGCGTAAGCACTGCTTTACTCTACAATGCTGCACTGTAGCGTAAGAACTGCTTTACTGTACAATGCTGCACTGTAGCGTAAAAACTGCTTTACTGTACAAGGCTGCACTGTAGCGTTAGAACTGCTTTATTGTACAATGCTGCACTGTAGCGTAAGATCTGCTTTACTGTACAATGCTGCACTGTAGCGTAAGAACCGCTTTACTGTACAATGCTGCACTGTAGCGTAAGAACCGCTTTACTGTACAAGGCTTCACTGTAGCGTAACAACCACTTTACTGTACAATGCTGCACTGTAGCGTAAGAACCGCTTTACTGTACAAGGCTGCAATGTAGCGTAACAACTGCTTTACTGTACAATGCTGCACTGTAGCGTAAGAACTGTTTTACTGTACAATGCTGCACTGTAGCGTAAGAACTGCTTTACTGTACAATGCTGCACTGTAGCGTAAGAACTGCTTTACTGTACCATACTGTACTGTAGCGTAAGAACTGCTTTACTGTACAATACTGTACTGTAGCGTCAGATCTGCTTTACTGTACAATGCTGCACTGTAGCGTAAGAACCGCTTTACTGTACAATGATGCACTGTAGCGTAACAACTGCTTTACTGTACAAGGCTGCACTGTAGCGTAACAACTGCTTTACTGTACAATGCTGCACTGTAGCGTAAGAACCGCTTTATTGTACAATGCTGAAATGTAGCGTAAGAACTGCTTTACTGTACAATGCTGCACTGTAGCGTAAGATCTGCTTTACTGTACAATGCTGCACTGTAGCGTAAGAACCGCTTTACTGTACAATGCTGCACTGTAGCGTAAGAACCGCTTTACTGTACAATGCTGCACTGTAGCGTAACAACCGCTTTACTGTACAAGGCTGCACTGTAGCGTAACAACTGCTTTACTGTACAATGCTGCACTGTAGCCTAAAAACTGTTTTACTGTACAATGCTGCACTGTAGCGTAAGAACTGCTTTACTGTACAATGCTGCACTGTAGCGTAAGAACCTGCATTACTGTACAAGGCTGCACTGTAGCGTAAGATCTGCTTTACTGTACAATACTGCACTGTAGCGTAAGATCTGCTTTACTGTACAATGCTGCACTGTAGCGTAAGATCTGCTTTACTGTACAATACTGTAGCGTCAGATCTGCTTTACTGTACAATACTGTACTGTAGCGTAAGAACTGCTTTACTGTACAATGCTGCACTGTAGCGTAAGATCTGCTTTACTGTACAATACTGTACTGTAGAATCAGATCTGCTTTACTGTACAATGCTGTACTGTTCCGTATGTTAGATAGAAATATTTCTCTAACAGGTTAGATGCATAGATGTGCAGCTCCTTATGCTATTTATAATGGGCTATGGGAATAAGTGAGCAATAGTATGTTTGCCGAGAATGTGACACACGTGCGTGTGTGAGACGCTTGTGCGTTCCATTCCCAGCAAACGGTGCTTCAAGACTGGTCATTGCAGGGCGAAAGATAACTGAAGATCCATACGGTGTGGTATAGGGGTCCAACAGTCATTAGCCCGACCCAGACAGCATGGTGAGTGCAACAAAGCCCTTTGCGGGCACGGTGGCTCGCTACGCTCGACACCTATTCTATTCTCATTCTATGGGGGTTGTGGACCCCCATGAGGGAAAATAGCCGGTGGCCGTCGGGAACCTGGCTGTCTGTGTTTTGACAGTCGGGATCCCGACTGTCATGACCCCGTCCGGCACCCATCCATACTGTTGGTTAGAGAATGGAGCACTGAGGGGGTTAAGAAAATGACTACCATGTGTCAGCCAGGGCTTCATGGGAGCCCACAACTATGAAGCGAGCAATGGTAAAGGTTCCACATGAGTAAGGGCATTGCTGTCTGTGCATCGTATTACGTTACACTGGTTTCACACAGAATTACACTACAGAAGGAATGTCATACAGTACGAGCAGAGCATACTAGAGCACCAAGGGGTTAACACAATGGGTACCAGGTGTCAGCCAAGGCTTCATGGGAGCCCATATCTAGCAATGGTATAGGTATCACATGAGTAAGGGCACTGCTGTCTGCATGACGTGCATTTGTTGGTCCTATATCATGCCCAACAGATAGTTCCACTTGTGCCTCACTTACACACACAACATCCTCAATAATATCTGATTCCTCAGTAATGTCATAGTCTGCTATACAAGTCAACCCCTCATCCTCTTGCTGTAACTCTATGGGAGTGGAAGGCGGCTTCTCTGAAAGATTAGGATGACATGTAGGACTCAAGGACACACTTGGAATCCCCTCAGTGCTTTGTGACATTTCTGTTCCTAGACGCACAGTTTGTTTTGCAGACTGGTTTGCCCTGTTTTCTCACTTAGAAAAGCTGAAAGACAAGGTCTTTCATTGTCAGACGCATGAGATGCCTCACTGACAGCTGCAGATTCCCAAGTCTGACTCAGAAATAGAGGGCAAGCCCGGAGATTTTCCTTGCCACTGTGTGATGTAAATGGCATTCTGGCAATTTTAATTCTTTCAGCTACAGGAGGAACTAACTTTCTTTTTATTCCTGTTGGAGGTTTTCTTTTTTTTTTCAAACTTTTTGGGGTAACTCTCCATGCCTGGTTTGAGGCTGAGCAACAGCGATGGCGTTAGCAGTACATATTAAGTTGTAACCATGAATGATGGCAGCAGCTGGTGCTGGAGTATTTGGTCCAAACTGTTTGTTCTCCATTTTAAAATTAACTTTAAATAAGAGCAAAATATTTTTTTTCTGTTTTTTTTTAGGACAGAGCTTGTATAACGCTGCATGGATGCAGAACAATCACACACAGAACTTCTGACAGCACACTATGGGTGCAGTACACACAAAAAATGAATAAAGAAGAGAAAAATTGATTTGGATTTTTTTACTTTAATTATTTTTAATGCGCAGCTTGTATAACGCTGCGTGGATGCAGAACAATCACACACGGAACTTGTGCTGTATACTATTGGGGTGCAGTATACAGCAAAGTATACTGCATGGACCGTGGAGGCAGAACAATCACATACAGAACTTGTTCTGCTTCTGACAGTAGTATATGGTGTATTGGATTGCAGTGCAGCACACCACAGTGACCACACACCACAATGAAAAAAAAAAATGAACAATGAAAAGCTGACTGACAGCCTGCCTGTGTACTACTGTACCCCACTACACTGACTGACAGCCTGCCTGTGTACCCCACTACACTGACTGCCTAACACACGACCAGTACATTGACTACAATATAATTAAGTATATTATATAATCTATAACCCAGCACACAAACCCCTCTGCACTGCACAAACCCCTCTGCTCTGAGTCAGCACTGCACTGCCACCAACCCCTCTACACAGCACAAACCCCTGTGCACTGTCGAACACCCCTCTGAGTCTGCACAGCACAAACCCCTCTGACATCTGCAGTCTGCACTGCAGAACCCCCCTCTGTCTGCACTGCACAGCACCCCTCTGCACACTAATGATGACAAGTTCAACACCCCTCTAGCCTCCACAACACCCAGACCACCATGAGCAGGGCTGTGCGCAGCTGTAAGCGTGACTGTGAAATGGCGCCGAATTCTCAGGATGCTGAGCTTTCATAGATTCGGTGTCTCACGATAATCCGACACCAGATTCCTGCGTCCGGCCGCAATCAGGTCTCTGAACAAAGCTGGAAACTCACGTACATGACTTGCGGCACGTTGGCACGGCTATGTTCGGAGCGGTTCGGATTCCACGGAATCTGAACCATTCATCTCTAATTACTATTACATTACACTTTTCACTTGTGTCCTCTTGGAATAAAATACAGACTCATAAGTTCAGACAGAATTTCAAGTCATACGCAAACCATAAAAAAAGGCTTTATTACTTTAAATAGTAATAAAAAAGGGAGCCCTCGCCGCACTCCAGCTGGTACACCACGCTTTTCCATTGCATCATTTGTGTTACTTATTTTGCATTTGCTCCAAATACTTGAGTTGAAAAATAGCATCAATGACAACAGAGAATAAAAGTGGGAATAAGATCCCTGCTTACAGCATGTTCCTGTCCTGATACAGTGTGTGCTGCACCGGATCACAGGATCATTACACGGATGAGGTCTGGGCTCTGCTGAACACAATCATCACAGGAACCATATTCTGCTCTGTGTAATAACAGTTTGCTTGTCGTAATGTTTTAATGGACAACCTGCGTTCTTGCGAAAGTGGCTGTATAACCCACCACACCGCATGCAAGCTCACATGGCCTGGTCTGGGTATACAGTATTCCAGGGGGCACCAGAGTATTGACCAGAGTACAAAAACAAAAAAAGCAACATACAACGGAATAACGTTGGTTACAAAAAAGGTTATAAAAAAAAGTACAAATGAATTTAGGATAATTATGAAATAAGATTTTAATTACCTACCGGTAAATCCTTTTCTCGAAGTCCATATGATATATATCAATAGATTGGGGAAGAGGTCCTCCGCAGGAGACAGGCAAATACAACTTCATAGTGGGTGTACTGGCTCCTCCCCTCTACTTCCTCTCCCACAAATCAGTTAAGGAAAAACTGTGCCCGAGGAGGATGAACGTATGTGAGGTAGGAGATGAGTATATGTAAGTGCGGTAAGATTCATACCTGCACACCCTCAAACAACAATAACTGCTAACAATACCATTAACAATTTGTTGAACACAACAAGTAAATATCACATAAGTGACAACATAGGCAACAAGCCAAAACGTCACAACAATTTAGTGACGACTAGATGCGGTATAGAACTGAGGCGGGTTCCCAGTATCCCATATGGACTTTGAGAAAAGGAATTACCGGTAGCTAATTAAAATTAGCGCCCTATTACAGAGTATATAACCCAGTAGATAGTGACTTACAGCTGTATACAATAAAGGACAAGTATTGGGCACATAACCATAGCTGCATCAGCAGGCGGCACTGACATAAGTATCAAGAGGCAGAGAACAAGGGATACACAGCGCCCTATTACACAGTATATAACCCAGGAGACAGTGACTTACAGCTGAATACAAAAGAGGACAAGTACAGGGCACATAACCATAGCTGCATTAGCAGGAAGCACTGACATAAGTATCAGGAGGCAGAGAACAAGGGATCCGCAGCACCCTATTACAGAGTATATAACCCAGGAGACAGAGACACAGCTGTATACAATAGAGGACACTTACAGGGCACATAACCATAGCTGCATCAGCAGGGGACACTGACATAAGTATCAGGGGGCAGAGAACAAGGGATCCACAGTGCCCTATTACACATTATATAACCAAGGAGACAGTGACTTACAGGTGAATACAATAGAGGACACGTAAAGGGCACATAACCATAGCTGCATCAGCAGCGGGGCCTGACATAAGTATCAGGGGGCAGAGAACAAGGGATCCGCAGCACCCTATTACACAGTATATAACCCAGGAGACAGTGACTTACAGGTGAATACAATAGAGGAAAGGTACAGGGCACATAACCATAGCTGCATCAGCAGAGGACACTGACAAAAGTATCAGGGGGACAGAGAACAAGGGATCCGCAGCACCCTATTTCAGGGTATATAACCCAGGAGACAGTGTCTTACAGCTGAATACAAAAGAGGACAAGTACAGGGCACATAACCATAGCTGCATCTGCAGGCGGACTGACATAAGTATCAGGGGGCAGAGAACAAGGGATCCGCAGTGCCCTATTACAGAGTATATAACCCAGGAGACGGTGACTTACAGGTGAATACTATAGAAGACAGGTACAGTGCACATAACCATAGCTGCATTAGCAGGAAGCACTGACATAAGTATCAGGAGGCAGAGAACAAGGGATCCGCAGCACCCTATTACAGAGTATATAGCCCAGGAGACAGTGACTTACAGGTGAATACTATAGAGGACAGGTACAGGGCACATAACCATAGCTGCATCAGCAGAGGACACTGACATAAGTATCAGGAGGCAGAGAACAAGGGATCCGCAGCACCCTATTTCAGGGTATATAACCCAGGAGACAGTGACTGACAGCTGAATACAAAAGAGGACAAGTACTGGGCACATACCCATAGCTGCATCAGCAGAGGACACTGACATAAGTATCAGGGGGCAGAGAAGAAGGGATCCGCACCCCCCTATTACAGAGTATATAACACAGGACACAGTGACTTACAGCTGAATACAAAAGAGGACAAGTACAGGGCACATAACCATAGCTGCATCAGCAGAGGACACTGACATAAGTATCAGGGGGCAGAGAACAAGGGATCCGAACCGCCCTATTACAGAGCATATAACCCAGGAGACAGTGACTGACAGCTGAATACAATAGAGGACAAGTACAGGGCACATAACCATAGCTGCATTAGCAGAGGACACCGACATAAGTATCAGGAGGCAGAGAACAAGGGATCCGCAGCACCCTATTACAGAGCATATAACCCAGGAGACAGTGACTTACAGCTGAATACAATAGAGGACAAGTACAGGGCACATAACCATAGCTGCATTAGCAGAGGACACCGACATACTGTAAGTATCAGAAAGCAGAGAACAAGGGATCTGCAGCACCCTAGTAAAGAGTATATAACCAAGGACACAGTGACTTACAGCTGTATACAATAGAAGACAAGTACAGGGCACATAACCATAGCTGCATCAGCAGAGGACACCGACATAAGTATCAGGAGGCAGAGAACAAGGGATCCGCAGCACCCTATTACAGAGTATATAACCCAGGAGACAGTGACTTACAGCTGAATACAATAGAGGACAAGTACAGGGCACATAACCATAGCTGCATCAGCAGGCGGCACTGACATAAGTATCAGGGATTGAGATAGGAGGTGGGTTGGCACAGGCTTAGAGATAATTAATTAATGGGTACTTATGTACTAACTGGGCTGCCGATTTTGAAATCGGGTCCATCGCATCGCATCCGACCATATCGCATGCGATGCGATGGACCCGATTTTTCCATAGGATTCAATGTTAAAATGGACACAGAATACCTTCCCCTCGCGGGTCTCACTTCGCTCGCCACGCTTCGAGCTCGGTGGCTCGCTACAGGTTTATATCCAACTCCATGCCCACTTGGATAGTAGGGGTATGAAAAGGACCCCTTTTTCCCATTGAATTCCATGTTAAAATGGACTCAGTCCATTTTAACATTGAATCCTATGGAAAAATTGGGTCATCGCATCGCATGCGATATGGTCGTATGCGATGCGATATCGCATCGCATCTGATTGTATGCCTTGTATGCCAAAAAATCGGCAGCCCAGATAATACATAAGTACCAATTAATGCAAATTAATTGGTAATAATTGATATAAACCAACATGAGAGAAGGCTATTCAGGAGAACCCTGATTAGCGATTACTGGTTGGTGGTGCTCCCAAAGAGAGTTCAGCATATATACTGAGAAGAGGGTAGTCTGTGAAAGAAGACTGAAGAAGAACCAATAGGTTTTTGGGGCACGCTTTATATAGTAATTTTAGAGGTTAATGGATGTATAGATGGCGTTGAATAAAACGTAACTTTTAATATGAAGCTTTTTTAAAATAAATTGCTATGTATACTTATGTCGACACACCTTGTGTATTTCTTATGGAGTCCAAAACTAGTGAAGAACTCCCGCCGATAACTCGGTCAATTACTAATAAGGAATGCAACAAGAGCGAAAATGTTTTAAGATATCGTTTGCCTGATAACAATTTTATAAATAATATAGTACTGGCAAACAAAATGAGACACTGGTCACAGCCCACCACCACTGCGTTGTCCACTACAGTGTCGGCATTGGTGGGTATCAGGTGCTAAATGTGGAGAGGAAAAGAGAAGGGAAGGGTCAAAGTGGTTGTGGCTACACCTCAGCGGTACCAACGATTTTAAATAAGTATCAGGGGGCAGAGAACAAGGGATCCACAGTACCCTATTCCAGATTACATAAACCAGGAGACAGTGACTGACAGCTGAATACAATAGAGGACAAGTACAGGGCACATAACCATAGCTGCATCAGCAGAGGTCACTGACATAAGTATCAGGGGGCAGAGAACAAGGGATTCGCAGCACCCTATTACAGAGTACATAACCCAGGAGACAGTGACAGACAGCTGTATACCATAAAGGACCAGTACAGGGAACATAACCATAACTGCATCAGCAGAGGACACTGACATACTGTAAGTATTAGGGGGCAGAGAACAAAGGATCTGTAGTGCCCTATTACAGAGTACATAACCCAGGAGACAGTGACTTACAGCTGAATACAACACAGGACAAGTACAGGGCACATAACCATAGCTGCATCAGCTGGCGACACTGACATAAGTATCAGGGGGCAGAGAACAAGGGATCCGCAGCACCTATTACAGAGTATATAACCCACGAGACAGTGACTTACAGCTGGATACAATAGAGGACAAGTACAGGGCACATAACCATAGCTGCATCAGCAGGCAGTACTGACATAAGTACTGACAGGAGACAGTGACTGACAGCTGAATACAATAGAGGACAAGTACAGATCACATAACCATAGCTGCTTCAGCAGAGGACACTGACATAAGTATCAGGAGGGGCAGAGAACAAGGGATTCGCAGCGCCCTATTACAGAGTATATAACCCAGGAGACAGTGACTGACGCGTCCTCTGACTTTTTCCTACCCCCACTATCCACGTCGGCGTGGAGTTGATTTTATACAGTGTGGTGAGCGCAGCAAACCACCGAGCCCGAAGCGTGACGAGCGCATCGAGCCCCGCAAGGGGACGCGTAATACTTGTGAAGTAATGAGTGTGCGCTCACCACGCTTCGGGCTCGGTGGCTCACTGCGCTCGCCACACTATATAAAATCAACTCCACGCCGACGAGGGGAATAGTGGGGTTGTGAAAAGGTCGGAGGACGCGTACCGCCACCACGCTTCGGGTTGGCGTTGATAGTGGGGTGGCGTTAACAATAGGGGGGCATTTAACATTGTCATTACCTGTCAGGGTGGGGATACAATTAAAATTCGGGTCTGGGTGGGCATTTAACATTGAAATCGCATCGCATGCCATTATAATGGCATGCAATGCGACGAGATATTAAAATTGTACACTCATCCCGGGAAAAGCCTCAAATCGGGTCTATCACATGCCATCACATACCTTAATTAGTGGTATGCGATGCGACGGGCGCCGTGATAATACACAAGTACCATATATTACAGATTCCTATACTGTATATTACATGACTAAAAGTAATACATTTCTCCAACTAAATTTCCCGACTTTATCACGCAAGTCACAGCGAAGCCGCACCCTCATTACCTTTTTATCTGTGCGCGATTTACCTTTCCAGAATTTAGAGACATGCAGTATTACATAAGGGCTGACTGCATCATACGTAGACCCTGCTGCTCCTTATTCTGGCACTGCCTGTGACACTGCGCCCTCCTGTAGCACTAGCAGTGATGCTATGTCAGATAAGCCCTCCCCCTACAATCTCCTGGGACTGAATTCCACAGGCTATGTGCCCCAACCTGTTCTGCTTCTCTGAGCACTAACAATCTGTGCCCCAACCTGCTCTTCATCTCATCCAGGAAATCTGCATGGGTGGTGGAGAGATCTCACACGCAGCCGCTTGCATGGGTGGTGGAGAGATCTCACACACAGCCGCTTGCATGGGTGGTGGAGAGATCTCACACGCAGCCGCTTGCATGGGTGGTGGAGAGATCTCACACACAGCCGCTTGCATGGGTGGTGGAGAGATCTCACACACAGCCGCTTGCATGGGTGGTGGAGAGATCTCACACACAGCCGCTTGCATGGGTGGTGGAGAGATCTCACACGCAGCCGCTTGCATGGGTGGTGGAGAGATCTCACGCACAGCCGCTTGCATGGGTGGTGGAGAGATCTCACACAGCCGCTTGCATGGGTGGTGGAGAGATCTCACACACAGCCGCTTGCATGGGTGGTGGAGAGATCTCACACACAGCCGCTTGCATGGGTGGTGGAGAGATCTCATACACAGCCGCTCGCATGGGTGGTGGAGAGATCTCACACACAGCCGCTTGCATGGGTGGTGGAGAGATCTCACGCACAGCCGCTTGCATGGGTGGTGGAGAGATCTCACGCACAGCCACTTGCATAGGTGGAGAGATCTCATACACAGCCGCTCGCATGGGTGGTGGAGAGATCTCACACACAGCCGCTTGCATGGGTGGTGGAGAGATCTCACACACAGCCGCTTGCATGGGTGGTGGAGATATCTCACACAGCCGCTTGCATGGGTGGTGGAGAGATCTCACACACAGCCGCTTGCATGGGTGGTGGACAGATCTCACACACAGCCGCTTGCATGGGTGGTGGAGAGATCTCACACACAGCTCTTGCATGGGTGGTGGAGAGATCTCATACACAGCCGCTCGCATGGGTGGTAAAGAGATCTCATAATCAGCCGCTTGCATGGGTGGTGGAGAGATCTCATACACAGCCGCTTGCATGGATTGTGTAGACCTCATTCAGGGCCTGAGCATGGGTGGTGGAGAGATCTCACACACAACTGTTTTCATGGGTTGTGTAGATCTCATTCAGGGCCTCTGCATGGGTGGTGGATCTCATTCAGGGCCTGAGTATGGGTGGTGGAGAGATCTCATACACAGCCGCTTGCATGGGTGGCGGAGAGATCTCACACACAACTGTTTTCATGGGTTGTGTAGATCTCATTCAGGGCCTCTGCATGGGTGGTGGATAGATCTCATACACAGCCGCTTGCATGGGTTGTGTAGATCTCATTCAGGGCCTCTGCATGGGTGGTGAATAGATCTCATACACAGCCACTTGCATGGGTTGTGTAGATCTCATTCAGGGCCTCTGCATGGGTGGTGGAGAGATTTCATACACAGCCACCTGCATGGGTGGTGGAGAGATCTCATGCATGGCCTCTTGCATGGATTAAGAGATCTTATACACAGCCTATTCATGGGTGGTGCACAGATCTCATACATGGGCTCTAAATGGGTGGTGGAGATCTCATTCAGAGCCTCTACATGGGTGGTTGGGACATCTTATCCAGGTCCTCCAAATAGGTGGTTTAGACATCTTATACAGGACCTCTGCATGGGTGGTGGAGAGATCTTACATGGGACCTCCACATGGGTGGTGGAGAGATCTTACATGGGACCTCCACATGGGTGGTGGAGAGTTCTCATCCAAGGCCTCTGCATTGGTGGTGGAGAGATCTCATACAGGGCATCGCAAGGGTGGTTGAGATGGCCTCAGAACCTCTGCATGGGTAGTAGGGAGATCTAATACAAGGCCTCTGTGGCTATCTTCTAGCTGCTGTGAAGTAACCTTCACCCGTCCCTACTATGGGTGCATGAAGCTCGGCTGGATGGTGCGTGGGAATAAGGCGACATACAGAAGTGTACAAATGTATAACCAGAAATAAGATGTAATGAAGATGAGTTTATAATCATGGAATCCGGTTTTCTAAGCCTTTATCCCCTTGGGACAACACACAGAGCTCACTTCATCTTCTACTGTTATAGCTTTGTGCCGCAACACATCATCATAATTACAGGAGCAGACAAGCCAAATTACTGACCCTGGATATATGGCCATTTACATTTGCTTTCCACTACATACTGATGGGAGTATGTAAGAGTCACATTAGTGGTATTTGTACATTTATGGCTATTGTATATGTAAGCATGCCGGCTGCCTGACGTGCCCGCGACTTGTTCCCTGGATTCTCTCTCCAGGCGCAAAACGTCCATAGCTGCTGATCTGTGGACATGGTGCATGCTGACCCAAGGCGGAATGTATGCATCGTCTTCTGATAACGATGTATCCTATGCTCCTAATATACAGTATACAGACATGCATAATTGTGGCGGACACATTATCCTGGGTGCTGGATGTGACACCCATATGTGCATGCAGGCAGGTGTAGGTGGAGCCATATTACAGCCTGATCACGGGGGACGCGGAATCCCAGCTTCAGCACTTGTAGAGATCACTTACACACCACAAAAGGATAGATATAACTAATTAGAGAGAGAAATGACTCTGGCCCAATGTAAGGATATACATATCACGTGATGGGGGATTATTTTATTACATAGGATTCTTGCTTCCAGAATGCATACATCTAACGTCTTACAAAAGGTTCCGGCGTTCACGCTACTTCCTGTGGCAGTTTCTGTAAGATCCAGGACTGTAACCGCTCCAGTTCCGGCAAACTGAGTTCATGACAGAGGTTAGGGTAAGTGTGGAATGAGCAGTGCACGCCGCACCGCTGTAATACTGCAGACGTCGCTTCCCCCCACTGATGAAGCACTAACTGGTCAGCCTGGCCGTGGCACTGGAATAGCTCCGGCAACCTCTGCTGGGCGCCTTCAAGCTCCTGAATAGTGCACAATACAGAAAATCTCATTAGGACATAACCAGGGAAAATACAGGTAACGCAGGGCCTAATTCATGGGGGACGGGACATTACACAGCAGCGAGGAAGTGTCTGCGGTATAACAAACCAAGGGCAGCAGGAGTCATCTGTAGGAGATGGATCCGAGTGCTGCGTCTGTGGACACCCCCCCGATCGCACTGGGTTCAGGCACCGGCCAGCCTGCATACACCTGGGTCCAAAAGTGTACATACAGTGACGCTGCAGCTGATGGGGCTGGTGGAGTCATCGCAGGACTCAGCACATGCCCAGAACGGGCCATGCATCTGTACAGACCCCCTAACATCACACTTGTAGATAAACCATAGTGTATGTGCACAGATGTGAATTAGGCTCATAGCGTATTAATACTTCACTTAAAATAAAACCAACGGCCCGAGACTATAAACTCCATGTCTGCGACACTTCTATGCCCATACCTTATACACCACAGAAGGCTCATTCAGGAAGCTAGACAGTGCAAAGACTCCAGCTACATCTCTATGGTACCGATAAGCCAAGTGCATCGCCATAGCGCCACCCATAGAGAATCCACCTGCAGATATACGGGAATGTTCTTATTAATCACATGGTGCTGGGCATAGAAACAAGACATAACTTCTGTACATACAGTATGTGTCCGTATGTAGCATCGCTGCCTATCTCCCATAACTATACTGCCCACCGTGCATGGCAAGATGAGTGTGTAATATATATATATATATATATATATATATATATATATATATATACATATATAGGTATGTACCATCGCGATTCGTATAATATACAACATAATGGAAGAAGTGGCACTCAGAGGCTTGGTGAAAGGTGAATCAAGTGGATATTTTTAATCCAGTGAAATCTATGTTTCATCGGCCCCTTCTTCCGGATTACAGTGAACACAGACAATGCGTTTCCTGTGATATGGGAGATGCTGAAGTCCACTGGTGTATCCCGATGACTGACTGCACGGGGGAGGAGGGTGAGGGGCGAGTACCACTTGACATGCTCATGTGTATTTATATGCCCACTTGCACTATTGTCTGTGTTCACTGTAATCCTGAAGAAGGGGTCGCCAAACACCGAAACGTAGACTTCACTGGATTAAAAATATCCACTTGATTCACCTTTCACCAAGCCTCTGAGTGCCACATCTTCCATTCTGTTGTATCTGGAGGGTTATCAGCCCTCACAAGGAGGCACCGGAGCAAGTACCCAGCCATTTAATAAGTCCCGAGTGACAGGTCCTCGCCTCTGCATATCTATATATAAAGCAGCGTGATATACCTATTACATCCAGCCTCAGTACACCATGCAGTGTGAGGCCTCATACATCCAGCCTCAGTACACCATGCAGTGTGAGGCCTCATACATCCAGCCTCAGTACACCATGCAGTGTGAGATGCCTCATACATCCAGCCTCAGTACACCATGCAGTGTGAGGCCTCATACATCCAGCCTCCGTACACCATGCAGTGTGATACCTCATATATCCCGGCCTCAGTACACAGTGCAGCGTGATATACCTCATACATCCAGCCTCAGTACACCGTGCAGCGTGATATACCTCATACATCCAGCCTCAGTACACAGTGCAGTGTGATATACATCCAGCCTCAATACACCATGCAGCACCTCAAACATCCAGCCTCAGTACACCATGCAGCGTGATATACCTCATACCTCCAGCCTCAGTACACCATTCAGCGTGACATACCTCATACATCCAGCCGCAGTACACCGTGCAGCGTGATATACCTCATACATCCAGCCTCAATACACCATGCAGCACCTCAAACATCCAGCCTCAGTACACCATGCAGCGTGATATACCTCATACCTCCAGCCTCAGTACACCATTCAGCGTGACATACCTCATACATCCAGCCTCAGTACACCGTGCAGCGTGATATACCTCATACATCCAGCCTCAGTACACCATGCAGTGTGATATACCTCATACATCCAGCCTCAGTACACCATGCAGCGTGATATACCTCATACATCCAGCCTCAGTACACCATGCAGCGTGATATACCTCATACATCCAGCCTCAGTACACCGTGCAGTGTGATATACGTCATACATCCGGCCTCAGTACACCGTGCAGCGTGATATACCTCATACATCCAGCCTCAGTACACCGTGCAGCGTGATATACCTCATAATACAGCCTCAGTACACCGTGCAGCGTGATATACCTCACACATCCAGCCTCAGTACACCGTGCAGCGTGATATACCTCATACATCCAGCCTCAGTACACCGTGCAGCGTGATATACCTCATACATCCAGCCTCAGTACACCATGCAGCGTGATATACCTCATACATACGGCCTCAGTACACCGTGCAGCGTGATATACCTCATACATCCAGCCTCAGTACAGCTTGCAGCGTGATATACAGTACCTCATACATCCAGCCTCAGTACACCAGGCAGCGTGATATACCTCATACATCCAGCCTCAGTACACCAGGCAGCGTGATATACCTCATACATCCAGCCTCAGTACAAGCGTGATATACCTCATACATCCAGCCTCAGTACACCATGCAGTGTGATATACCTCATACATCCAGCCTCAGTACACCATGCAGCGTGATATACCTCATACATCCAGCCTCAGTACACCATGCAGCGTGATATACCTCATACATCCAGCCTCAGTACACCGTGCAGCGTGATATACCTCATACATCCAGCCTCAGTACACCGTGCAGCGTGATATACCTCATACATCCAGCCTCAGTACACCATGCAGTGTGATATACCTCATACATCCAGCCTCAGTACACCATGCAGCGTGATATACCTCATACATCCAGCCTCAGTACACCGTGCAGCGTGATATACCTCATACATCCGGCCTCAGTACACCGTGCAGCCTGATATACTGTACCTCATACATCCAGCCTCGGTACACCGTGCAGCGTGGTATACCTCATACATCCAGCCTCAGTACACCATGCAGCGTGATATACCTCATACATCCAGCCTCAGTACACCATGCAGCGTGATATACCTCATACATCCAGCCTCAGTACACCGTGCAGCGTGATATACCTCATACATCCAGCCTCAGTACACCATGCAGCGTGATATACCTCATACATCCAGCCTCAGTACACCGTGCAGCGTGATATACGTCATACATCCAGCCTCAGTACACCATGCAGCGTGGTATACCTCATACATCCAGCCTCAGTACACCATGCAGCGTGGTATACCTCATACATCCAGCCTCAGTACACCGTGCAGTGTGATATACCTCATACATCCAGCCTCAGTACACCGTGCAGCATGATATACCTCATACATCCAGCCTCAGTACACCGTGCAGCGTGATATACCTCATACATCCAGCCTCAGTACACCGTGCAGCATGATATACCTCATACATCCAGCCTCAGTACACCGTGCAGCGTGATATACCTCATACATCCAGCCTCAGTACATCCTGCAGTGTGATATACGTCATACATCCAGCCTCAGTACACCGTGCAGCGTGATATACCTCATACATCCAGCCTCAGTACACCGTGCAGCGTGATACACCTCATACATCCAGCCTCAGTACACCATGCAGCGTGATATACCTCATACATCCAGCCTCAGTACACCGTGCAGCGTGATATACCTCATACATCCAGCCTCAGTACACCGTGCAGCGTGATATACCTCATACATCCAGCCACAGTACACCGTGCAGCGTGATATACCTCATACATCCAGCCTCAGTACACCGTGCAGCGTGATATACAGATGGGTCTGTTCCCATCTTTGCAGGGGATGGCGCTGGCGTCGCCAGCCGCCATCCCCCGCCAGCGCCATGGCGATCGTGAGAAGGGGGCGCGCGCGTACGAGAGGCGCGCGCGCCCCCTTCCGACGGCGCTTCCAAACGTTTCCCCGGGTCCCCGCCGGCTTGCCGGCGGTAACCCGGGGTCCCCCCTGCCTGCCCGCATCCCCCCTAACCCCCCCCGTCTCCCTGAGGCGGAGACGGACAGGGTTTCCGCCACGCTAGCGACGGAGACTGAGACGCACGCGCGTCTCAGTCTCCTCGCTGGCGAGGCTGCTGGCGGGTCGCCAGCGCATACGTTCTGGCGACCCGCCAGCAAGGATGGGACCTGCCCCATCTGTACCTCATACATCCAGCCTCAGTACACCATGCAGTGTGATATACCTCATACATCCAGCCTCAGTACACCATGCAGCGTGATATATACCTCATACATCCAGCCTCAGTACACCGTGCAGCGTGATATACCTCATACATCTTGCCTCAGTACACCATGCAGTGTGAGATGTCTGGTGAGTGAGCGGTCAGGTCTTGTTCAAGTATGCTAGCGCCAGGTGTTTTTTGTGCTGAAAGAGGAGAGTGTGGCCCTTTGTGTCACTTATCGCATAGGTTAGTACATATAGGCAGAGGGAAGCTAGTGCTTGGTACATCCCGCCCCAAGACGGTATACAGCACAGAACAGAGACGCGCCTACTAGATTGTAGCTCGTTCTGTACAGATCAGAGACTCAGTCGCATATAGATATACAAGTGTCACATATCACATTACATTATACAAAGTGCTACAATATAGCAACCACAAATGTAAAAGCATTCTTTATGAATAGAAAATTGCAGTATCCCATTGTAGGCTAAAGACTACACAGCGCATTGCTGGCTGGCCAGCGGGTTCCACCAGAACCCTCTCCGGACTTGGCCACTGTGCAGGCTGGTAACTGCACAGTGAGGTTCCGGCAGCATAGAGCACATCGCTGGCATATCCCATATTGCAATGCAATGTATGGGAAGATCCTGCCCACATCACACTGGATATGCCATCCAGGATAAATGGGCGCCTTGGTCACAAAAGAAGCAAAAATTAAAGATGACACTCAGTGCTACAAGATTATCACATGACCTGGAGCCCCAAGAGATGTTGGCGTGACTGCAGCAGGGATGTATGAGGACACACTGGCTGATATGATGTCTTGGTACATAGCATTACGCATTGTGAAACATAAACACTAGAATGTGAAGAGGAATTGAACTATGAAGCACAGAGCAGGCAGTACGGCCCCAGACCTTCCCTGGAGACAACTTGGCCACATTCCGGGTTATGGTGATTGGAGAATCAGTATAAATGGTCTCTGGAACCCACCTCGGATAACTCAGGACTTCCGCGGTATAATGGACGCCTATCTACTGGCTGAGGATTTGGGGAGGGGTGCCGGATGACCTCCAGACAATCGGGATTCAGATGGTCGGTAGACAGATTTTGGATCCCGACTGTCAAATGCACAACAGTAAGGATTCCTGACTTATAGGGGACTATTCTCCCTCGTGGGGGTTCACAACCCCCATAGGGGGAGAATAGAACCTGCAGCAAGCGCAGCCACCGCCCCCGCAGAGTGCACGCACCCCTCTGAGTACCGGCGGTAGGGATTTAGATTTCTGTATACTGACCGTCGGCAAACTATACCGCTCCCTTTGGGGAGCGTGCCCCATCTGTGGTCTGATCGGAGGTAACTGTATTACTATTCCACAGGTCATGGGCAGAATCACAGATGGCAGGGAATGCCAGTATTGCGGGCTAGGAATTACTCCGGCTTATTGCGGCAGCGCACAGGACATTATAGGACCATGTGATGCTGTTGGATTTTCTGGTATTACATAAGAAGGAGCCACTGAAAGCTCAGAGTTAGTCAGAGTCTGGCAGATACTGGAGGATGAGTCATGTACAATCCTTTCCCATGTAGTCACCTCCAGCGCTGAATACTGACTAACGATCCTTTCATGTGGTGAATGAGAAGGGTGCACAGAAGAACCGAGTCCCGGATCCTTAAATGGTTTTCCATGGAAAAAGCTGCCGTGTATCAGCGAGTAACGCGGTGACGGCGCTCCCAGGGTGCACAGGGGAGTAAACGCCTCGCACTGATTTCAATAAATATTTACTGTTTGTGGCAAAATGTTATGATGCAGCGACAGTATTTCAGGGCTCAGATTGGCGCAACACATAGCACAAGCTTCCAACGGATTCTTCTCATTGCTGTAGGGATAATGTGTGACGTCCCTGTGGCACTTACTGTAATGACTTACCAGCTGCGGGGATAATGTGTGACGTCCCTGTGGCACTTACAGTAATGACTTACCAGCTGCGAGGATAATGTGTGACGTCCCTGTGGCACTTACAGCAATGACTTATCAGCTGCGAGGATAATGTGACATCCCTGTGGCACTTACAGTAATGACTTACCGGCTGCGAGGATAATGTGTGACATCCCTGTGGCACTTACTGTAATGACTTATCAGCTGCGAGGATAATGTGTGACATCCCTGTGGCACTTACTGTAATGACTTATCAGCTGCAGGGATAATTTGTGACGTCCCTGTGGCACTTACTGTAATGACTTATCAGCTGCAGGGATAATGTGTGACGTCCCTGTGGCACTTACTGTAATGACTTATCGGCTGCGAGGATAATGTGTGACATCCCTGTGGCACTTACAGTAATGACTTACCGGCTGCGAGGATAATGTGTGACATCCCTGTGGCACTTACAGTAATGACTTACCAGCTGCGAGGATAATGTGTGACGTCCCTGTGGCACTTACTGTAATGACTAATCAGCTGCGAGGATAATGTGTGACGTCCCTGTGGCACTTACTGTAATGACTAATCAGCTGCGAGGATAATGTGTGACGTCCCTGTGGCACTTACAGTAATGACTTACCAGCTGCGAGGATAATGTGTGACGTCCCTGTGGCACTTACTGTAATGACTTATCAGCTGCAGGGATAATGTGTGACGTCCCTGTGGCACTTACAGTAATGACTTACCAGCTGCGAGGATAATATGTGACATACCTGTGGCACTTACAGTAATGACTTACCAGCTGCGGGGATAATGTGTGACATCCCTCTGGCACTTACAGTAATGAGTTATCAGCTGCGAGGATAATGTGTGACATCCCTGTGGCACTTACAGTAATGACTTACCAGCTGCGGGGATAAAGTGTGACGTCCCTGTGGCACTTACAGTAATGAGTTACCAGCTGCGAGGATAATGTGTGACATCCCTGTGGCACTTACTGTAATGACTAATCAGCTGCGAGGATAATGTGTGACGTCCCTGTGGCACTTACAGTAATGACTTATCAGCTGCAGGGATAATGTGTGACATCCCTGTGGCACTTACTGTAATGACTTATCAGCTGCGAGGATAATGTGTGACGTCCCTGTGGCACTTACTGTAATGACTAATCAGCTGCGAGGATAATGTGTGACGTCCCTGTGGCACTTACTGTAATGACTAATCAGCTGCGAGGATAATGTGTGACGTCCCTGTGGCACTTACAGTAATGACTTACCAGCTGCGAGGATAATGTGTGACGTCCCTGTGGCACTTACTGTAATGACTTATCAGCTGCAGGGATAATGTGTGACGTCCCTGTGGCACTTACAGTAATGACTTACCAGCTGCGGGGATAATGTGTGACATCCCTCTGGCACTTACAGTAATGAGTTATCAGCTGCGAGGATAATGTGTGACATCCCTGTGGCACTTACAGTAATGACTTACCAGCTGCGGGGATAAAGTGTGACGTCCCTGTGGCACTTACAGTAATGAGTTACCAGCTGCGAGGATAATGTGTGACATCCCTGTGGCACTTACTGTAATGACTTATCAGCTGCGAGGATAATGTGTGACATCCCTGTGGCACTTACTGTAATGACTTATCAGCTGCAGGGATAATGTGTGACATCCCTGTGGCACTTACTGTAATGACTTATCAGCTGCAGGGATAATGTGTGACGTCCCTGTGGCACTTACTGTAATGACTTATCGGCTGCGAGGATAATGTGTGACATCCCTGTGGCACTTACAGTAATGACTTACCGGCTGCGAGGATAATGTGTGACATCCCTGTGGCACTTACAGTAATGACTTACCAGCTGCGAGGATAATGTGTGACGTCCCTGTGGCACTTACTGTAATGACTAATCAGCTGCGAGGATAATGTGTGACGTCCCTGTGGCACTTACTGTAATGACTAATCAGCTGCGAGGATAATGTGTGACGTCCCTGTGGCACTTACAGTAATGACTTACCAGCTGCGAGGATAATGTGTGACGTCCCTGTGGCACTTACTGTAATGACTTATCAGCTGCAGGGATAATGTGTGACGTCCCTGTGGCACTTACAGTAATGACTTACCAGCTGCGGGGATAATGTGTGACATCCCTCTGGCACTTACAGTAATGAGTTATCAGCTGCGAGGATAATGTGTGACATCCCTGTGGCACTTACAGTAATGACTTACCAGCTGCGGGGATAAAGTGTGACATCCCTGTGGCACTTACAGTAATGAGTTACCAGCTGCGAGGATAATGTGTGACATCCCTGTGGCACTTACTGTAATGACTAATCAGCTGCGAGGATAATGTGTGACGTCCCTGTGGCACTTACAGTAATGACTTACCAGCTGCGAGGATAATGTGTGACATCCCTGTGGCACTTACAGTAATGACTTACCAGCTGCGAGGATAATGTGTGACATCCCTGTGGCACTTACAGTAATGATTTACCAGCTGCGAGGATAATGTGTGACGTCCCTGTTGCACTTACAGTAATGACTTACCAGCTGCGAGGATAATGTGTGACATCCCTGTGGCACTTACAGTAATGACTTACCAGCTGCGAGGATAATGTGTGACGTCCCTGTGGCACTTACAGTAATGACTTACCAGCTGCGGGGATAATGTGTGACGTCCCTGTGGCACTTACAGTAATGACTTACCAGCTGCGAGGATAATGTGTGACATCCCTGTGACACTTACAGTAATGACGTACCAGCTGCAGGGATAATGTGTGACGTCCCTGTGGCACTTACAGTAATGACTTACCAGCAGCAGGGATAATGTGTGACATCCCTGTGGCACTTACAGTAATGACTTACCAGCTGCGAGGATAATGTGTGACATCCCTGTGGCACTTACAGCAATGACGTACCAGCTGCGGGGATAATGTGTGACATCCCTGTGGCACTTACAGTAATGACTTACCAGCTGCGGGGATAATGTGTGACATCCCTGTGGCACTTACAGCAATGACGTACCAGCTGCGGGGATAATGTGTGACATCCCTGTGGCACTTACAGTAATGACTTACCAGCTGCGAGGATAATGTGTGACGTCCCTGTGGCACTTACAGTAATGATTTACCAGCTGCAAGGATAATGTGTGACGTCCCTGTGGCACTTACAGTAATGAGTTACCAGCTGCAGAGAAAATGTGTGACGTTCCTGTGGCACTTACAGTAATGACTTACCAGCTGCGAGGATAATGTGTGACATCCCTGTGGCACTTACAGTAATGATTTACCAGCTGCGAGGATAATGTGTGACGTCCCTGTGACACTTACAGTAATGACTTACCAGCTGCGGGGATAATGTGTGACGTCCCTGTGGCACTTACAGTAATGACTTACCAGCTGCGGGGATAATGTGTGACGTCCCTGTGGCACTTACAGTAATGACTTACCAGCTGCGAGGATAATGTGTGACGTCCCTGTGGCACTTACAGTAATGACTTACCAGCTGCGAGGATAATGTGTGACATCCCTGTGGCACTTACAGTAATGACTAACCAGCAGCAGGGATAATGTGTGACATCCCTGTGGCACTTACAGTAAAGACTTACTAGCTGCGAGGATAATGTGTGACATCCCTGTGGCACTTACAGTAATGAGTTACCAGCTGCAGAGAAAATGTGTGACGTTCCTGTGGCACTTACAGTAATGACTTACCAGCTGCGAGGATAATGTGTGACATCCCTGTGGCACTTACAGTAATGACTTACCAGCTGCGAGGATAATGTGTGACATCCCTGTGGCATTTACAGTAATGCGTGAGACTTCTGGCGCCAGACATCTATTCTACCAAAGGTGCTGTTTAGTGGTAAGGCTAGATGTACAAGGCATACAGAACATTACATGGCACACAGAGCTAGGGTTTGAGCACTGGCGAAACCCTTACCTACAAGCAGCCGGCTCTCCGGCACGCCAGCGGACACTTCTTCTCTGATTAAATCGCTCAGGATGTGGCACATAGAGTCCACCGAATCCAGGTGTTCCGGGCTCTGACGGGAGATTTTATACCTATCAAACCAGACATTGGACAGAGCTCCCATCATTGGTGTGTAGGGCCTAGGGATAGAACAGAACATGAATGTCATATCTCTCTTCTGCATCAGAATATACTGTACATGGGTTACCATTATTACCCTGTATATGGTGCCACAAGAGATCCACAGCGCCCACTTACAGAGCACAGGGCAATGTAGGACAAGTACAGGGTATATACCCGCACTGACAGATGGATCACCCGTGGGATTACATGCCGTACAGGGTATATAACCGCACGGACAGAAGGATCACCCGTGAGATGACATGCCGTACAGGGTATATAACCGCACGGACAGAAGGATCACCCGTGGGATTACATGCCGTACACAGGGTATATAACCGCACGGACAGAAGGATCACCCATGGGATTACATGCCATACAGGGTATATAACCGCACGGACAGAAGGATCACCCGTGGGATTACATGCCGTACAGGGTATATAACCGCACGGACAGAAGGATCACCCGTGGGATTACATGCCGTACACAGGGTATATAACCGCACGGACAGAAGGATCACCCGTGGGATTACATGCCATACAGGGTATATACCCACACGGACAGAAGGATCACCCGTGGGATGACATGCCGTACAGGGTATATAACCGCACTGAAAGAAGAAGGATCACCCGTGGGATTACATGCCGTACAGGGTATATAACCGCACGGACAGAAGGATCACCCGTGGGATGACATGCCGTACAGGGTATATAACCGCACAGACAGAAGGATCACCCGTGGGATTACATGCCATACACAGGGTATATAACCGCACGGACAGAAGGATCACCCGTGGGATTACATGCCATACAGGGTATATACGCACACGGACAGAAGGATCACCCGTGGGATTACATGCCGTACACAGGGTATATAACCGCACGGACAGAAGGATCACCCGTGGGATTACATGCCATACAGGGTATATAACCGCACTGACAGAAGGATCACCCGTGGGATTACATGCCGTACAGGGTATATAACCGCACTGACAGAAGGATCACCCGTGGGATTACATGCCGTACAGGGTATATAACCACACTGACAGAAGAAGGATCACCCGCGGGATTACATGCCGTACAGGGTATATAACCGCACTGACAGAAGGATCACCCGTGGGATTACATGCCGTACAGGGTATATAACCACACTGACAGAAGAAGGATCACCCGCGGGATTACATGCCGTACACGGTATATAACCACACTGACAGAAGGATCACCCGTGGGATTACATGCCGTACAGGGTATATAACCGCTCTGAAAGAAGGATCACCCGTGGGATTACATGCCGTACAGGGTATATAACCGCACTGACAGAAGGATCACCCGTGGGATTACATGCCGTACAGGGTATATAACCGCACTGACAGAAGGATCACCCGTGGGATTACATGCCGTACAGGGTATATAACCGCACTGAAAGAAGGATCACCCGTGGGATTACATGCCGTACAGGGTATATAACCGCACTGACAGAAGGATCACCCGTGGGATTACATGCCGAGTATGGAGCACAAGATGGTTTAGATAAGAGTAGGAAAAGCACATGAGGAGAGAGGGTCCTGCTCGTGAAAACAGACATGGGTGACACAGATGGGGAATATTTACACTGATTATATTACAGTCTCCAGTGTGCTCCTGCTGTGCTGCGAGCAATACTAGCACTATTCCCAGTCTCCAGTGTGCTCCTGCTGTGCTGCCCGCATTACTAGCGCTATCCACAGTCTCCAGTGTGCTCCTGCTGTGCTGCCAGCATTACTAGCCACAATCTCCAGTGTGATCCTGCTGTGCTGCCAGCACTACTAGCACTACTATCCAGTCTCCAGTGTGCTCCTGCTGTGCTGCCAGCATTACTAGCACTACTATCCACAGTCTCCAGTGTGCTGCCAGCATTACTAGCACTATCCATAGTCTCCAGTTTGCTCCAGCTGTGCTGCCCGCATTACTAGCACTATACACAGTCTCCAGTGTGCTCCTGCTGTGATGCCGGCACTAATACCACTACTATCCACAGTCTCCAGTGTGCTCCTGCTGTGCTGCCAGCACTACTATCCAGTCTCCAGTGTGCTCCTGCTCTACTGCCAGCATTACTAGCACTACTATCACCAGTCTCCAGTGTGCTCCTGCTGTGCTGCCAGCACTACTATCCAGTCTCCAGTGTGCTCCTGCTGTGCTGCCAGCATTACTAGCACTATCCACAGTCTCCAGTGTGCTCTTGCTGTGCTGCCAGCATTACTAGCACTATCCAGTCTCCAGTGTGCTCTTGCTGTGCTGCCAGCATTACTAGCACTATCCACAGTCTCCAGTGTGCTCTTGCTGTGCTGCCAGCATTACTAGCACTATCCACAGTCTCCAGTGTGCTCTTGCTGTGCTCTCAGCATTACTAGCACTATCCACAGTCTCCAGTGTGCTCTTGCTGTGCTGCCAGCATTACTAGGAACTAACCACAGACTTCAGTGTGCTCCTGCTGTGCTGTCAGTATTACTAGCACTGTCCACAGTCTCCAATGTGCTCCTGCTGTGCTGCCAGCATTTTTAGCACTATCCACAGACTCCAGTGTGCTCCTGCTGTGCTGCCAGTATTATTAGCACTATCCACAGTCTACAGTGTGCTCCTGCTGTGCTACCAGTATTACTAGGAACTATCCAGTCTCCAGTGTGCTCCTGCTGTGCTGAAAGCATTACCAGCACTACTATCCAGTATCCAATGTGCTCCTGCTGTGCTGCCAGCATTACTAGCATTACTATCCACAGCCTCCAGTGTGCTCCTGCTGTGCTGCAAGCATTACTAGCACTATCCACAATCTGCAGTGTGCTCCTGCTGTGCTGCCAGTATTACTAGCATTATCCAGTCTCCAGTGTGCTCCTGCTGTGCTGCCAGTATTACTAGCACTATCCAGTCTCCAGTGTGCTCTTGCTGTGCTGCCAGCATTACTAGGAACTAACCACAGACTCCAGTGTGCTACTGCTGTGCTGTCAGTATTACTAGCACTGTCCAGTCTCCAATGTGCTCCTGCTGTGCTGCCAGCATTACTAGCACAATCCACAGACTCCAGTGTGCTCCTGCTGTGCTAACAGCATTACCAGCACTATTCCCAGTCTCCAGTGTGCTTCTGCTGTGTTGCCAGGATTACTAGGCACTATTCCCGTCTCCAGTGTGCTCTTGCTGTGCTGCCAGTATTACTAGCACTAATCATAGTCTCCAGTGTGCTCCTGCTGTGCTGCCAGTATTACTAGCACTATCCAGAGTCTCCAGTGTGCTCCTGCTGTGCGGCCAGTATTACTAGGCACTATCCACAGTCCCCAGTGTGCTCCTGCTGTTCTGCCAGTATTACTAGGAACTAACCACAGACTCCAGTGTGCTCCTGCTGTGCTCAATGTATTACTAGGCACTATCCAGAGTCCCTAGTCTGCTCGGGATGTTCTGCCAGTATTCTTAGCACTTTTCCCAATCCCCAGTGTGCTCCTGCTGTGCTGCCCGTATTACTAGCACTGTCCACAGTCTCCAGTGTGCTCCTGCTGTGCTGCCAGCATTACTAAGAACTAACCACAGTCTCCAGAGTGATCCTGCTGTCCTGTCAGTATTACTAGCACTGTCCAGTCTCCAGTGTGCTCCTGCTTTGCTGCCAGCATTAGTAGCACTATCCACAGTCTCCAGTGTGCTCCCAGTATTACTAGCACTATCTAGTCTCCAGTGTGATCCTGCTGTGCTGAAAGACAGTATTACTAGGCACTATCCACAGTCTACAGTGTGTTCCTGCTGTGCTGCAAGCATTACTAAGAACTATCCACAGTCTCCAGAGTGATCCTGCTGTCCTGTCAGTATTACTAGCACTGTCCAGTCTCCAGTGTGCTCCTGCTTTGCTGCCAGCATTAGTAGCACTATCCACAGTCTCCAGTGTGCTCCCAGTATTACTAGCACTATCTAGTCTCCAGTGTGCTCCTGCTGTGCTGAAAGACAGTATTACTAGGCACTATCCACAGTCTCCAGTGTGCTCCTGCTGTGCTGCCAGCATTACTAGCACTATTCCCAGTCTCCAGTGTGCTCTTGCTGTGCGGTCAGCATTACTAGCACTATCCACAGTCTCCAGTGTGCTCTTGCTGTGCTGCCAGCATTACTAGGAACTAACCACAGACTTCAGTGTGCTCCTGCTGTGCTGTCAGTATTACTAGCACTGTCCAAAGTCTCCAATGTGCTCCTGCTGTGCTGCCAGCATTATTAGCACTATCCAGACTCCAGTGTGCTCCTGCTGTGCTACCAGTATTACTAGGAAATATCCAGTCTCCAGTGTGCTCCTGCTGTGCTGACAGCATTACTAGCACTACTATCCAGTCTCCAGTGTGCTCCTGCTGTGCTGCCAGCATTACTAGCATTACTATCCACAGCCTCCAGTGTGCTCCTGCTGTGCTGCAAGCATTACTAGCATTACTATCCACAGCATCCAGTGTACTCCTGCTGTGCTGTCAGTATTACTAGCACTATCCACAGTCTGCAGTGTGCTCCTGCTGTGATGACAGTTTTACTAGCCTTATCCAGTATCCAGTGTGCTCCTGCTGTGCTGCCAGTATTACTAGGAACTAACCACAGACTCCAGTGTGCTACTGCTGTGCTGTCAGTATTACTAGCACTACTATCCACAGCATCCAGTGTGCTCATGCTGTGCTGCCAGTATTACTAGTACTATCAAGTCTCCAGTTTGCTCTTGCTGTGCTGCCAGCATTACTAGGAACTAACCACAGACACCAGTGTGCTACTGCTGTGCTGTCAGTATTACTAGCACTGTCCACAGTCTCCAATGTACTCCTGCTGTGCTGCCAGCATTACTAGCACTATCCACAGACTCCAGTGTGCTCCTGATCACTAACGATCTACTATCGGCTAAATCCAAAGGCCTCTTCTCTATCCTCATCCAGCTTGATCTGTTGGCTGCCTTTGACACTGTTGACCACCCTCTCCTGCTCAACACCCTCCACTCCTTTGGCATCACTGGCACGGTCTTCTCCTGGTTCACCTCATACCTCTCCGATCGCTCCTTCTCCGTCTCCACTCCGAGCTCCTCCTCTCCTACTACCCCCCAGCCAGTCGGTGTTCCCCAAGGGTCAGTCCTTGGCCCTCTCCTCTTCTCCCTCTACACCACCTCTCTGGGCACCCTCATCAGCTCCTATGGTTTTCATTACCACCTTTATGCTGATGATACCCTAATCTATCTCTCCTCCCCCGACTTATCCCCATCACTTCTGTCCAAGGTCTCCGAATGCCTCACGGCCATCTCAGCCTGGATGACCCAACGCTTCCTGAAACTAAACATGGCTAAAACTGAACTTCTAATCTTCCATCCCCCGAACATCCCCTCTTCTCCCACTATCTCCATCAGCATTGGTGAAACCGAGATCACGTCCACCGACCAAACGCGCTGCCTCGGTGTCATCATTGACTCCTCCCTCTCTTTCACCCCCCACATTCGTGCTCTCTCACAGTCTTGCCGCTTTCACCTACGCAACATCTCACGCATCAGACCATTCCTCTCCACTGACGCGACCAAAATTCTCATTCACTCTCTTGTCATCTCCCGCCTTGACTACTGCAACATCCTTCTCTCTGGGCTACCTCTCACCCGCCTCGCACCTCTCCAATCCATTCTTAACGCTGCTGCTAGGCTCATCTTCCTCTCCCGCCGCTCTACCTCCGCCTCGCCCCTCTGTTTATCTCTTCACTGGCTCCCCATTCCTTTCCGAGTTCTCTTTAAACTCCTCACCACCACCTACAAGGCTCTCTCCTCCTCCACAGCTCCCTACCTCTCTTCACTGATCTCTATCCACACTCCCTCCCGTCCTCTTCGCTCCATCGCTGACCGCCGACTGACCTCTCACCTAATCACCTCCTCCCACTCCCGTGTCCAAGATTTCTCTCGCGCTGCCCCCCTGCACTGGAACAACCTCCCGCCACCCATCAGGCTATCTGATTCCCTTACCTCCTTCAAGCGCTCCCTCAAAACCCACTTTTTTCGACTAGCCTATCCCTCCTCCTAACCTCTTTTGATCCTCCTATCCTGCCTCCGTTCCCCTCCGTTCCTACTTATCCTATTGTATTTCGTTCGTCCACCCACCTATTTTTAGTATGTTAACTCTTATGAGCAGGGCCCTCCTTCCTCACGTACTCACCCTACCTCATTACCTCACCTGTGCTCCTGTCCTGTTCCTCCCTTCCTCTACTTCATCTTCGGTCTCCTTGACTATTTTGACACCTACTTTTGAACTGATGCTGATTTTAGTTCTACCAGCTATACCCCTATTTATACTGTATCTTTCTACACACCCTGTACGTTACCTTGTAATTTGTTTTTTTTTTATTTGCTATGTACGGCGCTGCGGACACTTTGTGGCGCCTTATAAATAAACGTACTACTACTACTGCTGTGCTGCCAGTATTATTAGCACTATCCACAGTCTACAGTGTGCTCCTGCTGTGCTACCAGTATTACTAGGAACTATCCAGTCTCCAGTGTGCTCCTGCTGTGCTAACAGCATTACCAACACTATTCCCAGTCTCCAGTGTGCTTCTGCTGTGTTGCCAGGATTACTAGGCACTATTCCCGTCTCCAGTGTGCTCCTGCTGTGCTAAATGTATTACTAGGCACTATCCAGAGTCCCTAGTCTGCTCCGGATGTTCTGCCAGTATTACTAGCACTTTTCCCAATCCCCAGTGTGCTCCTGCTGTGCTGACAGTATTACTAGCACTGTCCACAGTCTCCAGTGTGCTTCTGCTGTGCTGCCAGCATTACTAAGAACTAACCACAGTCTCCAGAGTGATCCTGCTGTCCTGTCAGTATTACTAGCACTGTCCAGTCTCCAGTGTGCTCCTGCTTTGATGCCAGCATTAGTAGCACTATCCACAGTCTCCAGTGTGCTCCCAGTATTACTAGGCACTATCCACAGTCTCCAGTGTGCTCCTGCTGTGCTGCCAGCATTACTAGCACTATTCCCAGTCTCCAGTGTGCTCTTGCTGTGCTGCTAGCATTACTAGCACTATCCACAGTCCCCAGTGTGCTCCTGCTGTGCTGACAGTATTACTAGCAGTATCCAGTCTCCAGTGTGCTCCTGCTGTGCAGCTGGTATTACATCCACTATCCAGATTCTCCAGTGTGCTCCTGCTGTGCTGCCAGTATCACTAGCACTATCCAGTCTCCAGTGTGCTCCTGCTGTGCGGCCAGTATTACCAGCAATATCCAGTCTCCAGTGTGCTCCTGCTGTGCTGCCAGGATTACTCGGCACTATCCACAGTCTCCAGTATGCTCCTGCTGTGCTGCCAGGATTACTAGGAACTAACCACAGTATCCAGTGTGCTTCAGCTGTGCTGCCAGGATTACTCGGCACTATCCACAGTATCCAGTGTGCTCCTGCTGTGCTGCCAGTATTACTAGACACTATCCACAGTCTCCAGTGTGCTCCTGCTGTGCTGCCAGTATTACTAGGCACTATCCACAGTTTCCAGTGTGCTCCTGCTGTGCTGCCAGTATTACTAGCACTATCCAGTCTCCAGTGTGCTCTTGCTGTGCGGCCAGTATTACCAGCAATATCCAGTCTCCAGTGTGCTCCTGCTGTGCTGCCAGGATTACTCGGCACTATCCACAGTCTCCATTATGCTCCTGCTGTGCTGCCAGGATTACTAGGAACTAACCACAGACTCCAGTGTCCTACTGCTGTGCTGTCAGTATTACTAGCCTTATCCAGTCTCCAGTGTGCTCCTGCTGTGCTGCCAGTATTACTAGGAACTAACCACAGACTCCAGTGTGCTACTGCTGTGCTGTCAGTATTACTAGCACTACTATCCACAGCATCCAGTGTGCTCCTGCTGTGCTGCCAGTATTACTAGCACTATCAAGTCTCCAGTTTGCTCTTGCTGTGCTGCCAGCATTACTAGGAACTAACCACAGACACCAGTGTGCTACTGCTGTGCTGTCAGTATTACTAGCACTGTCCACAGTCTCCAATGTGCTCCTGCTGTGCTGCCAGTATTATTAGCACTATCCACAGTCTACAGTGTGCTCCTGCTGTGCTACCAGTATTATTAGGAACTATCCAGTCTCCAGTGTGCTCCTGCTGTGCTAACAGCATTACCAACACTATTCCCAGTCTCCAGTGTGCTTCTGCTGTGTTGCCAGGATTACTAGGCACTATTCCCGTCTCCAGTGTGCTCCTGCTGTGCTAAATGTATTACTAGGCACTATCCAGAGTCCCTAGTCTGCTCCGGATGTTCTGCCAGTATTACTAGCACTTTTCCCAATCCCCAGTGTGCTCCTGCTGTGCTGACAGTATTACTAGCACTGTCCACAGTCTCCAGTGTGCTCCTGCTGTGCTGCCAGCATTACTAAGAACTAACCACAGTCTCCAGAGTGATCCTGCTGTCCTGTCAGTATTACTAGCACTGTCCAGTCTCCAGTGTGCTCCTGCTTTGATGCCAGCATTAGTAGCACTATCCACAGTCTCTAGTGTGCTCCCAGTATTACTAGCACTATCTAGTCTCCAGTGTGCTCCTGCTGTGCTGACAGTATTACTAGGCACTATCCACAGTCTCCAGTGTGCTCCTGCTGTGCTGCCAGCATTACTAGCACTATTCCCAGTCTCCAGTGTGCTCTTGCTGTGCTGCTAGCATTACTAGCACTATCCACAGTCCCCAGTGTGCTCCTGCTGTGCTGACAGTATTACTAGCAGTATCCAGTCTCCAGTGTGCTCCTGCTGTGCAGCTGGTATTACATCCACTATCCAGATTCTCCAGTGTGCTCCTGCTGTGCTGCCAGTATCACTAGCACTATCCAGTCTCCAGTGTGCTCCTGCTGTGCGGCCAGTATTACCAGCAATATCCAGTCTCCAGTGTGCTCCTGCTGTGCTGCCAGGATTACTCGGCACTATCCACAGTCTCCAGTATGCTCCTGCTGTGCTGCCAGGATTACAAGGAATTAACCACAGTATCCAGTGTGCTTCAGCTGTGCTGCCAGGATTACTCGGCACTATCCACAGTATCCAGTGTGCTCCTGCTGTGCTGCCATTATTACTAGGCACTATCCACAGTCTCCAGTGTGCTCCTGCTGTGCTGCCAGTATTACTAGGCACTATCCACAGTTTCCAGTGTGCTCCTGCTGTGCTGCCAGTATTACTAGCACTATCCAGTCTCCAGTGTGCTCCTGCTGTGCGGCCAGTATTACTAGCAATATCCAGTCTTCAGTGTGCTCCTGCTGTGCTGCCAGGATTACTCGGCACTATCCACAGTCTCCATTATGCTCCTGCTGTGCTGCCAGGATTACTAGGAACTAACCACAGTATCCAGTGTGCTTCAGCTGTGCTGCCAGGATTACTAGGCACTATCCACAGTCTCCAGTGTGCTCCTGCTGTGCTGCCAGTATTACTAGGCATTATCCACAGTCTCCAGTGTACTCCTGCTGTGCTGCCTGTATTACTAGGCACTATCCACAGTCTCCAGTGTACTCCTGCTGTGCTGCCTGTATTACTAAGCACTATCCACAGTCTCCAGTGTGCTCCTGCTGTGCTGCCAGGATTACTAGGCACTGACCACAGTATCCATTGTGCTTCAGCTGTGCTTCCAGGATTACTAGGCACTATCCACAGTCTCCAGTGTGCTCCTGCTGTGCTGCCAGTATTACTAGGCACTATCCACCGTCTCCAGTGTACTCCTGCTGTGCTGCCTGTATTACTAGGCACTATCCACAGTCTCCAGTGTACTCCTGCTGTGCTGCCTGTATTACTAGGCACTATCCACAGTCTCCAGTGTGCTCCTGCTGTGCTGCCAGGATTACTAGGCACTAACCACAGTATCCACTGTGCTTCAGCTGTGCTGCCAGGATTACTAGGCACTAACCACAGTCTCCAGTGTGCTTCTGCTGTGCTGCCAGGATGACTACTGATACAGACAACTTCCAGAAATATATGGCAGCTTGTGGCTAATAAGGAAAGGTGTTCTCCAGTGTTCTGACATTTGGGAATACTAGAGTGCGCTTTCCCCCTTCTAAAGTATCATTAAACAGATAATTGTCCATTAAGCCGTATTTTAAAAAAGGATGGGAGAACGTCCTTGTGATGATTCTCGGTGTGGCAGAGATAGTAGCATGCAGGAGACAACTCTGATCAGCCACTAGGTGGTGTCGTTGATTTAGGGACAGACGGTTCTGGGACAGCACTCGCTGCCCTAGTACGTTTCTTTGACCGTTCTATGAGGACAAGTGTTTTTTTCTCCCTGCTGTGTTGAAAACTCAATAACCCCACATTCCAACTTAAAATAAATGTGTATAAAGGAGTCCAGTAATATCAGGTAGGCATCAATGGTCTATCTGTAGTGGGCCGGCAACGTGCACGGAAGCTGCTGCTGAACGAGGACTCTGGGGTCGTGCACTGTCCAATCTGTTATGCTGATCATAAGAAAGCAAAGCGGAAGAGAGAGATCTGTGTAGGAGAATTGGCTGGCCCTCCCCGAATTCCTCCGCACACCGCAATGGGGGTTCAGCCTGGATTGTCCGCCCTTCACCACCAGCAGAACTGGGTCCTTCATGGTTCTAAGCGACTGTCTTCTGTCCGGCTGCACCGGAGGGGACACCGGCCTCCATATTTCTAACACAGATCATTTTATCTATGCAGAAACTATTAAGTTAATCAAGAAAAAAGTTTTTTTTTTACAACAGTACAGGCAGTCAGGATCAAGACTGTCGGAGTCCCATACCACACCCCACCCGAAGTGACAGATCCAGTAACATGTAATAAAGTAGTCCCGGGCTCAGTACAGTGTATAGGAGCTGGATAGTATGTAAGGAGAGGTCCACGACACATCCACACTCCGTACATGACATACTGGGATAGCGGTCACTGTAACATTACCTACATATCTGTATGATCAGCACAGTGACGGATACAGTAACATGTAATAAAGTAGTCCCGGGCTCAGTACAGTGTATAGGAGCTGGGTAGTATGTAAGGAGAGGTTCATGACACATCCACACTCCGTACAGGTCATACTGGGATAGCGGTCACTGTAACATTACCTACATATCTGTATGATCAGCACAGTGACAGATACAGTAACATGTAATAAAGTAGTCCCGGGCTCAGTACAGTGTATAGGAGCTGGGTAGTCTGTAAGGAGAGGTCCACCACGGCACATCCACACTCCGTACAGGTCATACTGGGATAGCGGTCACTGTAACATTACCTACATATCTGTATGATCAGCACAGTGACAGATACAGTAACATGTAATAAAGTAGTCCCGGGCTCAGTACAGTGTATAGGAGCTGGGTAGTATGTAAGGAGAGGTCCACCACGGCACATCCACACTCCGTACAGGTCACACTGGGATAGCTGTCACTGTAACATTACCTACATATCTGTATGATCAGCACAGTGACAGATACAGTAACATGTAATAAAGTAGTCCTGGGCTCAGTACAGTGTATAGGAGCTGGGTAGTATGTAAGGAGAGGTCCACCACGGCACATCCACACTCCGTACAGGTCACACTGGGATAGCGGTCACTGTAACATTACTACATATCTGTATGATCAGCACAGTGACAGATACAGTAACATGTAATAAAGTAGTCCCGGGCTCAGTACAGTGTATAGGAGCTGGGTAGTCTGTAAGGAGAGGTCCACCACGGCACATCCACACTCCGTACATGTCATACTGGGATAGCTGTCACTGTAACATTACCTACATATCTGTATGATCAGCACAGTGACAGATACAGTAACATGTAATAAAGTAGTCCCGGGCTCAGTACAGTGTATAGGAGCTGGGTAGTATGTAAGGAGAGGTCCACCACGGCACATCCACACTCCGTACAGGTCATACTGGGATAGCGGTCACTGTAACATTACTACATATCTGTATGATCAGCACAGTGACAGATACAGTAACATGTAATAAAGTAGTCCCGGGCTCAGTACAGTGTATAGGAGCTGGGTAGTATGTAAGGAGAGGTCCACCACGGCACATCTACACTCCGTACAGGTCACACTGGGATAGCGGTCACTGTAACATTACTACATATCTGTATGATCAGCACAGTGACAGATACAGTAACATGTAATAAAGTAGTCCGGGCTCAGTACAGTGTATAGGAGCTGGGTGGTCTGTAAGGAGAGGTCCACCACGGCACATCCACACTCCGTACAGGTCACACTGGGATAGCGGTCACTGTAACATTACCTACATATCTGTATGATCAGCACAGTGACAGATACAGTAACATGTAATAAAGTAGTCCCGGGCTCAGTACAGTGTATAGGAGCTGGGTAGTATGTAAGGAGAGGTCCACCACGGCACATCCACACTCCGTACAGGTCACACTGGGATAGCGGTCACTGTAACATTACCTACATATCTGTATGATCAGCACAGTGACGGATACAGTAACATGTAATAAAGTAGTCCCGGGCTCAGTACAGTGTATAGGAGCTGGGTAGTATGTAAGGAGAGGTCCACCACGACACATCCACACTCCGTACAGGTCACACTGGGATAGCGGTCACTGTAACATTACTACATATCTGTATGATCAGCACAGTGACAGATACAGTAACATGTAATAAAGTAGTCCCAGGCTCAGTACAGTGTATAGGAGCTGGGTAGTATGTAAGGAGAGGTCCACCACGGCCCATCCACACTCCGTACAGGTCACACTGGGATAGCGGTCACTGTAACATTACTACATATCTGTATGATCAGCACAGTGACAGATACAGTAACATGTAATAAAGTAGTCCCGGGCTCAGTACAGTGTATAGGAGCTGGGTAGTATGTAAGGAGAGGTCCACCACGGCACATCCACACTCCGTACATGTCATACTGGGATAGCGGTCACTGTAACATTACTACATATCTGTATGATCAGCACAGTGACAGATACAGTAACATGTAATAAAGTAGTCCCGGGCTCAGTACAGTGTATAGGAGCTGGGTAGTATGTAAGGAGAGGTCCACCACGACACATCCACACTCCGTACATGTCACACTGGGATAGCGGTCACTGTAACATTACTACATATCTGTATGATCAGCACAGTGACGGATACAGTAACATGTAATAAAGTAGTCCCGGGCTCAGTACAGTGTATAGGAGCTGGGTAGTCTGTAAGGAGAGGTCCACCACGGCACATTCACACTCCGTACATGTCATACTGGGATAGCGGCCACTGTAACATTACCTACATATCTGTATGATCAGCACAGTGACAGATACAGTAACATGTAATAAAGTAGTCCTGGGCTCAGTACAGTGTATAGGAGCTGGGTAGTATGTAAGGAGAGGTCCACCACGACACATCCACACTCCGTACATGTCACACTGGGATAGCGGTCACTGTAACATTACTACATATCTGTATGATCAGCACAGTGACAGATACAGTAACATGTAATAAAGTAGTCCCGGGCTCAGTACAGTGTATAGGAGCTGGGTAGTATGTAAGGAGAGGTCCACCACGACACATCCACACTCCGTACATGTCATACTGGGATAGCGGCCACTGTAACATTACCTACATATCTGTATGATCAGCACAGTGACAGATACAGTAACATGTAATAAAGTAGTCTCGGGCTCAGTACAGTGTATAGGAGCTGGGTAGTCTGTAAGGAGAGGTCCACCACGGCACATCCACACTCCGTACAGGTCACACTGGGATAGCGGTCACTGTAACATTACCTACATATCTGTATGATCAGCACAGTGACGGATACAGTAACATGTAATAAAGTAGTCCCGGGCTCAGTACAGTGTATAGGAGCTGGGTAGTATGTAAGGAGAGGTCCACCACGACACATCCACACTCCGTACAGGTCACACTGGGATAGCGGTCACTGTAACATTACCTACATATCTGTATGATCAGCACAGTGACGGATACAGTAACATGTAATAAAGTAGTCCCGGGCTCAGTACAGTGTATAGGAGCTGGGTAGTCTGTAAGGAGAGGTCCACCACGGCACATCCACACTCCGTACATGTCACACTGGGATAGCTGTCACTGTAACATTACTACATATCTGTATGATCAGCACAGTGACGGATACAGTAACATGTAATAAAGTAGTCCCGGGCTCAGTACAGTGTATAGGAGCTGGGTAGTATGTAAGGAGAGGTCCACCACGACACATCCACACTCCGTACAGGTCACACTGGGATAGCGGTCACTGTAACATTACTACATATCTGTATGATCAGCACAGTGACAGATACAGATACATGTAATAAAGTAGTCCCGGGCTCAGTACAGTGTATAGGAGCTGGGTAGTCTGTAAGGAGAGGTCCACCACGGCACATCCACACTCCGTACATGTCATACTGGGATAGTGGTCACTGTAACATTACCTACATATCTGTATGATCAGCACAGTGACGGATACAGTAACATGTAATAAAGTAGTCCCGGGCTCAGTACAGTGTATAGGAACTGGGTAGTATGTAAGGAGAGGTCCACCACGACACATCCACACTCCGTACAGGTCACACTGGGATAGCGGTCACTGTAACATTACCTACATATCTGTATGATCAGCACAGTGACGGATACAGTAACATGTAATAAAGTAGTCCCGGGCTCAGTACAGTGTATAGGAGCTGGGTAGTATGTAAGGAGAGGTCCACCACGACACATCCACACTCCGTACATGTCATACTGGGAAAGCGGTCACTGTAACATTACCTACATATCTGTATGATCAGCACAGTGACAGATACAGTAACATGTAATAAAGTAGTCCCGGGCTCAGTACAGTGTATAGGAGCTGGGTAGTCTGTAAGGAGAGGTCCACCACGGCACATCCACACTCCGTACATGTCACACTGGGATAGCTGTCACTGTAACATTACTACATATCTGTATGATCAGCACAGTGACAGATACAGTAACATGTAATAAAGTAGTCCCGGGCTCAGTACAGTGTATAGGAGCTGGGTAGTATGTAAGGAGAGGTCCACCACGACACATCCACACTCCGTACAGGTCACACTGGGATAGTGGTCACTGTAACATTACCTACATATCTGTATGATCAGCACAGTGACAGATACAGTAACATGTAATAAAGTAGTCCCGGGCTCAGTACAGTGTATAGGAGCTAGGTAGTCTGTAAGGAGAGGTTCACCACGACACATCCACACTCCGTACATGTCACACTGGGATAGCGGTCACTGTAACATTACTACATATCTGTATGTTCAGCACAGTGACAGATACAGTAACATGTAATAAAGTAGTCCTGGGCTCAGTACAGTGTATAGGAGCTGGGTAGTATGTAAGGAGAGGTCCAACACGACACATCCACACTCCGTACATGTCATACTGGGACAGCTGTAACTGTAACATTACTACATATCTGTATGATCAGCACAGTGACGGATACAGTAACATGTAATAAAGTAGTCCCGGGCTCAGTACAGTGTATAGGAGCTGGGTAGTATGTAAGGAGAGGTCCATGACACATCCACACTCCGTACAGGTCACACTGGGATAGCGGTCACTGTAACATTACCTACATATCTGTATGATCAGCACAGTGACAGATACAGTAACATGTAATAAAGTAGTCCCGGGCTCAGTACAGTGTATAGGAGCTGGGTAGTATGTAAGGAGAGGTCCACCACGACACATCCACACTCCGTACATGTCACACTGGGATAGCGGTCACTGTAACATTACCTACATATCTGTATGATCAGCACAGTGACGGATACAGTAACATGTAATAAAGTAGTCCCGGGCTCAGTACAGTGTATAGGAGCTGGGTAGTATGTAAGGAGAGGTCCACCACGACACATCCACACTCCGTACAGGTCACACTGGGATAGCGGTCACTGTAACATTACTACATATCTGTATGATCAGCACAGTGACGGATACAGTAACATGTAATAAAGTAGTCCCGGGCTTAGTACAGTGTATAGGAGCTGGGTAGTCTGTAAGGAGAGGTCCACCACGACACATCCACACTCCGTACATGTCATACTGGGATAGCGGTCACTGTAACATTACCTACATATCTGTATGATCAGCACAGTGACAGATACAGTAACATGTAATAAAGTAGTCCCGGGCTCAGTACAGTGTATAGGAGCTGGGTAGTATGTAAGGAGAGGTCCACCACGGCACATCCACACTCCGTACATGTCATACTGGGATAGCGGTCACTGTAACATTACCTACATATCTGTATGATCAGCACAGTGACAGATACAGTAACATGTAATAAAGTAGTCCCGGGCTCAGTACAGTGTATAGGAGCTGGGTAGTATGTAAGGAGAGGTCCACCACGACACATCCACACTCCGTACATGTCATACTGGGATAGTGGTCACTGTAACATTACCTACATATCTGTATGATCAGCACAGTGACGGATACAGTAACATGTAATAAAGTAGTCCCGGGCTCAGTACAGTGTATAGGAGCTGGGTAGTATGTAAGGAGAGGTCCACCACGGCACATCCACACTCCGTACAGGTCATACTGGGATAGCGGTCACTGTAACATTACCTACATATCTGTATGATCAGCACAGTGACAGATACAGTAACATGTAATAAAGTAGTCCCGGGCTCAGTACAGTGTATAGGAGCTGGGTAGTATGTAAGGAGAGGTCCACCACGACACATCCACACTCCGTACATGTCATACTGGGATAGCGGTCACTGTAACATTACCTACATATCTGTATGATCAGCACAGTGACGGATACAGTAACATGTAATAAAGTAGTCCCGGGCTCAGTACAGTGTATAGGAGCTGGGTAGTATGTAAGGAGAGGTCCACCACGACACATCCACACTCCGTACATGTCATACTGGGATAGCGGTCACTGTAACATTACCTACATATCTGTATGATCAGCACAGTGACGGATACAGTAACATGTAATAAAGTAGTCCCGGGCTCAGTACAGTGTATAGGAGCTGGGTAGTATGTAAGGAGAGGTCCACCACGGCACATCCACACTCCGTACATGACACACTGGGATAGCGGTCACTGTAACATTACTACATATCTGTATGATCAGCACAGTGACAGATACAGTAACATGTAATAAAGTAGTCCCGGGCTCAGTACAGTGTATAGGAGCTGGGTAGTATGTAAGGAGAGGTCCACCACGGCACATCCACACTCCGTACATGTCATACTGGGATAGCGGTCACTGTAACATTACCTACATATCTGTATGATCAGCACAGTGACGGATACAGTAACATGTAATAAAGTAGTCCCGGGCTCAGTACAGTGTATAGGAGCTGGGTAGTATGTAAGGAGAGGTCCACGACACATCCACACTCCGTACATGTCATACTGGGATAGCGGTCACTGTAACATTACCTACATATCTGTATGATCAGCACAGTGACAGATACAGTAACATGTAATAAAGTAGTCCCGGGCTCAGTACAGTGTATAGGAGCTGGGTAGTATGTAAGGAGAGGTCCACCACGGCACATCCACACTCCGTACAGGTCACACTGGGATAGCGGTCACTGTAACATTACTACATATCTGTATGATCAGCACAGTGACAGATACAGTAACATGTAATAAAGTAGTCCCGGGCTCAGTACAGTGTATAGGAGCTGGGTAGTATGTAAGGAGAGGTCCACCACGGCACATCCACACTCCGTACATGTCATACTGGGATAGCGGTCACTGTAACATTACCTACATATCTGTATGATCAGCACAGTGACAGATACAGTAACATGTAATAAAGTAGTCCCGGGCTCAGTACAGTGTATAGGAGCTGGGTAGTATGTAAGGAGAGGTCCACCACGGCACATCCACACTCCGTACAGGTCACACTGGGATAGCGGTCACTGTAACATTACTACATATCTGTATGATCAGCACAGTGACAGATACAGTAACATGTAATAAAGTAGTCCCGGGCTCAGTACAGTGTATAGGAGCTGGGTAGTCAGTAAGGAGAGGTCCACCACGGCACATCCACACTCCGTACAGGTCACACTGGGATAGCGGTCACTGTAACATTACTACATATCTGTATGATCAGCACAGTGACAGATACAGTAACATGTAATAAAGTAGTCCCGGGCTCAGTACAGTGTATAGGAGCTGGGTAGTCAGTAAGGAGAGGTCCACGACACATCCACACTCCGTACATGTCATACTGGGATAGCTGTCACTGTAACATTACCTACATATCTGTATGATCAGCACAGTGACAGATACAGTAACATGTAATAAAGTAGTCCCGGGCTTAGTACAGTGTATAGGAGCTGGGTAGTCTGTAAGGAGAGGTCCACAACGACACATCCACACTCCGTACATGTCATACTGGGATAGCGGTCACTGTAACATTACCTACATATCTGTATGATCAGCACAGTGACAGATACAGTAACATGTAATAAAGTAGTCCCGGGCTCAGTACAGTGTATAGGAGCTGGGTAGTATGTAAGGAGAGGTCCACCACGGCACATCCACACTCCGTACATGTCATACTGGGATAGCGGTCACTGTAACATTACCTACATATCTGTATGATCAGCACAGTGACAGATACAGTAACATGTAATAAAGTAGTCCCGGGCTCAGTACAGTGTATAGGAGCTGGGTAGTATGTAAGGAGAGGTCCACCACGACACATCCACACTCCGTACATGTCATACTGGGATAGTGGTCACTGTAACATTACCTACATATCTGTATGATCAGCACAGTGACGGATACAGTAACATGTAATAAAGTAGTCCCGGGCTCAGTACAGTGTATAGGAGCTGGGTAGTATGTAAGGAGAGGTCCACCACGGCACATCCACACTCCGTACAGGTCATACTGGGATAGCGGTCACTGTAACATTACCTACATATCTGTATGATCAGCACAGTGACAGATACAGTAACATGTAATAAAGTAGTCCCGGGCTCAGTACAGTGTATAGGAGCTGGGTAGTATGTAAGGAGAGGTCCACCACGACACATCCACACTCCGTACATGTCATACTGGGATAGCGGTCACTGTAACATTACCTACATATCTGTATGATCAGCACAGTGACGGATACAGTAACATGTAATAAAGTAGTCCCGGGCTCAGTACAGTGTATAGGAGCTGGGTAGTATGTAAGGAGAGGTCCACCACGACACATCCACACTCCGTACATGTCATACTGGGATAGCGGTCACTGTAACATTACCTACATATCTGTATGATCAGCACAGTGACGGATACAGTAACATGTAATAAAGTAGTCCCGGGCTCAGTACAGTGTATAGGAGCTGGGTAGTATGTAAGGAGAGGTCCACCACGGCACATCCACACTCCGTACATGTCATACTGGGATAGCGGTCACTGTAACATTACCTACATATCTGTATGATCAGCACAGTGACAGATACAGTAACATGTAATAAAGTAGTCCCGGGCTCAGTACAGTGTATAGGAGCTGGGTAGTATGTAAGGAGAGGTCCACCACGGCACATCCACACTCCGTACAGGTCACACTGGGATAGCGGTCACTGTAACATTACTACATATCTGTATGATCAGCACAGTGACAGATACAGTAACATGTAATAAAGTAGTCCCGGGCTCAGTACAGTGTATAGGAGCTGGGTAGTATGTAAGGAGAGGTCCACCACGGCACATCCACACTCCGTACATGTCATACTGGGATAGCGGTCACTGTAACATTACCTACATATCTGTATGATCAGCACAGTGACAGATACAGTAACATGTAATAAAGTAGTCCCGGGCTCAGTACAGTGTATAGGAGCTGGGTAGTCAGTAAGGAGAGGTCCACCACGGCACATCCACACTCCGTACAGGTCACACTGGGATAGCGGTCACTGTAACATTACTACATATCTGTATGATCAGCACAGTGACAGATACAGTAACATGTAATAAAGTAGTCCCGGGCTCAGTACAGTGTATAGGAGCTGGGTAGTCAGTAAGGAGAGGTCCACCACGGCACATCCACACTCCGTACAGGTCACATTGGGATAGCGGTCACTGTAACATTACTACATATCTGTATGATCAGCACAGTGACAGATACAGTAACATGTAATAAAGTAGTCCCGGGCTCAGTACAGTGTATAGGAGCTGGGTAGTCAGTAAGGAGAGGTCCACGACACATCCACACTCCGTACAGGTCACACTGGGATAGCGGTCACTGTAACATTACTACATATCTGTATGATCAGCACAGTGACAGATACAGTAACATGTAATAAAGTAGTCCCGGGCTCAGTACAGTGTATAGGAGCTGGGTAGTATGTAAGGAGAGGTCCACCACGGCACATCCACACTCCGTACATGTCACACTGGGATAGCGGTCACTGTAACATTACTACATATCTGTATGATCAGCACAGTGACAGATACAGTAACATGTAATAAAGTAGTCCCGGGCTCAGTACAGTGTATAGGAGCTGGGTAGTATGTAAGGAGAGGTCCACCACGGCACATCCACACTCCGTACATGTCACACTGGGATAGCGGTCACTGTAACATTACTACATATCTGTATGATCAGCACAGTGACAGATACAGTAACATGTAATAAAGTAGTCCCGGGCTCAGTACAGTGTATAGGAGCTGGGTAGTCTGTAAGGAGAGGTACATGACACACCACACTCCGTACATGTCATACTGGGATAGCTGTCACTGTAACATTACCTACATATCTGTATGATCAGCACAGTGACGGATACAGCAACATGTAATAAAGTAGTCCCGGGCTCAGTACAGTGTATAGGAGCTGGGTAGTATGTAAGGAGAGGTCCATGACACATCCACACTCCGTACAGGTCACACTGGGATAGCGGTCACTGTAACATTACTACATATCTGTATGATCAGCACAGTGACAGATACAGTAACATGTAATAAAGTAGTCCCGGGCTCAGTACAGTGTATAGGAGCTGGGTAGTATGTAAGGAGAGGTCCACCACGACACATTCACACTCCGCACATGTCACACTGGGATAGCGGTCACTGTAACATTACCTACATATCTGTATGATCAGCACAGTGACGGATACAGTAACATGTAATAAAGTAGTCCCGGGCTCAGTACAGTGTATAGGAGCTGGGTAGTATGTAAGGAGAGGTCCACCACGGCACATCCACACTCCGTACAGGTCATACTGGGATAGCGGTCACTGTAACATTACCTACATATCTGTATGATCAGCACAGTGACAGATACAGTAACATGTAATAAAGTAGTCCCGGGCTCAGTACAGTGTATAGGAGCTGGGTAGTATGTAAGGAGAGGTCCACCACGACACATCCACACTCCGTACATGTCATACTGGGATAGCGGTCACTGTAACATTACCTACATATCTGTATGATCAGCACAGTGACGGATACAGTAACATGTAATAAAGTAGTCCCGGGCTCAGTACAGTGTATAGGAGCTGGGTAGTATGTAAGGAGAGGTCCACCACGACACATCCACACTCCGTACATGTCATACTGGGATAGCGGTCACTGTAACATTACCTACATATCTGTATGATCAGCACAGTGACGGATACAGTAACATGTAATAAAGTAGTCCCGGGCTCAGTACAGTGTATAGGAGCTGGGTAGTATGTAAGGAGAGGTCCACCACGGCACATCCACACTCCGTACATGTCATACTGGGATAGCGGTCACTGTAACATTACCTACATATCTGTATGATCAGCACAGTGACAGATACAGTAACATGTAATAAAGTAGTCCCGGGCTCAGTACAGTGTATAGGAGCTGGGTAGTATGTAAGGAGAGGTCCACCACGGCACATCCACACTCCGTACAGGTCACACTGGGATAGCGGTCACTGTAACATTACTACATATCTGTATGATCAGCACAGTGACAGATACAGTAACATGTAATAAAGTAGTCCCGGGCTCAGTACAGTGTATAGGAGCTGGGTAGTATGTAAGGAGAGGTCCACCACGGCACATCCACACTCCGTACATGTCATACTGGGATAGCGGTCACTGTAACATTACCTACATATCTGTATGATCAGCACAGTGACAGATACAGTAACATGTAATAAAGTAGTCCCGGGCTCAGTACAGTGTATAGGAGCTGGGTAGTATGTAAGGAGAGGTCCACCACGGCACATCCACACTCCGTACAGGTCACACTGGGATAGCGGTCACTGTAACATTACTACATATCTGTATGATCAGCACAGTGACAGATACAGTAACATGTAATAAAGTAGTCCCGGGCTCAGTACAGTGTATAGGAGCTGGGTAGTCAGTAAGGAGAGGTCCACCACGGCACATCCACACTCCGTACAGGTCACACTGGGATAGCGGTCACTGTAACATTACTACATATCTGTATGATCAGCACAGTGACAGATACAGTAACATGTAATAAAGTAGTCCGGGCTCAGTACAGTGTATAGGAGCTGGGTGGTCTGTAAGGAGAGGTCCACCACGGCACATCCACACTCCGTACAGGTCACACTGGGACAGCGGTCACTGTAACATTACCTACATATCTGTATGATCAGCACAGTGACAGATACAGTAACATGTAATAAAGTAGTCCCGGGCTCAGTACAGTGTATAGGAGCTGGGTAGTCAGTAAGGAGAGGTCCACCACGGCACATCCACACTCCGTACATGTCACACTGGGATAGCTGTCACTGTAACATTACCTACATATCTGTATGATCAGCACAGTGACAGATACAGTAACATGTAATAAAGTAGTCCGGGCTCAGTACAGTGTATAGGAGCTGGGTGGTCTGTAAGGAGAGGTCCACCACGGCACATCCACACTCCGTACAGGTCACACTGGGACAGCGGTCACTGTAACATTACCTACATATCTGTATGATCAGCACAGTGACAGATACAGTAACATGTAATAAAGTAGTCCCGGGCTCAGTACAGTGTATAGGAGCTGGGTAGTCAGTAAGGAGAGGTACATGACACATCCACACTCCGTACAGGTCACACTGGGATAGCGGTCACTGTAACATTACTACATATCTGTATGATCAGCACAGTGACGGATACAGTAACATGTAATAAAGTAGTCCCGGGCTCAGTACAGTGTATAGGAGCTGGGTAGTATGTAAGGAGAGGTCCACCACGGCACATTCACACTCCGTACAGGTCATACTGGGATAGTGGTCACTGTAACATTACCTACATATCTGTATGATCAGCACAGTGACAGATACAGTAACATGTAATAAAGTAGTCCCGGGCTCAGTACAGTGTATAGGAGCTGGGTAGTATGTAAGGAGAGGTCCACCACGGCACATCCACACTCCGTACAGGTCATACTGGGATAGTGGTCACTGTAACATTACCTACATATCTGTATGATCAGCACAGTGACAGATACAGTAACATGTAATAAAGTAGTCCCGGGCTCAGTACAGTGTATAGGAGCTGGGTAGTATGTAAGGAGAGGTCCACCACGACACATCCACACTCCGTACAGGTCACACTGGGATAGCGGTCACTGTAACATTACCTACATATCTGTATGATCAGCACAGTGACGGATACAGTAACATGTAATAAAGTAGTCCCGGGCTCAGTACAGTGTATAGGAGCTGGGTAGTATGTAAGGAGAGGTCCACCACGGCACATCCACACTCCGTACAGGTCATACTGGGATAGCGGTCACTGTAACATTACCTACATATCTGTATGATCAGCACAGTGACAGATACAGTAACATGTAATAAAGTAGTCCCGGGCTCAGTACAGTGTATAGGAGCTGGGTAGTATGTAAGGAGAGGTCCACCACGACACATCCACACTCCGTACAGGTCACACTGGGATAGCGGTCACTGTAACATTACCTACATATCTGTATGATCAGCACAGTGACGGATACAGTAACATGTAATAAAGTAGTCCCGGGCTCAGTACAGTGTATAGGAGCTGGGTAGTCAGTAAGGAGAGGTCCACCACGACACATCCACACTCCGTACATGTCATACTGGGATAGCGGTCACTGTAACATTACCTACATATCTGTATGATCAGCACAGTGACAGATACAGTAACATGTAATAAAGTAGTCCCGGGCTCAGTACAGTGTATAGGAGCTGGGTAGTATGTAAGGAGAGGTCCACCACGGCACATCCACACTCCGTACATGACACACTGGGATAGCGGTCACTGTAACATTACCTACATATCTGTATGATCAGCACAGTGACAGATACAGTAACATGTAATAAAGTAGTCCCGGGATCAGTACAGTGTATAGGAGCTGGGTAGTCTGTAAGGAGAGGTCCACCACGACACATCCACACTCCGTACAGGTCACACTGGGATAGCGGTCACTGTAACATTACCTACATATCTGTATGATCAGCACAGTGACAGATACAGTAACATGTAATAAAGTAGTCCCGGGCTCAGTACAGTGTATAGGAGCTGGGTAGTATGTAAGGAGAGGTCCACCACGACACATCCACACTCCGTACAGGTCACACTGGGATAGTGGTCACTGTAACATTACCTACATATCTGTATGATCAGCACAGTGACAGATACAGTAACATGTAATAAAGTAGTCCCGGGCTCAGTACAGTGTATAGGAGCTGGGTAGTATGTAAGGAGAGGTCCACCACGGCACATCCACACTCCGTACATGTCACACTGGGATAGCGGCCACTGTAACATTACTACATATCTGTATGATCAGCACAGTGACGGATACAGTAACATGTAATAAAGTAGTCCCGGGCTCAGTACAGTGTATAGGAGCTGGGTAGTATGTAAGGAGAGGTTCACCACGACACATCCACACTCCGTACAGGTCACACTGGGATAGCGGCCACTGTAACATTACCTACATATCTGTATGATCAGCACAGTGACAGATACAGTAACATGTAATAAAGTAGTCCCGGGCTCAGTACAGTGTATAGGAGCTGGGTAGTATGTAAGGAGAGGTCCACCACGACACATCCACACTCCGTACAGGTCACACTGGGATAGCGGTCACTGTAACATTACCTACATATCTGTATGATCAGCACAGTGACAGATACAGTAACATGTAATAAAGTAGTCCCAGGCTCAGTACAGTGTATAGGAGCTGGGTAGTATGTAAGGAGAGGTCCACCACGGCACATCCACACTCCGTACATGTCACACTGGGATAGCGGCCACTGTAACATTACTACATATCTGTATGATCAGCACAGTGACGGATACAGTAACATGTAATAAAGTAGTCCCGGGCTCAGTACAGTGTATAGGAGCTGGGTAGTCTGTAAGGAGATGTCCACCACGGCACATCCACACTCCGTACATGTCACACTGGGATAGCGGTCACTGTAACATTACCTACATATCTGTATGATCAGCACAGTGACAGATACAGTAACATGTAATAAAGTAGTCCCAGGCTCAGTACAGTGTATAGGAGCTGGGTAGTATGTAAGGAGAGGTCCACCACGACACATCCACACTCCGTACAGGTCACACTGGGATAGCGGTCACTGTAACATTACCTACATATCTGTATGATCAGCACAGTGACGGATACACAATAACGGTGTTTTCTGTGTGGTCACCAGAAGTGAAAATCTAGATTCATGAGGAAAAAACGCGGCCGCTATACAGTATAAAAGGGAACGTGAGCTTCAGAAATCGTACAGAATAAATGATGCACTTGAGCCTGAGTGTAGGAGAGGCAGAAACCCACCGCGCGCTATTATAGTACATTGGGTGATTAATAACTCTCCTGCTGGTAACAGCATCTAGGAATTAGGCCTGGAGAAGATGTGCGAGTTTCTGGCAGGTTCTGGCTTACACACTTTTATGGCCCAGTAATAAAAGACAGAGGGGAAACCTGTGGCTGGGATCCCAGAGACGGGATCTGCTCTAGATAACACTACCAGGTGCCGTAACACTGGGGTAATGCGAGTCTGCCTGGAGAACACCAATATACCTCATTTATGGGAATACATGAATCACAATGGTATGATCCAAGAGTCTCAGGATTCCGACAGATGATTCATTCATCTGACGTTTCCCTGTCATCAATCCTTACAAAGAGCTGGAATTTGGGTAAAGGTACAAAACAGATTCAACAACAAAGGTTTCAGTTATGTGTACGCAAATATAAGCAGGTCCATGGTTTGGTGGCTAGTATGAGGCGGCTCACAGGTACTTCAGGAGAACCTCACTACCGGCGGTGCCTTACAGGCCAATATATGTGACATATATGAACTACTGTACTAGCCCATGAAAACAGCCCGGTTGTAAGCTTTTGGGGAAGAGACTGCTAACTCGCCCTTCATATACTGTTTACAATTGCTGCATTAATGTCATTATGAGTCACCAAAGCAATCACTTGCATATAATACCCTAATAGATGCCGGAATTGGCGCAATTCTGTCTGATGTTTAAAATAGGAGTCATTTATAAGCCAAAACCAATCTAGCCTTATAAATGATTGAAGGAAGCTTTCAAAACATATGGCGGACTTCTCAGAATTACTTACTCACACACACACACTTGTCCTTACACACACACACAGCTGTCCTTACACACCCACACACAGCGGTCCTCACACACACACACACACACACACACACGACACCTCAATAAGCTCACACTGTATCTACTGCAACAATTAAAACGTAACAATACAAATGTAAACATTGCAAACTGGAACTTACCGCGCCGGGGCAGTGGGAAAAATGACTTTTATGTGATTAAATGCCAAATCTTTCTTTAAAAGTTCCCTTATCCAAGATTTAATTCCAGGTCCTGTGTCCCCTAAAAAATAAATAAAAGATGATAAGATTTAATGTAAAGTGCTACTTTTAGGGAGCAATCAAATGAAACGCAACGGCTGCAACATAATATCTGTGAGGGGCGCCGCAGCTGGTTTATGTACCACGCCATAGAGATGCGCAGGAAACGCAGCAGAGGACACGGCCACTAGGAATACTATAGGGCAGGGGTTCCCAAACATTTTTGAATCACAGCGACCTAGAGCATCAAAATATATTCAAGGCACCCCCAGGCCAAATGCATCTTATCGAGAAATTCTGAAAAAATATAAAACTAAGTGCATTGTGTTTATATGTCACAGTTATCTGGTGAGGGGCAGGATTTGCTCCTGTTTGTCCACATATATTATGATTGGCAGCCACAAGCACTGGCTTTGCCTGGTACATTGCACATAACTAATATGAATTGATCCTGGTCCACCAACCCGAGGCGCCCCTGCAAGTGTCCTGAGGCACCCCAGGGAGCCTAGGCGCACAGTTTGGGAACCACTGCTATAGGGATACAGACATTCATCGGGAGGAGAACTCAGGGGACACAATGTGCAAAAAAAACACATTTCCTAAAAGCAAGAAAGAGAAACTAGAAATAAATCCGATATACAGATGGGGGCGCTCTTATGCTTGTGACGCCATCCGTCGTATGAGACACTTGCGCGCCCCGTTCCGATAGAGCTTCCCATCGCTCGCCGTCGCCCCCCTGCCTAGTGACTGTGACGCGCGTCCAAATCAGCGGGGACATTCTGACGATCGCTGGCATTGAATGAGACGGCTCCGTCTGCATATAGCAGTGTACGCAGAAGGTGGCGCAGAACAAAGGCTGCGCAGCACCACCTACCGCCAAAGCCATGATCTCACACCAACCGGTAAATGGCAGACACATGTATCTCATACACGGTGCCCATACATGGTACAATTAACCGATGGGATGCGATAGGCGCTCCCGCGCACATCACAAATAATATGTGCTGCATGTACTTACTGAACTAGATCGCATCGAACAGATTACACACAGATTACAGAAAGTACACGATTACATGAGAGTACACACAGATTACACTAATACATGAGCACACACAGAGTACACGATTACATGAGATTACACACAGATTACAGAAAGTACACGATTACATGAGAGTACACACAGATTACACTAATACATGAGCACACACAGAGTACACGATTACATGAGATTACACACAGATTACAGAAAGTACACGATAACATGAATTGGAACAGGTACAGAGAAGGGCGACAGGTCTCAAATCACTAGAATACAAGGATAGGTTATACCAGGCTGACTATGTTTTCACTGGAGAAACGGAGGTTGGGAGGTGATATGATTAGTATGTACAAATACAGGACTGGGAATCATATAGAACTGGGAGATGATTGGTCAGGAACAGGCCTGTACTTAGGACACGCGGGCATGTACTGAGGCTGGAGGAAAAGAGATTCCTACTGAATTAAGAAGAGGATTCTTCCCCATTAGAGCAGTAACATTCTGGAACTCATTGCCGGGGGTTACAGCAACTACTGTTAATGAATTTACATAAAAACTGGAGGCATTTCTGGCCACTAAAGGAATCCTATAGATATGACTTACTCACGTCAGTAGTTACACGTCAGATAGGTTGGACTCAATGGACTAACGTCTTTTTTCAGCCTTAATTACTATGCTACACACAGATTACATGAGTACACGATTACACAGAGATTACATGAGTACACAATTATCCCTCCTCCTCCTAACCTCTTTTGCTCCTCCTATCCTGCCTACCCTACCCCTTCATCTGTTCCCACTTATCCTATTGTTTTTTATTCGTCCACCCACCTCCTTTTAGTATGTTAACTCTTATGAGTAGGGTCCTCCTGCCTCACGTACTCACCCTACCTCTTACCTCACCTGTGCTCCTGTCCTGTTCTTCCCTTCCTCTACTTCATCTTCAGTCTCCTCGACAACTACTACTACACACAGAGTACACGATTACACGAGAGTACACGATTACAAGAGAGCACACACAGATTACAGAAAGTACATGATTACATGAGAGTACACACAGATTACACTAATACATGAACACACACAGAGTACACGATTACATGAGAGCACAGATTACACACAGATTACAGAGAGTACACTATTACACACAGATTACATGAGAGTGCACACATTACAGAAAGTACACACAGATTACACGATTACACACAGATTACAGAGATTACACACAGAGTACATGAGATTACACACAGAGTACACTATTACATGAGTACACACAGATTACACAGTACACGATTACATGAGCACACACAGATTACAGAGAGTGCACAGATTACAGAGAGTGCACACAGAGTACGCGATTACACACAGAGTACGCGATTACACACAGAGTACACGATTACACATAGAGTAAAGGGAGTACACACAGATTACAGGGAGTACACACAGATTACAGGGAGTACACACAGATTACAGGGAGTACACACAGATTACACAGTACACGATTACATGAGCACACACAGATTACAGAGAGTGCACACAGAGTACACGATTACACACAGATTACAGAGAGAACACACAGATTACACAATTACTGTCTATTTTGCTTAATGTGTGTGGGCCAAATGATACTCACACACACACCATTATATATACATATACAGTACACACACACACACACACACACACACACACAATAAACGACCAGCGTAATAATCCCATCCCCCTGCCAGGAACCTCCCCGCCTGGACCCTTACCAGGAAAGCACAAAAGCTGCATTATCCAATTTATTGTGTGTTTAGACAAACTGCAGAAACATCCACTTGCTCCAAATGAGAAAAAGCATAAATCTGTCACAGTACGCGGCCATTATACGTACAGTATAATATCCGCCTCTGATGAGGAAATCCACAGAGGAGCGTTTCTGGTTTGTGGGATTAGGAAATGATCGGCACCATGCCGATTTCTGTGAAGTTCTCCCGGTACTTATGTAGTATCTGGGCTGCCGATTTTTTGATTGTATGCCTTAAGTTAAGGCATACAATCAGATGCGATGCGATATCGCATCGCATGCGACCATCGGATGCGATGACCCGATTTTTCCATAGGAATCAATGTTAAAATGGACTGAGTCCATTTTAACATGGAATTCAATGGGAAAAAGGGGTCCTTTTCATACCCCTACTATCCAAGTGGGCATGGAGTTGGATATAAACCTGTGGCGAGCGTAGCGAGCCACCGAGCCCGAAGCATGGCGAGCGAAGCGAGCCCCGCGAGGGGACGGTATTCTGTGTCCCCTCGCGGGGCTCGCTACGCTCGCCACGCTTCGGGCTCGGTGGCTCGCTACGCTCGCCACAGGTTTATATCCAACTCCATGCCCACTTGGATAGTAGGGGTATGAAAAGGACCCCTTTTTCCCATTGAATTCCATGTTAAAATGGACTCAGTCCATTTTAACATTGATTCCTATGGAAAAATCGGGTCATCGCATCCGATGGTCGCATGCGATGCGATGCGATGTGCCCGATCCGACCCGATTTAGAAATCGGCAGCCCAGATACTACATAAGTACCGTTCTCCCCCCACCAGATCATTCCAGCCATATACACAGGGGTCACAGAGGGGCCTAAATGAAATGGTTATAGGTCCCAGGTCCCGTGCGATATAGGTCACAGGCCCCGTGCGTTATAGGTTCCAGTTTCCGTGCGTTATAGGTCCCGTGCGTTACAGGTCCCAGGTCCCGTGCGTTACAGGTCCCAGGTCCCGTGCGTTACAGGTCCCAGGTCCCGTGCGTTACAGGTCCCAGGTCCCGTGCGTTACAGGTCCCAGGTCCTGTGCGTTATAGGTCCGACCACCAGATCAATCCAGCCATATACACAGGGGTCACAGCGGGGCCTAAATGTAACCGTTATAGGTCCCAGGTCCCGTGCGTTATAGGTCCCAGGTCCCGTGCGTTATAGGTCCCAGGTCCCGTGCGTTATAGGTCCCAGGTCCCGTGCGTTATAGGTCCCAGGTCCCGTGCGTTATAGGTCCCAGGTCCCGTGCGTTATAGGTCCCAGGTCCCGTGCGTTATAGGTCCCAGGTCCCGTGCGTTATAGGTCCCAGGTCCCGTGCGTTATAGGTCCCAGGTCCCGTGCGTTATAGGTCCCAGGTCCCGTGCGTTATAGGTCCGACCACCAGAACATTACCGCCATATACACAGGGGTCACAGCGGGGCCTAAATGTAACCGATGAACACACAGGAAGCTGCCCCCGCGTGGCCCGAGCATCAGTTGCAGTGGTGTGTCACACGCAGGAAGCTGCCCCCACGTGGTCTGACTATCAGTGGGAGTAGTGTCACACACGCAGGAAGCTGCCCCCACGTGGCCCCTCTGTCACCCAGCATCTGTGATTGTACATTGTACGTGTACTGCTTCACATTCTCTCATCTGCTTTCCCCCAGGTGGAACACTGGATAAGCCAACACTGAAAATATCGCTTTCCTTAGATATCGTGGCATCCAAAATATATTCCAAACTGGACAAGACTTACCGAAACAAAGCCACAACCATGAGCAGAAAGTGCACCACACAGCGGGTGCTAATGGCAACTACAGGGTGCGGAGAACCACCACACAGTGGGGGCTAATGCCAACTACAGGGTGCGGAGAACCACCACACAGTGGGGGCTAATGCCAAATACAGGGTGCGGAGAACCACCACACAGCGGGGGCTAATGCCAAATACAGGGTGCGGAGAACCACCACACAGTGGGGGCTAATGCCAACTACAGGGTGCGGAGAACCACCACACAGTGGGGGCTAATGCCAAATACAGGGTGCGGGGAAACACCACACAGCAGGGGCTAATGCCAACTACAGGGTGCGGAGAACCACCACACAGCAGGGAATAATGGCAACTACAGGGTGCGGAGAACCACCACACAGCGGGGGATAATGGCAACTACAGGGTGCGGAGAACCACCACACAGCGGGGGATAATGGCAACTACAGGGTGCAGAGAACCACCACACAGCGGGGGATAATGGCAACTACAGGGTGCGGAGAACCACCACACAGCGGGGGATAATGGCAACTACAGGGTGCGGAGAACCACCACACAGCAGGGAATAATGGCAACTACAGGGTGCGGAGAACCACCACACAACACAGCAGGGGATAATGGCAACTACAGGGTGCAGAGAACCACCACACAGCGGGGGATAATGGCAACTACAGGGTGCGGAGAACCACCACACAGCGGGGGATAATGGCAACTACAGGGTGCAGAGCACCACCACACAGCAGGGGATAATGGCAACTACAGGGTGCGGAGAACCACCACACAGCAGGGGCTAATGGCAACTACAGGGTGCGGAGAACCACCACACAGCGGGGGATAATGGCAACTACAGGGTGCGGAGAACCACTACATAGCGGGGGATAATGCCAACTACAGGGTGCTGTGAACCACCACACAGCGGGGGCTAATGGCAACTACAGGGTGCGGGGAACCACCACACAGCAGGGAATAATGGCAACTACAGGGTGCGGAGAACCACCACACAACACAGCAGGGGATAATGGCAACTACAGGGTGCAGAGAACCACCACACAGCGGGGGATAATGGCAACTACAGGGTGCGGAGAACCACCACACAGCGGGGGATAATGGCAACTACAGGGTGCAGAGCACCACCACACAGCAGGGGATAATGGCAACTACAGGGTGCGGAGAACCACCACACAGCAGGGGCTAATGGCAACTACAGGGTGCGGAGAACCACCACACAGCGGGGGATAATGGCAACTACAGGGTGCGGAGAACCACTACATAGCGGGGGATAATGCCAACTACAGGGTGCTGTGAACCACCACACAGCGGGGGCTAATGGCAACTACAGGGTGCGGGGAACCACCACACAGCGGGGGATAATGGCAACTACAGGGTGCTGAGAACCACCACACAGCGGGGAATAATGGCAACAACAGGGTGCTGAGAATCACCACACAGCGGGGGCTAATGGCAACTACAGGGTGCGAGGAAACACCACACAGCGGGGCTAATGCCAACTACAGGGTGTGGAGAACCACCACACAGTGGGGGCTAATGCCAACTACAGGGTGCGGAGAACCACCACACAGCGTGGGCTAATGGCAACTACAGGGTGCGGAGAACCACCACACAGCGTGGAATAATGGCAACTACTGGGTGCTGGAAAACACCACACAGCGGAGGCTAATGCCAACTACAGGGTGCGGAGAACCACCACACAGCGGGGGATAATGGCAACTACAGGGTGCTGAGAACCACCACACAGCAGGGGCTAATGGCAACTACAGGGTGCGGAGAACCACCACACAGCGGGGGATAATGGCAACTACAGGGTGCGGAGAACCACTACATAGCGGGGGATAATGCCAACTACAGGGTGCAGAGAACCACCACACAGCGGGGGATAATGCCAACTACAGGGTGCAGAGAACCACCACACAGCAGGGAATAATGGCAACTACAGGGTGCGGAGAACCACCACACAGCGGGGGATAATGGCAACTACAGGGTGCAGAGCACCACCACACAGCAGGGGATAATGGCAACTACAGGGTGCGGAGAACCACCACACAGCAGGGAATAATGGCAACTACAGGGTGCGGAGAACCACCACACAGCAGGGGCTAATGGCAACTACACGGTGCGGAGAACCACCACACAGCAGGGGCTAATGGCAACTACAGGGTGCGGAGAACCACCACACAGCGGGGGATAATGGCAACTACAGGGTGCGGAGAACCACTACATAGCGGGGGATAATGCCAACTACAGGGTGCTGAGAACCACCACACAGCGGGGGCTAATGGCAACTACAGGGTGCGGGGAACCACCACACAGCGGGGGATAATGGCAACTACAGGGTGCTGAGAACCACCACACAGCGGGGAATAATGGCAACAACAGGGTGCTGAGAACCACCACACAGCGGGGGCTAATGGCAACTACAGGGTGCGAGGAAACACCACACAGCGGGGCTAATGCCAACTACAGGGTGTGGAGAACCACCACACAGTGGGGGCTAATGCCAACTACAGGGTGCGGAGAACCACCACACAGCGTGGGCTAATGGCAACTACAGGGTGCGGAGAACCACCACACAGCGTGGAATAATGGCAACTACTGGGTGCTGGAAAACACCACACAGCGGAGGCTAATGCCAACTACAGGGTGCGGAGAACCACCACACAGCGGGGGATAATGGCAACTACAGGGTGCTGAGAACCACCACACAGCAGGGGCTAATGGCAACTACAGGGTGCGGAGAACCACCACACTGCAGGGGCTAATGCCAACTACAGGGTGCGGAGAACCACCACACAGCTGGGGCTAATGCCAACTACAGGGTGCAGAGAATCACCACACAGCGGGGCTAATGGCAACTACAGGGTGCGGAGAACCACCACACAGCGGGGGATAATGGCAACTACAGGGTGCGGAGAACCACCACACTGCAAGGGCTAATGCCAACTACAGGGTGCGGAGAACCACCACACAGCTGGGGCTAATGCCAAATACAGGGTGCTGGGAAACACCCCATGACTATCACAAAGTGGGGGATAATGCCAACTACAGGGTACGGAGAACCACCACAAAGCGGGGGCTATTGTTTACTACAGGGTGTGGGGAAACACCACACAGTGGGGGCTATGTCAACTACAGGGTGCGGAGAACCACCACACAGTGGGGGCTAATGTCAACTACAGGGTGCGGAGAACCACCACACAGTGGGGGCTAATGCCAACTACAGGGTGCAGAGAACCACCACACAGTGGGGGCTTATGCCAACTACAGAGTGCGGAGAACCACCACACAGTGGTGCTAATGTCAACTAAAGGATGCGGAGAACCACCACACAGTGGGGGCTAATGCCAACTACAGGGTGCGGAGAACCACCACAAAGCGGGGGCTAATGCCAACTACAGGTTGCGGAGAACCACCACAAAGCGGGGGCTAATGCCAACTACAGGGTGCGGAGAACCACCACACAGCGGCGGCTAATGCCAACTACAGGGTGCTGGGAAACACAACATGACTATCACACAGTGGGGGCTAATGCCAAATACAGGGTGCGGAGAACCACCACACAGTGGGGGCTAATGCCAACTACAGGGTGCGGAGAACCACCACACAGTGGGGGCTAATGCCAAATACAGGGTGCGGAGAACCACCACACAGCGGAGGCTAATGCCAACTACAGGGTGCGGGGAAACACCACACAGCAGGGGCTAATGCCAACTACAGGGTGCGGAGAACCACCACACAGCAGGGAATAATGGCAACTACAGGGTGCGGAGAACCACCACACAGCGGGGGATAATGGCAACTACAGGGTGCGGAGAACCACCACACAGCGGGGGATAATGGCAACTACAGGGTGCAGAGAACCACCACACAGCGGGGGATAATGGCAACTACAGGGTGCGGAGAACCACCACACAGCGGGGGATAATGGCAACTACAGGGTGCAGAGAACCACCACACAGCAGGGAATAATGGCAACTACAGGGTGCGGAGAACCACCACACAGCGGGGGATAATGGCAACTACAGGGTGCAGAGAACCACCACACAGCGGGGGATAATGGCAACTACAGGGTGCGGAGAACCACCACACAGCGGGGGATAATGGCAACTACAGGGTGCAGAGCACCACCACACAGCAGGGGATAATGGCAACTACAGGGTGCGGAGAACCACCACACAGCAGGGGCTAATGGCAACTACAGGGTGCGGAGAACCACCACACAGCGGGGGATAATGGCAACTACAGGGTGCGGAGAACCACTACATAGCGGGGGATAATGCCAACTACAGGGTGCTGAGAACCACCACACAGCGGGGGCTAATGGCAACTACAGGGTGCGGGGAACCACCACACAGCGGGGGATAATGGCAACTACAGGGTGCTGAGAACCACCACACAGCGGGGAATAATGGCAACAACAGGGTGCTGAGAACCACCACACAGCGGGGGCTAATGGCAACTACAGGGTGCGGAGAACCACCACACAGTGGGGGCTAATGCCAACTACAGGGTGCGGAGAACCACCACACAGCGTGGGCTAATGGCAACTACAGGGCGCGGAGAACCACCACACAGCGTGGAATAATGGCAACTACTGGGTGCTGGAAAACACCACACAGCGGAGGCTAATGCCAACTACAGGGTGCGGAGAACCACCACACAGCGGGGGATAATGGCAACTACAGGGTGCTGAGAACCACCACACAGCAGGGGCTAATGGCAACTACAGGGTGCGGAGAACCACCACACTGCAGGGGCTAATGCCAACTACAGGGTGCGGAGAACCACCACACAGCTGGGGCTAATGCCAACTACAGGGTGCAGAGAATCACCACACAGCGGGGCTAATGGCAACTACAGGGTGCGGAGAAACACCACACAGCGGGGGATAATGGCAACTACAGGGTGCGGAGAACCACCACACTGCAGGGGCTAATGCCAACTACAGGGTGCGGAGAACCACCACACAGCTGGGGCTAATGCCAAATACAGGGTGCTGGGAAACACCCCATGACTATCACAAAGTGGGGGATAATGCCAACTACAGGGTACGGAGAACCACCACAAAGCGGGGGCTATTGTTTACTACAGGGTGTGGGGAAACACCACACAGTGGGGGCTATGTCAACTACAGGGTGCGGAGAACCACCACACAGTGGGGGCTAATGTCAACTACAGGGTGCGGAGAACCACAACACAGTGGGGGCTAATGCCAACTACAGGGTGCAGAGAACCACCACACAGTGGGGGCTTATGCCAACTACAGAGTGCGGAGAACCACCACACAGTGGTGCTAATGTCAACTAAAGGATGCGGAGAACCACCACACAGTGGGGGCTAATGCCAACTACAGGGTGCGGAGAACCACCACAAAGCGGGGGCTAATGCCAACTACAGGTTGCGGAGAACCACCACAAAGCGGGGGCTAATGCCAACTACAGGGTGCGGAGAACCACCACACAGCGGCGGCTAATGCCAACTACAGGGTGCTGGGAAACACAACATGACTATCACACAGTGGGGGCTAATGCCAAATACAGGGTGCGGAGAACCACCACACAGTGGGGGCTAATGCCAACTACAGGGTGCGGAGAACCACCACACAGTGGGGGCTAATGCCAAATACAGGGTGCGGAGAACCACCACACAGTGGGGGCTAATGCCAACTACAGGGTGCGGAGAACCACCACACAGCGGAGGCTAATGCCAACTACAGGGTGCGGGGAAACACCACACAGCAGGGGCTAATGCCAACTACAGGGTGTGGAGAACCACCACACAGTGGGGGCTAATGCCAACTACAGAGTGGGGGCTAATGCCAACTACAGGGTGCGGAGAACCACCACACAGTGGTGGCTAATGCCAACTACAGGGTGCAGAGAACCACCACACAGTGGGGGCTAATGCCAACTACAGGGTGCAGAGAACCACCACACAGTGGTGCTAATGCCAACTACAGGATGCGGAGAACCACCACACAGTGGTGGCTAATGCCAACTACAGGGTGCAGAGAACCACCACACAGTGGGGGCTAATGCCAACTACAGGGTGCAGAGAACCACCACACAGTGGTGCTAATGCCAACTACAGGGTGCGGAGAACCATCACACAGCGGGGGCTAATGCCAACTACAGGGTGCGGAGAATCACCACACAGCGGGGGCTAATGCCAACTACAGGGTGCGGAGAACCACCACACAGCGGGGGCTAATGCCAACTACAGGGTGCGGAGAATCACCACACAGTGGGGGCTAATGCCAACTACAGGGTGCGGAGAACCATCACACAGCGGGGGCTAATGCCAACTACAGGGTGCGGAGAATCACCACACAGCGGGGGCTCATGCCAACTACAGGGTGCCGAAAACCACCACACAGCAGGGGCTAATGCCAACTACAGGGTGCGGAGAACCACCACACAGTGGGGGCTAATGCCAACTACAGGGTGCGGAGAACCACCACACAGCGGGGGCTAATGCCAACTACAGGGTGCGGAGAATCACCACACAGTGGGGGCTAATGCCAACTACGAGGTGATGGGAACCACCACACAGCAGTGGCTAATGACAACTACGAGGTGATGGGAACCACCACACAGCAGTGGCTAATGACAACTACGAGGTGATGGGAACCACCACACAGCAGGGGATAATGACGACTACGAGGTGCTGGGAACCACAACACAGCGGGTGAGAATGCCAACTACAGGGTACGGGGAACCATTACACAGTGGGGACTAATGACAACTACGAGGTGCTGGGAACCATCACATAGTGGGGACTAATACCAATTACAGAGAGAAGGGGGCCACGGCGACAAGACAGAAACGTCTTTACCTACCTGAGGCATTAATAATGCTGGAAGCCCGATGGTAACATGAGTTGTGGGAAGGGCCACAGATTACTAGACCAGTTTCCCAGTTGTGGTGGTGACTACAGTAATGACTCAGGAAGACATGTCCGCTGTCACACAGGTGCCGTTACCTTAGCATATAGGAACGCAGAGTTACGTTGCTCCAAATAAGATACAATGTCACATATATGCATTTATTACACCACAGGATTTTATACAAGTGGCCAAAGAACTACGAAACGCTCACCAAAGGGTACTGAGCAGACCCCTCAGAAAGGAACCTATACATGAGGGAGAACAACCAATCAGCTCTTTCAAAGCATAAAGCACCAGTGTGACTCCCCCTTACATAGTTACATAGTAGATAAGGCTGAATAAAGACTTGCGTCCATCTAGTTCAACCTACGTTTTAATAGCTTATCCCTTGTAAAAGACAGAATATGGTTCTTATTAGTACCCCTGGATATTTTTATCCAATAAATGCTTGTCCAACCTTATTTTGAACGTATTTATTGTATCTGCCAACACCACCTCTCCAGGAAGAGAGTTCCAAAGTTTGACTGCTCTGACCGCAAAGAATTTTTTTTCTTTTGAGGGAACGAAATTTTCTTTCCTCTAATCTAAATTCGTGCCCTCGTGTCCTAGTTTCCTTTCTTGCAGTAAAAAGAGTGCTTGAGAGTTCCTTATATTGGCCCCTGATATATTTGTACATGTTGAGCATGTCCCCCCTTAAACGTCTGTTCTCTAGTGTAAATAGTCCTAGCTTGCTTAATCTCTCCTCATAGCTTAAATTCTCCATTCCCCTGATAAGCTTTGTTGCTCTTCTTTGGGTTTTTTCCAATTCCATGATGTCCTTTTTATAGTGTGGGGCCCAGAACTGTACTCCATATTCAAGGTGTGGTCTAACCAATGCCTTGTACAGTGGCCTAATTACTTTTGAGTCCCTAGTTTCCATGCCCCTTTTAATACATGCTAGAATTCTGTTGGCCTTTTTTGTTGCAATGTGACATTGAACACTACACCCCAGCTTATTATCTATATGGACTCCTAGATCCTTTTCAAGTGCTGAAGTACCTAATGCCTCCCCGCTTATGTTGTAACTTGCACACTGGTTACGTCTCCCAAGATGCATGACCTTGCATTTATCCACATTGAACCTCATCTTCCACTTTTTAGCCCACTCATCTAGTTTGTTAAGATCATTTTGAAGTATGTTCACATCTTCTGTTGATTCAATAACTCTACTCAGTTTTGTGTCATCACTTCCCCACATACAATGTGATGCGATGACTTGGGGTTCCCCCTATAGAGATAGCATTGCCGTAATCCCACGTTGGAGCAGATGTATGATCCGTACACACAAGCTGGCTCACAGAGCTCTGTATAAGAGGCAATAATAGCCAGGATTGGCCCAAGAGCTGACTTTGCTTCACATCTGCCATCTCCATGCCGTCTCGTGTTACTACTCAGGAGCCTGGCCATACCCAGTGTCTGCCGTTCTGTTTCCCTGGCATGACTAAGTGCAGATTAATCACAGATCAGTAAGTGCCACGCCGCTGCAGATGTAACATTGTGCCCACATCACAATCTCTCAAGCGGAATAAGAATATAAAGATCTCAGCTTCGCCCATCGGTGCGTGACTCACAAACAGTTCCCCTTAATGGAAGCAAATGACCTCATGCCCATTAGTGGCGCCTGGGCTGTTACATTACCATTGTCGGCTGCTGGAGGGGTGAGCGACACATGACTGCCACACGGAGGGGAACATGGCAGATGGAAACCGGGAACGAGGGACGATTTACTGACCACCAAACATGATGAGGATTCTGTGTATCTGTAACCAGAGAGTTCAGTCTATGTATCAGGGATACTATCTCCTATATACTGTATATATCCTGTGCTGGGCCAGCAGATTGACTGTATACAGAGACACTTAGCATGGCGGGTTACCTCTGCACACCTGTGCTGACATACTCTGCACGTGTATTGCTGTGGGCTCATGCTGACTGCACATTCATTTACATCACTTTCATTTCTCTTTGTACTTTTTGGGTGTTTTCAATGCGAGTGGCCCTGCAGGGAGCACGAGGCAGCTATTGGGAGAATGAGGCAGCTATTGGGAGAATGAGGCAGCTATTGGGAGCACGAGGCAGCTATTGGGAGCACGAGGCAGCTATTGGGAGAATGAGGCAGCTATTGGGAGAATGAGGCAGCTATTGGGAGAATGAGGCAGCTATTGGGAGAATGAGGCAGCTATTGGGAGCACGAGGCAGCTATTGGGAGCACGAGGCAGCTATTGGGAGCACGAGGCAGCTATTGGGAGAATGAGGCAGCTATTGGGAGAATGAGGCAGCTATTGGGAGAATGAGGCAGCTATTGGGAGAATGAACCAGCATATTCTGGGTCCATTATTATAGACCAGTGATGGCTAACCTTGACACCCCAGCTGTTGTTGAACTACACATCCCAGCATGCCCTGCATCAGTTTTACCAAGGCCAAATAGCAAAACTGTTGCAGGGCATGATGGGATGTGTAGTTCAACAGCATCTGGAGTGTCAATGTTAGCCATCACTGTTATAGATCAATGCTTCCCAAACTCTCCCACCTAAGGATAGCCATGCATGTGCCAGTGCTACATCAGTGCTGTGATTATGCACTTGTGCTCAAGCACAGATATCCTTAAAACCTGGCCTGCAACGTGGCTTCCAGATAATAGACTGGGGAGGAGTGTTACAAACTATCCTCTATGTACAGAACATACAGACTTCCATTAATGACATAGGGGTGGATTCAATTAATGTCGACACTGCCATCTTGCCGAATAGACGTCAGTTTCGACATGAATAGGTCGGAAGGGGTTCGGATCTACTCAGTGCGGGCTGCTTTTTTCAGCAGGTCGGAATGTTCCAGGTGGAGTGACGGAATTGCCACTAACCCACCGGCTTTTTGGCAGAAACACAGCGAAATCCGAAACGTTTTGACCATGTTTCCGGCAATCTCAATCCTATATGAAACAATGTCAGATTGAGGCAGGGAGGACAGCGTCAGGTGAGCAGCAGCAGCTTACACTGCACCGTCCTCCATACCCTCCCGCCGCACTCTCCTGTCCTGCCGCCGGGCAAGAGCAGCTCACCCAGCCACATCCCGCTGCTTCCCACCGCCGCGCTCACCCGATCCCCACACCGGCCGGCTGAGCATCAATCAGCGGCCAAATCAAACTTCCGGATTTGGCCGCTGCACTGAATAATGGATGACACAACTATTCCTTCAAAAGAATTTCAGAATGGATCCATTAAATATAATAGTGTAACACCACACCCCATTCTACACAGCCCTCGTAATACCGAATATACACCCAAAAGCGGGTCACCAACCAGCCTGGATTACTAATCTGTGGTGACTCCTTTCTGGGAAATGACAGACCACTAATCCCCTAACACAAGCTCATTAACGTGGGCTGGGAGACCAGAGAGGGGCCCGGTGGTAGCGGGCCTGCGTGCCAATACAGATATCAGAGCAGCGGGGGCTGCATGCCATTACAGATATCAGGGCAGCGGGGGCTGCATGCCATTACAGATATCAGGGCAGCGGGGGCTGCATGCCATTACAGATATCAGAGCAGCGGGGGCTGCATGCCATTACAGATATCAGAGCAGCGGGGGCTGCATGCCATTACAGATATCAGAGCAGCGGGGGCTGCATGCCATTACAGATATCAGAGCAGCGGGGGCTGCATGCCATTACAGATATCAGAGCAGCGGGGGCTGCATGTCAATACAGATATCAGAGCAGCGGGGGCTGCATGCCAATACAGATATCAGAGCAGCGGGGTCTGCATACTAATACAGATATCAGAGCAGCGGGGGGCTGCATGCCATTACCGATATCAGAGCAGCGGGGGCGGCAGCGGGGCCTGCATGCCAATACCGATATCAGAGCAGCGGGGGCTGCAGCGGGGCCTGCATGCCAATACCGATATCAGAGCAGCGGGGGCTGTATGCCAATACCGATATCAGAGCAGCGGGGGCTGTATGCCAATACCGATATCAGAGCAGCGGGGACTGTATGCCAATACCGATATCAGAGCAGCGGGGGCGGCAGCGGGGGCTGCATGCCATTACAGATATCAGAGCAGCAGGGGCTGCCTGCCAATACAGATATCAGAGCAGCGGGGGTGGCAGCGGGGGCTGCATGCCATTACAGATATCAGAGCAGCGGGGGCTGCATGCCAATACAGATATCAGAGCAGCGGGGGCTGCATGCCAATACCGATATCAGAGCAGCAGGGGCTGCATGCCAATACAGATATCAGAGCAGCGGGGGCTGCATGCCAATACAGATATCAGAGCAGCGGGGGCTGCATGCCAATACAGATATCAGAGCAGCGGGGGCTGCATGCCAATACAGATATCAGAGCAGCGGGGGCTGCATGCCAATACAGATATCAGAGCAGCGGGGGCTGCATGCCAATACAGATATCAGAGCAGCGGGGGCGGCATGCCAATACAGATATCAGAGCAGCGGGGGCTGCATGCCAATACAGATATCAGAGCAGCGGGGTCTGCATGCCAATACCGATATCAGAGCAGCGGGGGCTGTATGCCAATACCGATATCAGAGCAGCGGGGGCGGCAGCGGGGCCTGCATGCCATTACAGATATCAGAGCAGCGGGGCCTGCATGCCAATACAGATATCAGAGCAGCGGGGCCTGCATGCCAATACAGATATCAGAGCAGTGGGGGCTGCAGCGGGGCCTGCATGCCAATACCGATATCAGAGCAGCGGGGGCTGTATGCCAATACCGATATCAGAGCAGCGGGGCCTGCATGCCAATACCGATATCAGAGCAGCGGGGCCTGCATGCCAATACAGATATCAGAGCAGCGGGGGCTGCATGCCAATACAGATATCAGAGCAGCGGGGGCTGCATGCCAATACCGATATCAGAGCAGCAGGGGCTGCATGCCAATACAGATATCAGAGCAGCGGGGGCTGCATGCCAATACAGATATCAGAGCAGCGGGGGCTGCATGCCAATACAGATATCAGAGCAGTTACTGCACCAAAGCAATGGGAGACGATTCAGGGACGATCTCTGAACCCCACACACACTTATCGAGTCCCCACTAACACGGATATTGGTGGTGGTGGGAACCCGGCATACACACATCCTGGGGATGTCCGGGAGGGACGGTCATGCTGCGACTGCAGCTCCTGTCATGTTATCTTTGGGAAACAATTGATTTGTCCTTTTGAGATGACATAGATGATTTGTCAGTCCAGTTTGTCTATTGTGTACACACTAGTGTGTGGGGGATGCAGTTAAAATCCCGACGGTCAAAATCCGGAATGGGTCAAATTACCGACAAGGACAAAATCCCGACAGGGTTAAAATCCCGACAGGGTCAAAATCCCGACAGGGTCAAAATCCCGACAAATAGAATGTACAAGTGAAACAGTCTACATGCCTTTCGGTCGACAGGTGCGAGGTCGACATGGGTTTTTTCACTGTTTTTTGAACCGACATGTGCCGACAGGCGGTATTTCATGCCCTACCATCCACTACGGCGTGGTGGGACCCTGTCAGGATTTTAAATGTCGGGATTTTGTCCATGTCGGGATTTCATACCGAATCTCTTGCGTGGTCCTGTGTGTCGTGCCGCACATATTGTGATCTGCCCACAGTACATGCAGATCTGATTGCCCAGTGTGTACTATAGCATTAGTTCTAATGGACCAAGTGAAATGAGGACGACCGCTGCATTGTGTGCACATCGTCTTCAGTGTGCCCAGCGTTACAGACCATGTGACCAAAATAACAGGACCCAATTGGCTGGTACTCCATCTCTCTTCAGGGCTTAGTTAATCTGCACCTAAGAGCATAGTGTAATACCCCACTCACACACTAGGTGATACACACCTGCCGATGCCGGTGGAAGTGAGCGATGACAGCCTGCAGCTCCAGCATGGCTGCCACCAGGGCTGTGGAGTCGGAGTCGAGGAGTCGGAGGCAATTTCGAGTACCTGGAGTCGGGGTCGGAGTCGGCAAACAATGCACCGACTCCGACGCCGAAAATTATAATTAATGACTTCTCTACTGTAAGAATAAAGACCAATGCATGCAGTGCCTCACGTAACCGCAAAACGAACACGTTAAGTGACCGTGAAAAAGCATGCTTTTCATGTGCTTCACTATATGGCACGCAGCGCACAATTCGGAGCACCAATACTTATAAATGTATTCTCCCTTGTAGTTTACAACTTATTTCCAACGTTCAATAAGGTTTTCAATACCTCGTTGGTAGAAATCACCTGGTGTAGACTCGAAAAATTCATTCAACCGAGCTCTCCCACCATACGCACAACATCTTTTTACGCGGATGAAGATCTTGTTTCATGCGCGGGGTCGTTTGTTTACCTTGGCTAACCCATTCCTTACGCTGGTTCATATTTTTTTTTTTTTTTTTTTTTAAACTCAGGAGCCCGAGGTGTGCTCCCTACCACCAGTGCTGTGCCTAAACACGTGCAAAAGTGGCCGTGCGATCGAGTGGGCTTATCTCCCGAAGGAGACGGGCCCCGTTTTTCCCCTAACCCCTCTCAACCATAAGGCCGAAGAGGGGAAAATAGGGAACGGTGGGTCCTCTTCGCCGAAGCTTAGAGAGACCCACATTCCTCAACCCCCGAAAGGGCTCGGGGTCGTCCTCGGGGGGACCGCAGCTCGCCCCAAAAGGCGAGAGCTTTGGCACGTTGGGGAAATGGAAGGCCCGTAAGGGACGACCACACAACCCAAAAAAAGTGACACACTACAGAAAACAGAAAACGAGACACCATTTTTCGTCGCCAGTAACGATTCGGTAAAGAAATCGTTTCTTGTGTCCATGAATTGAACGGTGACGAGCAAGCAAACCAGCGGAGATTGTGGCTCGTTGATTTTTGTTGTCGTCACAAAGCATGCGGAACTCATGCTCCACACTTCTGAACCTTTCCTATTGTTTTTGTTCCCAATACAACAAAATAATGTGGTTTTTATCTTTGAACTGGTAAAGTTGCTGTTCCTGATGTTTATGCCTACTGCTACTATCCAGCCATTTAATTAATAAAAAAATAATAAAACTTTGTTTTCATTGTGTTTGTCCTTTGCTTAAACCAGGCATGTCCAACATTGGCCCTCCGGATGTTGTGAAACTACACATCCCAGCATGCTTTGCCACAGTTGTGCTATTAGAGAATGCTAAAACTATTGCAAAGCAGTAGGGTATGGGGTTATAGGGCACACTACTGCATCGCAAGCAGCTCTCCTATCTACAATCACAGGGCCGCCTTCAGTAGGTTAGGGGTCATAGGGCACACTACTGCATCACACGCAGCTCTCCTATCTACGATCCCAGGGCCGCCTCCAGTAGGGTAGGGGTCATAGGGCACACTACTGCATCACACACAGCTCTCCTATCTACGATCACAGGGCCGCCTCCAGTAGGGTAGGGGTCATAGGGCACACTACTGCATCACACACAGCTCTCCTATCTACAATCACAGGGCCGCCTCCAGTAGGGTATGGGGTTATAGGGCACACTACTGCATCGCAAGCAGCTCTCCTATCTACGATCACAAAGCCGCCTCCAGTAGGGTAGGGGTCATAGGGCACACTACTGCATCGCACGCAGCTCTCCTTTATACGATCACAGGGCCGCCTCCAGTAGCGTAGGGGTTATAGGGCACCCTACTGCATCGCACACAGCTCTCCTATATACGATCACAGGGCCGCCTCCAGTAGTGCAGGGGTCATAGGGCACACTACTGCATTACACAGAGCTCTCCTATCTATGATCACACGTTCGCCTCCAGTAGGGTAGGGGTCATAGAGCACACTACTGCATCGCACACAGCTCTCCTATCTACAATCACAGGGCCACCTCCAGTAGGGGAGGGGTCATAGGGCACACTACTGCATCGCACACAGCTCTCCTATCTACAATCACAGGGCCGCCTCCAGTAGGGGAGGGGTCATAGGGCACACTACTGCATTGCACACAGCTCTCCTATCTACAATCACAGGGCCGCCTCCAGTAGGGTAGGGGTTATAGGGCACACTACTGCATCACACACAGCTCTCCTATCTATGATCACACGTTCGCCTCCAGTAGGGTAGGGGTCATAGAGCACACTACTGCATCGCACACAGCTCTCCTATCTACAATCACAGGGCCACCTCCAGTAGGGGAGGGGTCATAGGGCACACTACTGCATCGCACACAGCTCTCCTATCTACAATCACAGGGCCGCCTCCAGTAGGGGAGGGGTCATAGGGCACACTACTGCATCGCACACAGCTCTCCTATCTACAATCACAGGGCCACCTCCAGTAGGGGAGGGGTCATAGGGCACACTACTGCATCGCACACAGCTCTCCTATCTACAATCACAGGGCCGCCTCCAGTAGGGGAGGGGTCATAGGGCACACTACTGCATCGCACACAGCTCTCCTATCTACAATCACAGGGCCACCTCCAGTAGGGTAGGGGTCATAGGGCACACTACTGCATCGCACGCAGCTCTCCTATCTACAATCACAGGGCCGCCTCCAATAGTGCAGGGGTCATAGAGCACACTACTGCATCGCACACAGCTCTCCTATCTACGATCACAGGGCCGCCTCCAGTAGTGCAGGGGTCATAGAGCACACTACTGCATCGCACACAGCTCTCCTATCTACGATCACACGGCCGCCTCCAGTAGGGTAGGGGTCATAGGGCACACTACTGCATCGCACGCAGCTCTCCTATCTACGATCACAGGGCCGCCTCCAGTAGGGTAGGGGTCATAGAGCACCATACTGCATCGCACGCAGCTCTCCTATCTACAATCACAGGGCCGCCTCCAGTAGGGTAGGGGTCATAGGGCACACTACTGCATTGCACACAGCTCTCCTATCTACAATCACAGGGCCGCCTCCAGTAGGGTAGGGGTCATAGAGCACCATACTGCATCGCACGCAGCTCTCCTATCTACAATCACAGGGCCGCCTCCAGTAGGGTAGGGGTCATAGGGCACACTACTGCATCGCACGCAGCTCTCCTATCTACGATCACAGGGCCGCCTCCAGTAGGGTAGGGGTCATAGAGCACCATACTGCATCGCACGCAGCTCTCCTATCTACAATCACAGGGCTGCCTCCAGTAGGGTAGGGGTCATAGAGCACACTACTGCATCGCACACAGCTCTCCTATCTACGATCACAGGGCCACCTCCAGTAGGGTAGGGGTCATAGAGCACACTACTGCATCTCACGCAGCTCTCCTATCTACAATCACAGGGCCGCCTCCAGTAGGGTAGGGGTCATAGGGCACACTACTGCATCGCACACAGCTCTTCCATCTACGATCACAGGGCCGCCTCCAGTAGGGTAGGGGTCATAGAGCACACTACTGCATCACACACAGCTCTCCTATCTACAATCACAGGGCCGCCTCCAGTAGGGTAGGGGTCATAGGGCAGACTACTGTATCACACACAGCTCTCCTATCTACAATCACAGGGCCGCCTCCAGTAGGGTAGGGGTCATAGAGCACACTACTGCATCGCACGCAGCTCTCCTATCTACAATCACAGGGCCGCCTCCAGTAGGGTATGGGGTCATAGGGCACACTACTGCATCGCACGCAGCTCTCCCATCTATGATCACATGTTCGCCTCCAGTAGGGTAGGGGTCATAGGGCACACTACTGCATCGTACACAGCTCTCCCATCTACAATCACAGGGCCGTCTCCAGTAGGGGAGGGGTCATAGGGCACACTACTGCATCGCACACAGCTCTCCCATCTACAATCACAGGGCCGCCTCCAGTAGGGGAGGGGTCATAGGGCACACTACTGCATCGCACACAGCTCTCCTATCTACGATCACAGGGCCGCCTCCAGTAGTGGAGGGGTCATAGGGCACACTACTGCATCGCATGCAGCTCTCCTATCTACGATCCCAGGGCCGCCTCCAGTAGGGTAGGGGTCACAGGGTCAACTGGATGAAGGTAAACATACATTAGCTTACCCTCTAAAGGTCGCCCGGATTAGCTGAACAATGGGAAGGCCGACAGTCAACATGAGTTTTTCACTTTTTTTTTATGCAATTTGAATTTTGATGCAAGCCGAAATGGTCACCGTATCAGTGTACAGCGTTGTCTCGCACGGCTAGTGGATGATAGGGTATGAAATACTGCCTGGCGGTGTCTATAACCCCCAGGGTACATGTAGCGTATACCTGTATGTGCTATGTATATCAGTACCATCACTGTGTCATTGTCACCAAATCCGATTCCTAGTATACGCAAAGCGGATTCTGATGTCGGTGCCAACAAATGTCAATAACTCACGTCAACCTTTTGACTGTCCACCTTACCAATGTCAACGTTTAAAACATCCATGTCGACAAATGTCATGTGAAGAACTGTCCCCCTACTGACTGTAACGACTACTGTAAGTCCCAGCATCCCTGCACATCTGTAGGCGGCTCCGGCCATACTCAGGGTTTCTATCCCAGCATCATCCCAGGCATGCTGCAGCCGGGTACCACATGCCGCAGGGACGCTGGCATCTGACACGTTACGGGGGACAATGGCCGCCCAATGCGTACATGGCGCACATCTAGACGCACTGTTATACCAGTGACATGTGGCGCTGCATACCACACACTGCACAATGGCTGTGCAATCACACCAAGAGAGGAAGGCGTAGGCATGCTGGGACTTGTAGTTCCACAATAGCCGCAGCGGGTAGGCACAGACTATTACTTTATAGAGGACAGCAGCCCCGGGCCGGGGGGAGAGAGAGGAGGCACCTGATCCGTGCAGGAAGATGACGGAGGCCGTGTGTCTGCCGGCCGGAGCCACCACACAGCGTGACAGGGAGCAGGGCGCCGCCATGACAACCGGGAGAGCGCGCGTCACGTGTCAGGAGCCTGAGCGGCCGTACAGCCTGGAAAGCTCAGAGCCAGCGCATGCGCCGTACTGAGGAGCGAGCCTGCGCATGCGCCGTACTGAGGAGCGATCCGCGCATGCGCCGTACTGAGGAGCGATCCGCGCATGCGCCATACCGAGGCCTGAGTTAGAAGGCTGAAGTGAACTCCCCTGTCACGCGCCCAACTGCTCCCTCCAGGCCTCACCCTTCACCAGTACCACCAGTGCTACCAGTATCCTATATGGTCAGTCACACAGCACAGGGGGTAGTGTCATATATTAGGTTATTGATGAAAATGTTGTCAGGCACAAGGTCGAGATATGAAAGGATTGACATTAAGTTCTCATGTATTTATCGCAGGGTTGCCTACCTGTAGGGTAACCACCTTACCCCTTTAATTCCAGACACATTAATTACACAGGTTCTGTGGAAGTTTAAAATCAGGTGAAATGGAGTCTTGAAGTCAGCCAGCCACAGAACCTGTGTAATTAATATGTGTCCGGAATTAAAGGGGAAGGTGGTAACCCTACCAGTGACCCTCTCCATGAGGACACAATGCTCTGTTCCTGGCCTTCCCTGGTAATTTATGATTGCCAGCACCTGTGGTGACACCTTTCTTATCAGTTACCTAGCTCCCCACAGGTGCTGGCAATCCTACATTATCCATACCTCCCAGCATGCCCCTCTCCAGGAGGACACAATGCTCTGTTCCTGGACTTCCCTGGTAATGTATGATTGCCAGCACCTGTGGTGACACCTTTCTTATCAGTTACCTAGCTCCCCACAGGTGCTGGCAATCATACACTATCCATACCTCCCAGCATGCCCCTCTCCAGGAGGACACAATGCTCTGCTCCTGGGCTTCCCTGGTAATGTATGATTGCCAGCACCTGTGGTGACACCTTTCTTATCAGTTACCTAGCTCCCCACACGTGCTGGCAATCATACATTATCCATACCTCCCAGCATGCCCCTCTCCAGGAGGACACAATGCTCTGTTCCTGGGCTTCCCTGGTAATGTATGATTGCCAGCACCTGTGGTGACACCTTTCTTTTCAGTTACCTAGCTCCCCACAGGTGCTGATAATCATACATTGTCCATATCTCCCAGCATGCCCCTCTCCAGGAGGACACAATGCTCTGTTCCTGGGCTTCCCTGGTAATGTATGATTGCCAGCACCTGTGGTGACACCTTTCTTATCAGTGACCTAGCTCCCCACAGGTGCTGGCAATCATACATTATCCATACCTCCCAGCATGCCCCTCTCCAGGAGGACACAATGCTCTGCTCCTGGGCTTCCCTGGTAATGTATGATTGCCAGCACCTGTGGTGACACCTTTCTTATCAGTTACCTAGCTCCCCACAGGTGCTGGCAATCATACATTATCCATACCTCCCAGCATGCCCCTCTCCAGGAGGACACAATGCTCTGTTCCTGGACATCCCTGGTAATATATGATTGCCAGCACCTGTGGTGACACCTTTCTTATCAGTTACCTAGCTCCCCACAGGTGCTGGCAATCATACATTGCCCATACCTCCCAGCATGCCCCTCTCCAGGAGGACACAATGCTCTGTTCCTGGGCTTCCCTGGTAATGTATGATTGCCAGCACCTGTGGTGACACCTTTCTTATCAGTTACCTAGCTCCTCACAGGTGCTGGCAATCCTACATTATCCATACCTCCCAGCATGCCCCTCTCCAGGAGGACACAATGCTCTGCTCCTGGGCTTCCCTGGTAATGTATGATTGCCAGCACCTGTGGTGACACCTTTCTTATCAGTTACCTAGCTCCCCACAGGTGCTGGCAATCATACATTATCCATAACCCCCAGCATGCCCCTCTCCAGGAGGACACAATGCTCTGTTCCTGGGCTTCCCTGGTAATGTATGATTGCCAGCACCTGTGGTGACACCTTTCTTATCAGTTACCTAGCTCCCCACAGGTGATGGCAATCCTACATTATCCATACCTCCCAGCATGCCCCTCTCCAGGAGGACACAATGCTCTGTTCCTGGGCTTCCCTGGTAATGTATGATTGCCAGCACCTGTGGTGACACCTCTCTTATCAGTGACCTAGCTCCCCACAGGTGCTGACAATCATACATTATCCATACCTCCCAGCATGCCCCTCTCCAGGAGGACACAATGCTCTGTTCCTGGGCTTCCCTGGTAATGTATGATTGCCAGCACCTGTGGTGACACCTTTCTTATCAGTTACCTAGCTCCCCACAGGTGCTGGCAATCATACATTATCCATACCCCCCAGCATGCCCCTCTCCAGGAGGACACAATGCTCTGTTCCTGGGCTTCCCTGGTAATGTATGATTGCCAGCACCTGCGGTGACACCTTTCTTATCAGTTACCTAGCTCCCCACAGGTGCTGGCAATCATACAGTATCCATACCTCCCAGCATGCCCCTCTCCAGGAGGATACAATGCTCTGTTCCTGGGCTTCCCTGGTAATGTAGGATTGCCAGCACCTGTGGTGACACCTTTCTTATCAGTTACCTAGCTCCCAACAGGTGCTGGCAATCATACATTATCCATACCTCCCAGCATGCCCCTCTCCAGGAGGACACAATGCTCTGTTCCTGGGCTTCCCTGGTAATGTATGATTGCCAGCACCTGTGGTGACACCTTTCTTATCAGTTACCTAGCTCCCCACAGGTGCTGGCAATCATACATTATCCATACCTCCCAGCATGCCCCTCTCCAGGAGGACACAATGCTCTGTTCCTGGCCTTCCCTGGTAATGTATGATTACCATCACCTGTGGTGACACCTTTCTTATCAGTTACCTAGCTCCCCACAGGTGCTGGCAATCATATATTATCCATACCTCCCAGCAGGCCCCTCTCCAGGAGGACACAATGCTCTGTTCCTGGACTTCCCTGGTAATGTATGATTGCCAGCACCTGTGGTGACACCTTTCTTATCAGTTACCTAGCTCCTCACAGGTGCTGGCAATCATACATTATCCATACCTCCCAGCATGCCCCTCTCCAAGAGGACACAATGCTCTGTTCCTGGGCTTCCCTGGTATTGTATGATTGCCAGCACCTGTGGTGACACATTTCTTATTAGTTACCTAGCTCCCCACAGGTGCTGGCAATCATACATTATCCATACCTCCCAGCATGCCCCTCTCCAGGAGGACACAGTGCTCTGTTCCTGGGCTTTCCAGGTTATGTATGATTGCCAGCACCTGTGGTGACACCTTTCTTATCAGTTACCTGGCTCCCCACAGGTGCTGGCAATCCTACATTATCCATACCTCCCAGCATGCCCCTCATCCAGGAGGACACAATGCTCTGCTCCAGGGCTTCCCTGGTAATGTATGATTGCCAGCACCTGTGGTGACACCTTTCTTATCAGTTACCTAGCTCCCCACAGGTGCTAGATATCCTACATTAATCATACCTCCCAGCATGCCCCTCTCCAGGAGGACATAATGCTCTGTTCCTGGGCTTCCCTGGTAATGTATGATTGCCAGCACCTGTGGTGACACCTTTCTTATCAGTTACCTAGCTCCCCACAGGTGCTGGCAATCATATATTATCCATACCTCCCAGCAGGCCCCTCTCCAGGAGGACACAATGCTCTGTTCCTGGCCTTCCCTGGTAATGTATGATTGCCATAACCTGTGGTGACACCTTTCTTTTCAGTTACCTAGCTCCCCACAGGTGCTGGCAATCCTACATTATCCATACCTCCCAGCATGCCCCTCTCCAGGAGGACACAATGCTCAGCTCCTGGGCTTCCCTGGTAATGTACGATTGCCAGCACCTGTGGTGACACCTTTCTTATCAGTTACCTAGCTCCCCACAGGTGCTGGCAATCATATATTATCCATACCTCCCAGCAGGCCCCTCTCCAGGAGGACACAATGCTCTGTTCCTGGCCTTCCCTGGTAATGTATGATTGCCATAACCTGTGGTGACACCTTTCTTTTCAGTTACCTAGCTCCCCACAGGTGCTGGCAATCCTACATTATCCATACCACCCAGCATGCCCCTCTCCAGGAGGACACAATGCTCTGTTCCTGGGCTTCCCTGGTAATGTATGATTGCCAGCACCTGTGGTGACACCTTTCTTATCAGTTACCTAGCTCCCCACAGGTGCTGGCAATCATATATTATCCATACCTCCCAGCAGGCCCCTCTCCAGGAGGACACAATGCTCTGTTCCTGGCCTTCCCTGTTAATGTATGATTGCCATAACCTGTGGTGACACCTTTCTTTTCAGTTACCTAGCTCCCCACAGGTGCTGGCAATCCTACATTATCCATACCTCCCAGCATGCCCCTCTCCAGGAGGACACAATGCTCAGCTCCTGGGCTTCCCTGGTAATGTATGATTGCCAGCACCTGTGGTGACATCTTTCTTATCAGTTACCTAGCTCCCCACAGGTGCTGGCAATCATACATTATCCATACCTCCCAGCATGCCCCTCTCCAGGAGGACACAATGCTCTGTTCCTGGACTTCCCTGGTAATGTATGATTGCCAGCACCTGTGGTGACACCTTTCTTATCAGTTACCTAGCTCCCCACAGGTGCTGGCAATCATACATTATCCATACCTCCCAGCATGCCCCTCTCCAGGAGGACTCAATGCTCTGCCCCTGGCCTTCCCTGGTAATGTATGATTGCCAGCACCTGTGGTGACACCTTTCTTATCAGTTACCTAGCTCCCCACAGGTGCTGGCAATCATACATTATCCATACCCCCCAGCATGCCCCTCTCCAGGAGGACACAATGCTCTGTTCCTGGGCTTCCCTGGTAATGTATGATTGCCAGCACCTGTGGTGACACCTTTCTTATCAGTTACCTAGCTCCCCACAGGTGCTGGCAATCATACATTATCCATACCCCCCAGCATGCCCCTCTCCAGGAGGACACAATGCTCTGTTCCTGGGCTTCCCTGGTAATGTATGATTGCCAGCACCTGCGGTGACACCTTTCTTATCAGTTACCTAGCTCCCCACAGGTGCTGGCAATCATACATTATCCATACCTCCCAGCATGCCCCTCTCCAGGAGGACACAATGCTCTGTTCCTGGACATCCCTGGTAATATATGATTGCCAGCACCTGTGGTGACACCTTTCTTATCAGTTACCTAGCTCCCCACAGGTGCTGGCAATCATACATTGCCCATACCTCCCAGCATGCCCCTCTCCAGGAGGACACAATGCTCTGTTCCTGGGCTTCCCTGGTAATGTATGATTGCCAGCACCTGTGGTGACACCTTTCTTATCAGTTACCTAGCTCCTCACAGGTGCTGGCAATCCTACATTATCCATACCTCCCAGCATGCCCCTCTCCAGGAGGACACAATGCTCTGCTCCTGGGCTTCCCTGGTAATGTATGATTGCCAGCACCTGTGGTGACACCTTTCTTATCAGTTACCTAGCTCCCCACAGGTGCTGGCAATCATACATTATCCATAACCCCCAGCATGCCCCTCTCCAGGAGGACACAATGCTCTGTTCCTGGGCTTCCCTGGTAATGTATGATTGCCAGCACCTGTGGTGACACCTTTCTTATCAGTTACCTAGCTCCCCACAGGTGATGGCAATCCTACATTATCCATACCTCCCAGCATGCCCCTCTCCAGGAGGACTCAATGCTCTGCCCCTGGCCTTCCCTGGTAATGTATGATTGCCAGCACCTGTGGTGACACCTTTCTTATCAGTTACCTAGCTCCCAACAGGTGCTGGCAATCATACGTTGCCCATACCTCCCAGCATGCCCCTCTCCAGGAGGACACAATGCTCTGTTCCTGGGCTTCCCTGGTAATGTATGATTGCCAGCACCTGCGGTGACACCTTTCTTATCAGTTACCTAGCTCCCCACAGGTGCTGGCAATCATACAGTATCCATACCTCCCAGCATGCCCCTCTCCAGGAGGATACAATGCTCTGTTCCTGGGCTTCCCTGGTAATGTAGGATTGCCATCACCTGTGGTGACACCTTTCTTATCAGTTACCTAGCTCCCAACAGGTGCTGGCAATCATACATTGCCCATACCTCCCAGCATGCCCCTCTCCAGGAGGACACAATGCTCTGTTCCTGGGCTTCCCTGGTAATGTATGATTGCCAGCACCTGTGGTGACACCTTTCTTATCAGTTACCTAGCTCCCAACAGGTGCTGGCAATCATACATTATCCATACCTCCCAGCATGCCCCTCTCCAGGAGGACACAATGCTCTGTTCCTGGGCTTCCCTGGTAATGTATGATTGCCAGCACCTGTGGTGACACCTTTCTTATCAGTTACCTAGCTCCCCACAGGTGCTGGCAATCATACATTATCCATACCTCCCAGCATGCCCCTCTCCAGGAGGACACAATGCTCTGTTCCTGGCCTTCCCTGGTAATGTATGATTACCATCACTTGTGGTGACACCTTTCTTATCAGTTACCTAGCTCCCCACAGGTGCTGGCAATCATATATTATCCATACCTCCCAGCAGGCCCCTCTCCAGGAGGACACAATGCTCTGTTCCTGGACTTCCCTGGTAATGTATGATTGCCAGCACCTGTGGTGACACCTTTCTTATCAGTTACCTAGCTCCTCATAGGTGCTGGCAATCATACATTATCCATACCTCCCAGCATGCCCCTCTCCAAGAGGACACAATGCTCTGTTCCTGGGCTTCCCTGGTATTGTATGATTGCCAGCACCTGTGGTGACACATTTCTTATTAGTTACCTAGCTCCCCACAGGTGCTGGCAATCATACATTATCCATACCTCCCAGCATGCCCCTCTCCAGGAGGACACAGTGCTCTGTTCCTGGGCTTTCCAGGTTATGTATGATTGCCAGCACCTGTGGTGACACCTTTCTTATCAGTTACCTGGCTCCCCACAGGTGCTGGCAATCCTACATTATCCATACCTCCCAGCATGCCCCTCATCCAGGAGGACACAATGCTCTGCTCCAGGGCTTCCCCGGTAATGTATGATTGCCAGCACCTGTGGTGACACCTTTCTTATCAGTTACCTAGCTCCCCACAGGTGCTAGTAATCCTACATTAATCATACCTCCCAGCATGCCCCTCTCCAGGAGGACATAATGCTCTGTTCCTGAGCTTCCCTGGTAATGTATGATTGCCAGCACCTGTGGTGACACCTTTCTTATCAGTTACCTAGCTCCCCACAGGTGCTGGCAATCATATATTATCCATACCTCCCAGCAGGCCCCTCTCCAGGAGGACACAATGCTCTGTTCCTGGCCTTCCCTGGTAATGTATGATTGCCATAACCTGTGGTGACACCTTTCTTTTCAGTTACCTAGCTCCCCACAGGTGCTGGCAATCCTACATTATCCATACCTCCCAGCATGCCCCTCTCCAGGAGGACACAATGCTCAGCTCCTGGGCTTCCCTGGTAATGTACGATTGCCAGCACCTGTGGTGACACCTTTCTTATCAGTTACCTAGCTCCCCACAGGTGCTGGCAATCATATATTATCCATACCTCCCAGCAGGCCCCTCTCCAGGAGGACACAATGCTCTGTTCCTGGGCTTCCCTGGTAATGTATGATTGCCAGCACCTGTGGTGACACCTTTCTTTTCAGTTACCTAGCTCCCCACAGGTGCTGGCAATCCTACATTATCCATACCACCCAGAATGCCCCTCTCCAGGAGGACACAATGCTCTGTTCCTGGGCTTCCCTGGTAATGTATGATTGCCAGCACCTGTGGTGACACCTTTCTTATCAGTTACCTAGCTCCCCACAGGTGCTGGCAATCATATATTATCCATACCTCCCAGCAGGCCCCTCTCCAGGAGGACACAATGCTCTGTTCCTGGCCTTCCCTGTTAATGTATGATTGCCATAACCTGTGGTGACACCTTTCTTTTCAGTTACCTAGCTCCCCACAGGTGCTGGCAATCCTACATTATCCATACCTCCCAGCATGCCCCTCTCCAGGAGGACACAATGCTCAGCTCCTGGGCTTCCCTGGTAATGTATGATTGCCAGCACCTGTGGTGACATCTTTCTTATCAGTTACCTAGCTCCCCACAGGTGCTGGCAATCATACATTATCCATACCTCCCAGCATGCCCCTCTCCAGGAGGACACAATGCTCTGTTCCTGGACTTCCCTGGTAATGTATGATTGCCAGCACCTGTGGTGACACCTTTCTTATCAGTTACCTAGCTCCCCACAGGTGCTGGCAATCATACATTATCCATACCTCCCAGCATGCCCCTCTCCAGGAGGACTCAATGCTCTGCCCCTGGCCTTCCCTGGTAATGTATGATTGCCAGCACCTGTGGTGACACCTTTCTTATCAGTTACCTAGCTCCCCACAGGTGCTGGCAATCATACATTATCCATACCCCCCAGCATGCCCCTCTCCAGGAGGACACAATGCTCTGTTCCTGGGCTTCCCTGGTAATGTATGATTGCCAGCACCTGTGGTGACACCTTTCTTATCAGTTACCTAGCTCCCCACAGGTGCTGGCAATCATACATTATCCATACCTCCCAGCATGCCCCTCTCCAGGAGGACTCAATGCTCTGCCCCTGGCCTTCCCTGGTAATGTATGATTGCCAGCACCTGTGGTGACACCTTTCTTATCAGTTACCTAGCTCCCCACAGGTGCTGGCAATCATACATTATCCATACCCCCCAGCATGCCCCTCTCCAGGAGGACACAATGCTCTGTTCCTGGGCTTCCCTGGTAATGTATGATTGCCAGCACCTGTGGTGACACCTTTCTTATCAGTTACCTAGCTCCCCACAGGTGCTGGCAATCATACATTATCCATACCCCCCAGCATGCCCCTCTCCAGGAGGACACAATGCTCTGTTCCTGGGCTTCCCTGGTAATGTATGATTGCCAGCACCTGCGGTGACACCTTTCTTATCAGTTACCTAGCTCCCCACAGGTGCTGGCAATCATACAGTATCCATACCTCCCAGCATGCCCCTCTCCAGGAGGATACAATGCTCTGTTTCTGGGCTTCCCTGGTAATGTAGGATTGCCATCACCTGTGGTGACACCTTTCTTATCAGTTACCTAGCTCCCAACAGGTGCTGGCAATCATACATTGCCCATACCTCCCAGCATGCCCCTCTCCAGGAGGACACAATGCTCTGTTCCTGGGCTTCCCTGGTAATGTATGATTGCCAGCACCTGTGGTGACACCTTTCTTATCAGTTACCTAGCTCCCAACAGGTGCTGGCAATCATACATTATCCATAACCCCCAGCATGCCCCTCTCCAGGAGGACACAATGCTCTGTTCCTGGGCTTCCCTGGTAATGTATGATTGCCAGCACCTCTGGTGAAACCTTTCTTATCAGTTACCTAGCTCCCCACAGGTGCTGGCAATCCTACATTATCCATACCTCCCAGCATGCCCCTCTCCAGGAGGAAACAATGCTCTGTTCCTGGGCTTCCCTGGTAATGTATGATTGCCATCACCTGTGGTGACACCTTTCTTATCAGTTACCTAGCTCCCCACACGTGCTGGCAATCATACATTATCCATACCTCCCAGCATGCCCCTCTCCAGGAGGACACAATGCTCTGTTCCTGGGCTTCCCTGGTAATGTATGATTGCCATCACCTGTGGTGACACATTTCTTATCAGTTACCTAGCTCCCAACAGGTGCTGGCAATCATGCATTATCCATACCTCCCAGCATGCCCCTCTCCAGGAGGACACAATGCTCTGTTCCTGGGCTTCCCTGGTAATGTATGATTGCCATCACCTGTGGTGACACCTTTCTTATCAGTTATCTAGCTCCCAACAGGTGCTGGCAATCATGCATTATCCATACCTCCCAGAATGCCCCTCTCCAGGAGGACACAATGCTCTGTTCCTGGGCTTCCCTGGTAATGTATGATTGCCAGCACCTGTGGTGATACCTTTCTTATCAGTTACCTAGCTCCCACAGGTGCTGGCAATCATACATTATCCATACCTCCCAGCATGCCCCTCTCCAGGAGGACACAATGCTCTGCTCCTGGGCTTCCCTGGTAATGTATGATTATCAGCACCTGCGGTGACACCTTTCTTATCAGTTACCTAGCTCCACACAGGTGCTGACAATCATATATTATCCTTACCTCCCAGCATGCCCCTCTCCAGAAGGACACAATGCTCTGTTCCTGGCCTTCCCTGGTAATGTATGATTGCCATCACCTGTGGTGACACCTTTCTTATCAGTTACCTAGCTCCCCACACGTGCTGGCAATCATACATTATCCATACCTCCCAGCATGCCCCTCTCCAGGAGGACACAATGCTCTGCTCCTGGCCTTCCCTGGTAATGTATGATTGCCAGCACCTGTGGTGACACCTTTCTTATCAGTTACCTAGCTCCCCACAGGTGCTGGCAATCCTACATTATCCATACCTCCCAGCATGCCCCTCTCCAGGAGGACACAATGCTCTGTTCCTGGGCTTCCCTGGTAATGTATGATTGCCAGCACCTGTGGTGACACCTTTCTTATCAGTTACCTAGCTCCCCACAGGTGCTGGCAATCATACATTGCCCATACCTCCCAGCATGCCCCTCTCAACGAGGACACAATGCTCTGTTCCTGGGCTTCCCTGGTAATGTATGACTGCCATCACCTGTGGTGACACCTTTCTTATCAGTTACCTAGTTTCCCACAGGTGCTGGCAATCCTACATTATCCATACCTCCCAGCATGCCCCTCTCCAGGAGGACACAATGCTCTGCTCCTGGGCTTCCCTGGTAATGTATGATTGCCAGCACCTGTGGTGACACCTTTCTTATCAGTTACCTAGCTTCCCACAGGTGCTGGCAATTATACATTATCCATACCTCCCAGCATGCCCCTCTCCAGGAGGACACAATGCTCTGTTCCTGGGCTTCCCTGTTAATGTATGATTGCCAGCACCTGTGGTGACACCTTTCTTATCAGTTACCTAGCTCCCCACAGGTGATGGCAATCCTACATTATCCATACCTCCCAGCATGCCCCTCTCCAGGAGGACACAGTTATCTGTTCCTGCACTTCCCTGGTAATGTATGATTGCCAGCACCTGTGGTGACACCTCTCTTATCAGTTACCCATCTCCCCACAGGTGATGGCAATCCTACATTACCAGGGATGTCCAGGTACAGAGCATTTTCTCCCTGAAGGAGAGGGTCAGGTAGGCATCCCTGATGTATCGGTGTTCATTTATAGATTAGAGCAGTGCATTCGGTCATATTGCGCCCGGTACCCTGCACTTCAGCCGCTGCGTTCAGGTGTATAGTAAACTATGGAAAATGCCCAAATCAGCAGTAGGGATGACATTGGTGCCTTTGCCATCGATGGTTGCCATTGATGCAAAAGTGCAACTGGCCAGCGGTAGTGTAGTACTATTCAATGGCTGACTATCGATGTTGTTATATATGGATGGTCATCCATTTTGTTTGTTTGGTTGGTCTGTGAGTCAATCAAAATATGGGGGCGGGGCTTCACGGGTATCGGGTGCAGATCTATGCTCCGTGACCCGGCACCTTGGCGAAAAAGCAAAACCAAAACTATTTAAGTTTGACATCGATGGTGGGAAACCATATGTTTCTCACCCATTAATGGCAAAACTATTTGATGATTCCTGATGGTCGATGGCCACCCCTAATCAGCAGTAGCACCTAGGACAGGGGTAGTAGAACTATTGCACCAGCATACATAGAAATGTGGTCTATGGATAAATGTTGAGGTATAGGGGTCCGACAGTCGGGATCCCGACAGTCATTAGCCCGACGTTGAGATCCCGATTGGCCGGACCCGGACAGTATGGTGAGCCCAACTAAGCCCCTTGCGGGCTTGCTGCGGGCGCGGTGGTTCGCTACGTGAACCACCTATTCTATTCTCCCACGACCCCCAGGAGGGAAAATAGCCGACGGCCGTCAGGAACCTGGCTGTCAGTGTTTTGACAGTCGGGATCCCGACTGTCTGGACCCTGTCCGGCACCCGAGGCATCTAAGGGTTTTATTCACCTATAATGTGGCCTAGTTATCAGGATAGACGTGGAATATTGAACATAGAACTTTTGCTGAGCCCTCCCATGCCGTAGCTTGTACTATCCCACACCGAGTGGGACCCTGGCGTAACATCTTATTTAGCAGACGCCACATGTGATTCTCAGCGGCAGAACATCTTAGAAACATAGAAACATAGAATTTGACGGCAGATAAGAACTACTTGGCCCATCTAGTCTGCCCCTTTTTTTTAAACATGTTACCTCAAACCATATTTGATCCTTATTTTTTTTGTAAGGATATCAATATGCTTATCCCAAGCATGTTTAAATTGTACTACTGTATTTGCGTCTACCACCTCTGATGGGAGGCTATTCCACTTATCCATACCTCCCAACTTTGGCCGGTTAGCAGGCGGGGGCTTGGCCTAATTTGGGGGCGTGGCCTATACTCGCGGCTCCCCCACGAGGCCACGCCCCCATTTTGCCGCTATGGGGGCATGACCCAGAGGCTCTGTGAGCCTCTAGCCATGCCCCCAGCCGCCTGGCTGCGGGAATAGACGCTGTGCGCATGCGCACAGTGTTTATTCCCCGCTGCTTAGCATCTGACGGGGGGACTCCCAACAGCCCCCCCACACCGCAGGGAAACTGCCGCCCGCGGGTGGGACAGCGGGACAGGCCCTGACAATCAGGACTGTGGGACTGTTGGGAGGTATGCTTATCTACTACTCTTTCTGTGAAGTAATTCTTCCTCACATTTCCCCTGAATCTTCCTCCCTCTAGTGTCAGTGCATGTCCTCGTGTTCTGCTGCTCCTCTTCCTGTGACTAATGTCTCCCACCTGTACCTTCCTCCCTCTAGTGTCAGTGCATGTCCTCGTGTTCTGCTGCTCCTCTTCCTGTGAAGAATGTCTCCCACCTGTACCTTCCTCCCTCTAGTGTCAGTGCATGTCCTCGTGTTCTGCTGCTCCTCTTCCTGTGACTAATGTCTCCCACCTGTACCTTCCTCCCTCTAGTGTCAGTGCATGTCCTCGTGTTCTGCTGCTCCTCTTCCTGTGAAGAATGTCTCCCACCTGTACCTTCCTCCCTCTAGTGTCAGTGCATGTCCTCGTGTTCTGCTGCTCCTCTTCCTGTGACTAATGTCTCCCACCTGTACCTTCCTCCCTCTAGTGTCAGTGCATGTCCTCGTGTTCTGTTGCTCCTCTTCCTGTGACTAATGTCTCCCACCTGTACCTTCCTCCCTCTAGTGTCAGTGCATGTCCTCGTGTTCTGCTGCTCCTCTTCCTGTGACTAATGTCTCCCACCTGTACCTTCCTCCCCCTAGTGTCAGTGCATGTCCTCGTGTTCTGTTGCTCCTTTTCCTGTGAAGAATGTCTCCCACCTGTACTTTCCTCCCTCCAGTGTGAGTGCGTGTCCCTGTGTTCTGCTGCTCCTCTTCCTGTGACTAATGTCTCCCACCTGTACCTTCCTCCCTCTAGTGTCAGTGCATGTCTTCGTGTTCTGCTGCTCCTCTTCCTGTGAAGAATGTCTCCCACCTGTACCTTCCTCCCCCTAGTGTCAGTGCATGTCCTCGTGTTCTGCTGCTCCTCTTCCTGTGAAGAATGTCTCCCACCTGTACTTTCCTCCCTCCAGTGTGAGTGCGTGTCCCCGTGTTCTCCTGCTCCTCTTCCTGTGAAGAATGTCTCCCACCTGTACCTTCCTCCCCCTAGTGTCAGTGCATGTCCTCGTGTTCTGCTGCTCCTCTTCATGTGGAGAATGTCTCCCACCTGTACCTTCCTCCCTCTAGTGTCAGTGCATGTCCTCGTGTTCTGCTGCTCCTCTTCCTGTGAAGAATGTCTCCCACCTGTACCTTCCTCCCCCTAGTGTCAGTGCATGTCCTCGTGTTCTGCTGCTCCTCTTCCTGTGAAGAATGTCTCCCACCTGTACCTTCCTCCCCCTAGTGTCAGTGCATGTCCTCGTGTTCTGCTGCTCCTCTTCATGTGGAGAATGTCTCCCACCTGTACCTTCCTCCCTCTAGTGTCAGTGCATGTCCTCGTGTTCTGCTGCTCCTCTTCCTGTGACTAATGTCTCCCACCTGTACCTTCCTCCCTCTAGTGTCAGTGCATGTCCTCGTGTTCTGCTGCTCCTCTTCCTGTGAAGAATGTCTCCCACCTGTACCTTCCTCCCTCTAGTGTCAGTGCATGTCCTCGTGTTCTGCTGCTCCTCTTCCTGTGACTAATGTCTCCCACCTGTACCTTCCTCCCTCTAGTGTCAGTGCATGTCCTCGTGTTCTGTTGCTCCTCTTCCTGTGACTAATGTCTCCCACCTGTACCTTCCTCCCTCTAGTGTCAGTGCATGTCCTCGTGTTCTGCTGCTCCTCTTCCTGTGACTAATGTCTCCCACCTGTACCTTCCTCCCCCTAGTGTCAGTGCATGTCCTCGTGTTCTGTTGCTCCTTTTCCTGTGAAGAATGTCTCCCACCTGTACTTTCCTCCCTCCAGTGTGAGTGCGTGTCCCCGTGTTCTGCTGCTCCTCTTCCTGTGACTAATGTCTCCCACCTGTACCTTCCTCCCTCTAGTGTCAGTGCATGTCTTCGTGTTCTGCTGCTCCTCTTCCTGTGAAGAATGTCTCCCACCTGTACCTTCCTCCCCCTAGTGTCAGTGCATGTCCTCGTGTTCTGCTGCTCCTCTTCCTGTGAAGAATGTCTCCCACCTGTACTTTCCTCCCTCAAGTGTGAGTGCGTGTCCCCGTGTTCTGCTGCTCCTCTTCCTGTGACTAATGTCTCCCACCTGCACCTTCCTCCCTCTAGTGTCAGTGCATGTCTTCGTGTTCTGCTGCTCCTCTTCCTGTGAAGAATGTCTCCCACCTGTACCTTCCTCCCCCTAGTGTCAGTGCATGTCCTCGTGTTCTGCTGCTCCTCTTCCTGTGAAGAATGTCTCCCACCTGTACCTTCCTCCCTCTAGTGTCAGTGCATGTCCTCGTGTTCTGTTGCTCCTCTTCCTGTGAAGAATGTCTCCCACCTGCACCTTGTTAAAACCCTTGATATATTTGAAAGTTTATATCATGTCCCCTCTTTCCCATATCTGCTTTATAGTATACATATTAGTATTTTAGTCTTTCCTGGTATGTTTTGTGATGTAGGCCATGCACCATTTTAGTTTCCCATCTCTGTACAGTCTCTAATGTATTTATATCCTTCTGGAGATATGGCCTCCAGAACTGAACACAATACTCTAGGTGAGGCCGTACCAATGACCTATACAGTGGCATTATTACTTCTTTCTTTCTACTGCTGATACCTCTCCCTATACAACCAAGCATCGGACTTGCTTTCTTCATTGCTTTGTTACATTGCCTACCTGCTTTTAAGTCCCCTGAAATAGTGACACCTAGATCCCAATAGTGACAACTAGATCCCTCTCTTCCTCAGTAGTTTCCATTATAGTGCCATTTATTTATCAGCGGCGTAACATCTCATTTATTAGGCGCCACGTGTGCTTCTCAGCGGCGTAACATCTTATTTATCAGGCGCCACATGTGCTTCTCAGTGGCGTAACATCTTATTTATCAGGCGCCACATGTGCTTCTCAGTGGCGTAACATCTTATTTATCAGGCGCCACATGTGCTTCTCAGCGGCGTAACATCTTATTTATCAGGCGCCACATGTGCTTCTCAGCGGCGTAACATCTTATTTATCAGGCGCCACATGTGCTTCTCAGTGGCGTAACATCTTATTTATCAGGCGCCACATGTGCTTCTCAGCGGCGTAACATCTTATTTATCAGGCGCCACATGTGCTTCTCAGTGGCGTAACATCTCATTTATTATGCGCCACGTGTGCCTCTCAGTGGCCTAACATCTTATTTATCAGGCGCCACGTGTGCTTCTCAGTGGCGTAACATCTCATTTATTATGCGCCACGTGTGCTTCTCAGCGCCATAACATCTTATTTATCAGGCGCCACGTGTGCTTCTCAGCGGCGTAACATCTTATTTATCAGACGCCATGTGTGCTTCTCAGCAGCGTAAGATCTTATTTATCAGGCACCATGTGTGCTTCTCAGCGGCATATAATCTTATTTATCAGGCGCCACATGTGCTTCTCAGTGGAGTAACATCTCATTTATTATGCGCCAAGTGTGCCTCTCAGTGGCCTAACATCTTATTTATCAGGCGCCACGTGTGCTTCTCAGTGGCGTAACATCTCATTTATTATGCGCCACGTGTGCTTCTCAGCGGCATAACATCTTATTTATCAGGCGCCACGTGTGCTTCTCAGTGGCGTAACATCTTATTTATCAGGCGCCATATGTGCTTCTCAGCGGCGTAACATCTTATTTATCAGGCACCACGTGTGCTTCTCAGCGACGGAACATATTATTTATCAGTCACCACGTGTGCTTCTCAGCGGCGTAACATTTTATTTATCAGGCACCATGTGTGCTTTTCAGCGGCGTCACTTCTCATTTATTAGGCGCCACGTGTGCTTCTCAGCGGCGTAACATCTTATTTATCAGGCGCCACATGTGCTTCTCAGCGGCGTAACATCTTATTTATCAGGCGCCACGTGTGTTTCTCAGTGGTGTAACATCTCATTTATTAGGCGCCACGTGTGCTTCTCAGCGGTGTAACATCTTATTTATCAGACGCCACGTGTGCTTCTCAGTGGCGTAACATCTCATTTATTATGCGCCACGTGTGCCTCTCAGTGGCCTAACATCTTATTTATCAGGCACCATGTGTGCTTCTCAGCGGCATATAATCTTATTTATCAGGGCCCTTGTGTGCTTCTCAGTGGCGTAACATCTTATTTATCAGGCGCCATATGTGCTTCTCAGCGGCGTAACATCTTATTTATCAGGCACCACATGTGCTTCTCAGCGACGGAACATATTATTTATCAGTCACCACGTGTGCTTCTCAGCGGCGTAACATTTTATTTATCAGGCACCATGTGTGCTTTTCAGCGGCGTCACTTCTCATTTATCAGGCGCCACGTGTGCTTCTCAGCGGCGTAACATCTTATTTATCAGGCGCCACATGTGCTTCTCAGCGGCGTAACATCTTATTTATCAGGCGCCACGTGTGTTTCTCAGTGGTGTAACATCTCATTTATTAGGCGCCACGTGTGCTTCTCAGCGGTGTAACATCTTATTTATCAGACGCCACGTGTGCTTCTCTGCAGTTTACATCTCATTTATTATGCGCCTTGTGTGCTTCTCAGTGGCCTAACATCTTATTTATCAGGGGCCACGTGTGCTTCTCAGTGGCGTAACATCTTATTTATCAGACGCCATGTGTGCTTCTCAGCAGCATAACATCTTATTTATCAGGCACCATGTGTGCGTCTCAGCGGTGTATAATCTTATTTATCAGGGCCCTTGTGTGCTTCTCAGCGGCGTAACATCTTATTTATCAGGCGCCATATGTGCTTCTCAGCGGCGTAACATCTTATTTATCAGGCACCACGTGTGCTTCTCAGCGGCGGAACATATTATTTATCAGGCACCACGTGTGCTTCTCAGCGGCGTAACATCTTATTTATCAGGCGCCACATGTGCTTCTCAGCGGCGTAACATCTTATTTACCAGGCGCCTCATGTGCTTTTCAGCGGCGTAACATCTCATTTATCAGGCGCCACGTGCTTCTCAGCGGCGTAACATCTTATTTATCAGGCGCCACATGTGCTTCTCAGTGGCGTAACATCTTATTTATCAGACGCCACGTGTTCTTCTCAGCGGCGTAACATCTCATTTATTATGCGCCACGTGTGATTCTCAGTGGCCTAACATCTTATTTATCAGGCGTCACGTGTGCTTCTCAGTGGCGTAACATCTCATTTATTATGCGCCACTTGTGCTTCTCAGCGGCGTAACATTTTATTTATCAGGCGCCACGTGTGCTTCTCAGCGGCGTAACATCTTATTTATCAGACGCCATGTGTGCTTCTCAGCAGCGTAACATCTTATTTATCAGGCACCATGTGTGCTTCTCAGCGTCGTATAATCTTATTTATCAGGGCCCTTGTGTGCTTCTCAGTGGCGTAACATCTTATTTATCAGGCGCCATATGTGCTTCTCAGCGGCGTAACATCTTATTTATCAGGCACCACGTGTGCTTCTCAGCGGCGGAACTTATTATTTATCAGGCACCACGTGTGCTTCTCAGCGGCGTAACATCTTATTTATCAGGCGCCACATGTGCTTCTCAGCGGCGTAACATCTTATTTATCAGGCGCCACATGTGTTTATCAGTGGTGTAACATCTCATTTATTAGGCAACACGTGTGCTTCTCAGCGGTGTAACATATTATTTATCAGACGCCACGTGTGCTTCTCAGCAGTGTACATCTTATTTCTCAGGCACCACGTGTGCTTCTCAGCGGCGTAACATCTTATTTATCAGGCACCACGTGTGCTTCTCAGCAGTGTACATCTTATTTCTCAGGCACCACGTGTGCTTCTCAGCGGTGTAACATCTTATTTATCAGGCACCACGTGTGCTTCTCAGCAGCGTAACTTCTTATTTCTCAGGCACCACGTGTGCTTCTCAGCGGTGTAACATCTTATTTCTCAGGCACCACGTGTGCTTCTCAGCGGTGTAACATCTTATTTATCAGGCACCACGTGTGCTTCTCAGCGGTTTAACATCTTATTTATCAGGCACCACGTGTGCTTCTCAGCAGCGTAACTTCTTATTTCTTAGGCACCACGTGTGCTTCTCAGCGGTGTAACATCTTATTTCTCAGGCACCACGTGTGCTTCTCAGCGGTGTAACATCTTATTTATCAGGCACCACGTGTGCTTCTCAGCGGTGTAACATTTTATTTATCAGGCACCACGTGTGCTTCTCAGCGGCATAACATCTTATTTATCAGGCGCCACGTATGCTTCTCAGCGGCGTAACATCTTATTTATCAGACGCCATGTGTGCTTCTCAGCAGCGTAACATCTTTTTTATCAGGCACCACGTGTGCTTCTCAGCGGCGTATTATCTTATTTATCAGGGCCCTTGTGTGCTTCTCAGTGGCGTAACATCTTATTTATCAGGCGCCACATGTGCTTCTCAGCGGTGTAACATCATATTTATCAGGCGCCACATGTGTTTCTCAGTGGTGTAACATCTCATTTATTAGGCGCCACGTGTGCTTCTCAGCGGTGTAACATCTTATTTATCAGACGCCACGTGTGCTTCTCAGCAGTGTACATCTCATTTATGATGCGCCACATGTGCTTCTCAGTGGCCTAACATCTTATTTATCAGGCGCCACGTGTGCTTCTCAGTGGCGTAACATCTCATTTATTATGCGCCACGTGTGCTTCTCAGCGGCGTAACATCTTATTTATCAGGCGCCACGTGTGCTTCTCAGTGGCGTAACATCTTATTTATCAGATGCCATGTGTGCTTCTCAGCAGCGTAACATCTTATTTATCAGGCACCATGTGTGCTTCTCAGCGGCGAATAATCTTATTTATCAGGGCCCTTGTGTGCTTCTCAGTGGCGTAACATCTTATTTATCAGGCGCCATATGTGCTTCTCAGCGGCGTAACATCTTATTTATCAGGCACCACGTGTGCTACTCAGCGGCGTAACATCTTATTTATCAGGCACCATGTGTGCTTTTCAGCGGCGTCACTTCTTATTTATCAGGCACCACGTGTGCTTCTCAGCGGTGTAACATCTTATTTATCAGGCACCACGTGTGTTTCTCAGCAGCGTAACTTCTTATTTCTCAGGCACCACGTGTGCTTCTCAGCGGTGTAACATCTTATTTCTCAGGCACCACGTGTGCTTCTCAGCGGTGTAACATCTTATTTATCAGGCACCACGTGTGCTTCTCAGCGGTGTAACATCTTATTTATCAGGCACCACGTGTGCTTCTCAGCAGCGTAACTTCTTATTTCTTAGGCACCACGTGTGCTTCTCAGCGGTGTAACATCTTATTTATCAGGCACCACGTGTGCTTCTCAGTGGTGTAACATCTTATTTATCAGGCACCACGTGTGCTTCTCAGCAGCGTAACTTCTTATTTGTTAGGCACCACGTGTGCTTCTCAGCGGTGTAACATCTTATTTCTCAGGCACTACGTGTGCTTCTCAGCGGTGTAACATCTTATTTATCAGGCAACACGTGTGCTTCTCAGCAGCGTAACTTCTTATTTCTCAGGCACCACGTGTGCTTCTCAGCGGTGTAACATCTTATTTATCAGGCACCACGTGTGTTTTTCAGCGGCGGAACATCTTATTTATCAGGCACCACGTGTGCTTCTCAGCGGTGTAACATCTTATTTATCAGGCACCACGTGTGCTTCTCAGCAGCGTAACTTCTTATTTCTCAGGCACCATGTGTGCTTCTCAGCGGCGTATAATCTTATTGATCAGGCACCACGTGTGCTTCTCAGCGGCGGAACATATTTATCAGATACCACGTGTGTTTCTCAGCGGCGGAACATTATTGATCAGGCACCACGTGTGCTTCTCAGCGGCGGAACATATTTATCAGGCACCACGTGTGCTTCTCAGCGGCGGAACATATTTATCAGGCACCACGTGTGCTTCTCAGCGGTGGAACATATTTATCAGGCACTACGTGTGCTTCTCAGCGGCGGAACATATTTATCAGGCACCACGTGTGCTTCTCAGCGGCGGAACATATTATTTATCAGGCACCACGTGTGCTTCTCAGCAGCGTAACATCTTATTTATAAGGCGCCACGTGTGCTTCTCAGCAGCGGTACTTCATACTGTAGCTGTTTGGAAATGAATCGAACCTGCACTATGCCATAATGTGCTATCCCGTAGATGACATGCACTTACAGGCAACTCTCTGACACCAAGGGCCACTGTAACAGCTGGCGGATAATGGCGGCTACGGGACCAGGTATACGGATGGAGCCTGGCCAGCCACGTAGATGCGTATCACTCCTATATACATTTCTCTGTGCACGCAGCGCAGGAGCAATTACACGTCGCTCCGAATGGACCCATTGTTTCCCATATAGTGGCCCTGGGGCAGTTCATCTGGTCCGGCTGCCAAAGTCAATGGAAGTCAGCAGAAAGTTTAGTACCTCTTAGGTCACAATTATGTTGCGCCAATGGAATTTGTCAAAGGCCCAGAATTATTCGGATGTTTGCACTCTGACAGCCATATTTTCATTTTAACTTAATAAGAGTCACGGCTCTGGGGAAATATATCTGCAATGTTTAGGGGAAACCTCTGACAGAATGACAAAGATTGTGCAGAGAAATGTAAAGCTATTAGGTTATATACGGCTACAGCGAGACCCCGACCCAAACATAACCTGTCTGTAAGGTCACCTACTCCTGCCAAGCGGTAATGCTGTTATGACTTGCCAATGATTAGCACCATGACGTAATTGGCTTTTACCATGACTGTGCATTAAATTACATTCTAGTCCGTGGTATAGTAGGTAAAATGTGCCGTCCGTTGTATTAGAAAACTAAAATGCAATTTTTGTTAAATCTGCTTTTCTGTAGCGGTAATATGTGTTATAGGGTCTGTGGGGGTTATTTTGGTTCACTCCTGACAAAATCCTTCTTAGAAGGACAAAACCATGTGCACTGCAGGTGGGGCAGATGTTACTTGTGCAGAGAGAGGGGTGGGGTTTTTACTTCAAAGTGAGATCTATATTGCAGTGTAAAAATAAAGCAGCCAGAATTTACCCTGCACAGAAACAAAATAACAGCCACATCTAATGCTGGCCACACATCAGACCAACTTTCCTCCAACCATCCAACTAGTTGCTTGGATGGAATAAAAAGCTGGTACTGGATGGGAGCAAATGACAATCAGAAATGTGCTCACAAACCCAGGAAAATGGGCAAAAACCTTCAGTCAAGTTGTTCAAATCAAACAGGTTCAACTACATCTGGAATCTGGAAAAAAGGAAAAAACTGTCGCTCAGAGACGGTACGTCTCTGAGCGACAGTTTTTTCCTTTTTTCCAGATTTTGGGAGCAAATTTCTGAAGTAAATATTAAATTTGCTCCCATCCAGTACCAGCTTTTTATTCCATCCAAGCAACTAGTTGGATGGTTGGAGGAAAGTTGGTCTGATGTGTGGCCAGCATAATTCTCTCTGCACATTTTACATCTGCCCCACCTGTAGTGCACTTGGCTTTGTCCATCTAAGAAGGAATTTGTCAGAAGGAGTGAACCAAAATAACCCCCTGTGTGCCGTAAAGTGTGTTAGGGGGTCTGCGCGCTACTGTAGCGGTAATATGTGTTAGGGGGTCTGCGCGCTACTGTAGCGGTAATATGTGTTAGGTGGTCTGCGTTCTACTGTAGCGGTAATATGTGTTAAAAGGTCTGCGCACTACTGTAGCGGTAATATGTGTTAGGGGGTCTGCGTGCTACTGTAGCGGTAATATGTGTTAGGGAGTCTGCGTGCTACTGTAGCGGTAATATGTGTTAGGGCCTCTGCGTGCTACTGTAGCGGTAATATGTGTTAGGGAGTCTGTGTGCTACTGTAGCGGTAATATGTGTTAGGAGGTCTGCGTGCTACTGTAGCGGTAATATGTGTTAGGGGGTCTGCGTGCTACTGTAGCGGTAATATGTGTTAGGGGGTCTGCGTGCTACTGTAGTGGTAATATGTGTTAGGGGGTCTGCGTGCTACTGTAGCGGTAATATGTGTTAGGGTGTCTGCGTGCTACTGTAGCGGTAATATGTGTTAGGGGGTCTGCGAGCTACTGTAGTGGTAATATGTGTTAGGGGGTCTGCGTGCTACTGTAGCTGTTATATGTGTTAGGGGCTCTGCGTGCTACTGTAGCGGTAATATGTGTTAGGGGGTCTGCGTGCTACTGTAGCGGTAATATGTGTTATAGGGACTGCGCACTACTGTAGCGGTAATATGTGTTATAGGGTCTGTGTGCTACTGTAGCGGTAATATGTGTTAGGGGTCTGCGTGCTACTGTAGCGGTAATATGTGTTAGGAGGTCTGCGTGCTACTGTAGCGGTAATGTGTGTTAGGGGTCTGCGTGCTACTGTAGCGCTAATATGTGTTAGGGGGTCTGCATGCTACTGTAGCGGTAATATGTGTTATAGGGTCTGCGTGCTACTGTAATGGTAATATGTGTTAGGTGGTCTGCGTGCTACTGTAGCGGTAATATGTGTTAGGGGGTCTGCGTGCTACTGTAGCGGTAATATGTGTTAGGGGGTCTGCGTGCTACTGTAGCCGTAATATGTGATATAGGGTCTGCGTGCTACTGTAGCGTTAATATGTGATATAGGGTCTGCGTGCTACTGTAGCGGTAATATGTGTTAGGGGTCTGCGTGCTACTGTAGCGTTAATATGTGATATAGGGTCTGTGTGCTACTGTAGCGGTAATATGTGTATGGGGGTCTGCGTGCTAATGTATCGGTAATATGTGATATAGGGTCTGCGTGCTACTGTAGCGGTAATATGTGTTAGGGGTCTGCGTGCTACTGTAGCGTTAATATGTGATATAGGGTCTGCGTGCTACTGTAGCGGTAATATGTGTATGGGGGTCTGCGTGCTAATGTCTCGGTAATATGTGATATAGGGTCTGCGTGCTACTGTAGCGGTAATATGTGTTAGGAGGTCTGCGTGCTACTGTAGCGGTAATATGTGTTAGGGGTCTGCGTGCTACTGTAGCGGTAATATGTGATATAGGGTCTGCGTGCTACTGTAGCGGTAATATGTGTTAGGGGTCTGCGTGCTACTGTAGCGTTAATATGTGATATAGGGTCTGCGTGCTAATGTATCGGTAATATGTGTTATAGGGTCTGCGTGCTACTGTAGCGGTAATATGTGTTAGGGGGTCTGCGTGCTACTGTAGCGGTAATATGTGATATAGGGTCTGCGTGCTACTGTAGCAGTAATATGTGTTAGGGGGTCTGCGTGCTAATGTGTTATAGGGTCTGCGTGCTAATGTAGCGGTAATATGTGTTATAGGGTCTGTGTGCTACTGTCGCGTTAATATGTGATATAGGGTCTGCGTGCTACTGTAGCGGTAATATGTGATATAGGGTCTGCGTGCTACTGTAGCGGTAATATGTGTTAGGGGTCTGCGTGCTACTGTAGCGTTAATATGTGATATAGGGTCTGCGTGCTAATGTATCGGTAATATGTGTTATAGGGTCTGCGTGTTACTGTAGCGGTAATATGTGTTAGGGGGTCTGCGTGCTACTGTAGCGGTAATATGTGATATAGGGTCTGCGTGCTACTGTAGCAGTAATATGTGTTAGGGGGTCTGCGTGCTAATGTGTTATAGGGTCTGCGTACTAATGTAGCGGTAATATGTGTTATAGGGTCTGCGTGCTACTGTAGCGGTAATATGTGATATAGGGTCTGCGTGCTACTGTCGCGTTAATATGTGATATAGGGTCTACGTGCTACTGTAGTGGATTTATTGCATGTAACTCCCAGGGAGCTGCAGGTTGGGGGTAAATGAACCTGCAGCTGCCCATTCTTTTGTATGGGGTTTTCATATCTCCTGTCCGCTACAGAGTGGGGGGACACCTCTCCTGCCTTGCGCTGTCCTGCGCTGCAGATAGATGCATGCCAGTGGTCCAGCACTGCTGGCACACGACTAGAGATCATATCGGATGCGATACATTGCGGGTGCGAAAAGGCTCTTGCGTTGTGCCACTGGCGGCTGCACATACGACTTACCATATGTGCAGCTCGTCTGACTTACGGGTCCTGTCCCATGTGCTACGGGACTGGCATCAGATTGGATGTCATACACATGCGATTTGAGCTATTTCTCGTCCTGATCTGCTGGAATCGGGTGACATTGGGCCCAATTTGCATAGTGTATGGGGACCTTTTGGAGCTAGGAGGTCTGTATGCTACTGTAGCGGCAATATGTTACTTCTAACGTATAATTCTATAGATTGTAAGCGTGCGAGCAGGGCCCTCCTACCTTTTGACTGTGTGTAAATACCCAGTTTGTTGTATCACTGTCTCATTTGTAAAGTGCAATGGAATCTGCTGCGCTATATAAGAAACTGTTAATAAATAATAATTCTCCTGTCCAGTGTTGGTAGGAGGTCTGCTGTCCTGGGTCAGGTTATTTGTGGATCCGGACACGGCTGGAGTACGGGGCCCTGACAGTGCAGGCGACAGAGGTAGGTTTAATAAAAGGTTTGTTCATGCATCAATATGAATATCACAAGATCAATCATAACTGGAACTGAAACAGACCGATATAAATAATGGAGAATGTTCTGCGCTCCAGGGTGTGCTGGGATTATACAAATGGAACGGGAATATGTTTGGGGTAAACACCTAAAATGATGTCAGTGTCCCGCTATATATGGACCTGGCTGTATATATCAGTCGCACATGTGTAATGATTTTTGTTTGCAGAGGTGAATAGTGAATTATTTGAAAGAAAATCCTCAGTTCCCAGATGTGGCGTTGGAGAGGTTCTAGCAGCAGCGCCCAATGAGACGCCGGCCGTGTTTCTGTTCTACAGAAATGTAGCTTTGAAATGATCCCCGGACTAGGTTTATTGTATATAACATGCTTGAGCTGCTCGCACATAAAGTTTTACTGCCCAGGTGCAGGCTGCTTGGAGTACAACAAAGATCACACAATAAATGAGGCTGCGCCAGGACTTGTGTGAGAATAAACACAATATACACAACATTCAGAACCTTCCATTATTAATATAAGAAAATCCATTCATGTATGTTACATGTTCTGTATTCAGTCCTCACAATGAGATTACAGCGCTTTATTGTCGCCACAAAGGTCATTTGTGTGATTTGTTGTGCGGGACAGTGTGTCCTGTGTAATAATGTGATGCAAGCTGACACATCATGTATTTATAGTTCATGCACTTTAGTACATATATATATATATATATATATATATATATATATATATATCTGTAGAAATTGAAGTATTTTTTTAATATATAAAAAAACAGACAACAAGTGTTAAAAGGTTAGAGGATGGTAAGCGTACCAAATATTTCCTCAGGTGTGGGTTTAAATACCACAAGATGTTATATCTACCCGTCCACGGATATCAGCAGACCGCCTTTCCTCCTGCGGGATCCCAGTTCGCAACGCCGCGCTCAGAGTTCTCCACGGACCGCAAGCACGCCGGGACTTTCTCCATGCTGGTTCAGAGGCACGCCGGACACCGGGACACAGAACACGGATGACGTCACACAGGTACGCCTCAAACGCGTTTCGTCATAGAGACTTCGTCAGTCAGTGACGAAGTCTCTATGACGAAACTGCACGGTTTGAGCGCAGCTTTATAATCCATTTGGTTATATATATGTGTATATATATATATATATATATATATATATATATATATATATATATATATATACGTACCTCAAAGACACCACCTCCTTGTTGGTTAAACTCCAAAATCTGCCCGAAATTCCCAAAGACAGCTACGTATGCACCATGGACATTGTATCCTTATATACAAATATCCCGCAAGAAGCGGGGGTGGAAGCAGTCAACAGACTTCTTGCTTCTAGCAGTCTCTATACGGGACCAGAATTATCATTTTTTTTTACAATTACTGTCATTGACATTATCCAAAAATTACTTTCTTTTTGATGGCAATTGGTATTTGCAGCGCCGGGGCTGCGCAATGGTTTCTTGCGTAGCTCCGGCGTTTGCAAATGCCTACATGTTTGATGTGGAGCGTGACTTTTTCTTTTCTAATCCTGCAGTTGCCAAAAACAGTTTTTTCTTCACCAGATATATAGATGACATGTTGGTGATCTGGACAGGTCACCGGCAGGAATTCATTGACCTGATGGAGTACGTGAACGGTCTTGATAGTACCATTAAGTTCACATACGAAATTAGCCAAACCACTGTACACTGTCAATATTCAACTGATAGATGGCCAACTTAGGACCAGTCTGTACAAAAAACCCACAGACCATAACACTGTTATCTAGCTCCAGTCTTCACCCCATTGCCACAGTGAGGGGTTTACCCTACTCGCAATTTCTGCGGATAAGACGCATTTGCGATAATATCGCGGATGCTGAAAAAGAAATAGATCTGATGATCAGCAAGTTCTTAGTCCGAGGGTACAATCATAATGATTTACAACAGGCCAAAAATAAAGCCATGTCCATCTCTAGAGCTACAAAAGCAAGAACAATCCATCTTCAATTATAAAAATTCCCTTTGTCCAGAAGTACAACCACGCTAGCCAGCAAATAGTTAAAACTGCTAGGCAATTATGGCCCATGGTCCAGGAAACCCGGCCTTAAAAACCTTTGCCAAAAGCTCCATCTTACCCAGCTTTCAAAGACAACGCAATCTCACAGATTGGCTTGTCCGCAATGACATTACTGGATTTCAGAAACAAAGACCTTCACACTTCATGAGTAAAAAACCCGGGAAGTTTCTTTTGCCATCCCCATTCGAGAGCTAAAATCCCGATTAAACACGTACTGACCTGTACCAGCACCTATATTATTTATATTATTAGATGCCCATGTGGTCTTTTATATGTTGGGAAGACCACCTGCACCTTGAAAGAAAGGATGGCCACTCACAGGTCGACCATCAGACACTCGTTGGAGGGCAAGATTTCTGGCATAAATCAACCCGTACCTAGGCACTTTAGGGAACAGGGCCATAACCTAGCCACCTTACGGTATAAAATAATAGACCATATACCAGCCAATGTTACAGGAGGAGATTGCGGTAAACTGTTACTGCAACGGGAGGCTCGTTGGATACACCGACTGAATACGGTCCCGTTGGATACACCGACTGAATACGGTCCATCCAGCGGGTCTTAATGAATATTGTAGCTTCACCTGCTTTCTGTGATATTTCCTTTATTGGTTTCTCCTCAGGATATTTTCACTTCAATTTTGCCGTCACAGTGTTTGTTCCGGTGACAGCCGCTGACATGTCTGATTGATTGCTTATTGCCTGCTCTCCTTGATATTCTTATTACTGACATGTTACATGCATTCTTGATTCGTTTTGACTGTTTTTAAATGTTATGTCACTTTTGTTTACAGGGGTTGCCTGGCAACCGCCCGTCTGTCCGGAGACACCGATATGCGCCGCAGAGGGTGCCATAGGTGCTGGACACCAGGAGCGTGGGATCCCCTGCACGGTGGTGGTGTTCTCTATTTAGGTGAGTGCTTGTACATATGTTTTTTGAGCCAGAAGACGAGCAATAAAGCTCGAGCTTGACTTTTTGCATCATTTATTTAAATGAGTGCTAGTGGTTACCGCAATATATATATATATATATATATATATATATATATATATATAAAACGTACAAAAGGCGATGTCACTCCAGGTCTTTTACAAAAACAAAAGCGTTTACTGATGCCTACGGCGTTTCGGGCCCAGCCCGTCTTCAGGACATAATCAGGATTATGTCCTGAAGACGGGCTAGGCCCGAAACGCTGTAGGCATCAGTAAACGCTTTTGTTTTTGTAAAAGACCTGGAGTGACATCCCCTTTTGTACGTTATACTAGTGGAACTGTTTCCACCTCTGATGGGCACCCGGGCCAGTTGATCACCTAAAAGCGAGAGGGGCAGTGCCGGACTTGACATGCAGTATATATATATATATATATATATATATATATATATATATATATATATATATATATATATATAGTCCAGATTTCTCCAAAGAGAAGTAGGCACTCTCTGTTGTAATCATAAAGATATGCGTTTTAAAATTCAATTCATAATTTATTTCATCAAATTCATAGATAGGTTGTGTTCATTATAGCCCCGACGTTTCGGTCCATCGGTATCGGACCTTTATCAAGGAGCAGGAAATATAAGGGGCAAACATGCAAACATATAGTGAGTGCATAATCCCCCCTTACACACATAAAACACAATAAGATATATACAAAAAATCTAATCACTTACATGGGTCAAATGAACTCATAGGAAGACACAGCGTGGAAATGGTGAAGATACCTCCTTGGACAGGAGGACAGCATAGACATACCTGCCCGGGCCCGGCTTATATACCCTGTGTTTATGCACTAATGGGTCACGTGGCACGGGAAATCTCCCGCCACGAGCGTCTGTGTGGAGCTTCCGGTATGTAAAGCCGGAAGTTCCGGTGATCGTGAAGCGCATCTGGTGTATATATATATATATATATATATATATATATATATATATATATATAGCTCCAAGTCTGCCGGCACTCTGCAGTAAATAATCAGCTGCTCCCGGTGCCCGAAGAGAATACAATAGATATCCAAACCCCCACAGGGGAATAAACGGCACTCAGGAGACGGTGTAGATAGATAAACAGAACAAAGTGTATTGGGGACGTTTCGGGGGACAAACCCCGTCCTCAGCCCAATCCTACAGCACTGTGCACACCTATCAGACATCTGTGAGGACTGCGTGTTCAGAAGGGGGTACAGATTGCAGTGTAAGAATATAGCTTTCAGCAGTGCTGGGCTACATATTTACCCATCATGCTACTGGTCTATCTATAATGGGTGTGAGGTGTCCAGGGGGACACCCTGCACCCATTTAAATATATGAACTTCTCCATTGGTCCCCAGCGCTGGCTGCACAGCGCAAGAACTAGTGGGGAAATGGCTGCCATGGCATATGCGCAATTGTGGTGTCCCTGGGAACG